>NW_011495047.1:9695597-9737940 GCF_000754665.1 Bison bison bison | reverse complement strand
ACCCTGGGCTGGCTGCCCACCAAGGCCCCTCTGTGCCACTCCCCTGACTCTGATGTTTGCTGTCCTACCAAGGAGGGCTATGACCCAGGGCTGAGAGCAGAGAGGCTACATCCACCCCAAGGCTCTCATCCAGTGGCCCCAGGCTGGTGGACACCCCTCCCTAGGGGAGGAATCCAGCCCCTATTCTTTAGCCTTTGCTGCTGAAGAGGCTGAATCTGAGCCATGAGCTGGAGGGCGGGCTGCGGGGGGTGAAGGGGGGCAGGAGAGACTCCTCTGGCCACTGCGCCCCTGACCCAGGCTCCTTGGCTCCATCCCCCCTCCCTGCCCCCTCCCAGCTCAGGGAATTCCTCCAGGCTGTGGGCAGCTCTGAGTTGTCTTTGCTGTGTCACCGTTGGGTCCTCTTTTCCCAGGGAACAATGAGTCCCCTGGAGGGAAGTGATCCTTCCTTTCTCTGAGCTATGACTTCCCCTCCAGTGGACCCCAGGCCTCCCCTGCATCCCTTCCAGGAGTACAGACCCAGAGCTAGGGTGTGGGAACTGGGGGAAAGAGCCTTGGTCAGCCTCTGCATGCAGGTCTAGGGACAGGCTTGCCCTGCAGGCAAGGGCTCTCAGAGCAGGCAGCAGTGGGGGCGTGGGCTCCACTGGCCCCCGGGACCTGAGGGACAAGCAGCTGTGGTCAGGCCAGGGGGCACACGGAGGCCCGGTAGAGGATGCTCGGCCCAGGGCGTTGGGAGGCTTAGATAGCTCTGGGGTCCCCAGGGCCTCTATCGACCCCCACCTCTTAGTCACTGTTTCTCCTCTGGGGTGGGACCCTTGTGACATAAGCTGCTTCTGGGACTCTTTCTTCCCCCAGGAGCATAGGGACGCTTGAGGGGAGCAGAGGGAAACTGAGGACAGGGCCCTGGGTCGGGAGAGAGTGGCCCCAGCTGTCCACCCCTCCCCCCTCAGCTCTGTAGTAAGAGGTTCCGAGGCTGAATGTAGCAGAGGTTCTCTGTCTGCAAACAGCACCCTCAGGGCTTGTCTGCCACCTAGCTGGGGCCCCTGGGATCTGTGGCTCCCAGGAGAACCATCTCAGTGGTGCCCCAAACCCTCAGAGACTTCCTGCCTAGCGCCACATGCTCTGACTCCCACCCCCGCCAGGTTCCCAGCAGCCCAGGGGAACCGAGTAGATGCGGCACAGCCTCCGGTTCCAGGAAGACCTGAGTCCAGGTTGCACAGTCCTCACCCCCAGCCCGGCTCCAACCCAGACACGTCCCCGTCTTCGCTCCTCCTCTGAGGAGTCTTCTGGGGGTCTCCCGGGGCCCCTCTGGGAGAAGCTCCTCCCCACCCCACAGTTGAGTGGCTTCAGACCAAGCGGACCTCCAGGGAGGTTCCGGTCTTGCAGGCGAGTCCTTGCAGGATCTGGCAGGGTCACGGCACACGCTGTAGCCTGCGAGGACGGGGAGAGATGCAAAGGGCAGTCCTGCTCAGCCCCCGAAGCTCCCAGGCCAGCCGCTCTGCCTCTGCCTCCGCTTCCAAGTGGCTGGGCCCCAGAAGGTTCCACTGAGCGGTCACTGCCTGCCCACCCTCCCCCTCTCCTGGGTGTCGAATGGTCCTCCTGAGTGGACGCAGGTGAGGACCGACCGCCTGGAGACTGGGGGCAGTCGGGCTTTGGAAAGGGTGTCAGACTCCCCAGCGCTCTGTCCTTGGGGGGCTGCGAGGGTTGGGTTCTACTCACTTCCCATGTGTCTCTTCTTCCAGAAGCTGTAGACCACGATCAGCATCACAAGCATGGGGAGCAGTGCCAGCACCCCGACGAGCACCATGGGATAAAATTCAAGGTATCTGGGGAGACAGGACAGGGCCAGGAGAAGATGAGTACTGGGCACCCCACCCGGGCCCACATCTTCCCACATCCCACGCAAGAAGAGTGGGACCCCGCCAGTCCCCACGGGGAGAGACGGCCTCTCTTCCTTGGGGACCGAGCTGCGGGAGAAGGAAGTGAGGTGCTCAAAGATCAGGGGGACTAAGCCCCCAGCCCCCGGCAAAGGCATGCATCTCTCCAGTATTGGGGGAGTCCTCTCTGCTGAGGGCGGGGGCTCTAAGAGACACCCATTTGTGACAGAAGAGGCCAAGAGTCTTACTCTCCCCAGGGTGACCGAGGATGGCACTTCCCACCTCTGTCCTCCAGAACACATGCTGTGGTTACCCTGCCTGTATCCCCCTTTCCTTGCCTGTATCCCCCTTTGCTACATCACTTCCATCTACACCAGTCATCAGCACCTCCGTTAAGAAAACTTTTGGTCTGACGGCTTTCTCTTGTCGCTGGTGCCCTCCATGCCGTGCATAGCAGGCAGCCCCCCATCGACCACCAACAGTGGGACATAAAGGCCCCGGCCTCCTTGCCCTCCACACGGCTGCCTGACACTGGATTCCGGACTCTCCCCAGTGGGGCTGAGCCCTTGCTGCCCACGGTGATGACCAGCCTGTGCAAGTGCTCCGTCTGCTGCCTTCCCTTCCCTGATTCACTTCCCCTTGCTCTGTCCCGTGTTCCAAGTACAAGATGTATCCTGGTCTCCAAGTCCACTCCTGGGGGAACCCACATTAAAGTGTCCCCATTTCCTACTCTCCGAGATGCTCCCCTTGTGCAGTCCTGACCCTCTCCTCTTCATCCTCAGACTCTGCGCTGACCCAGCCCCACCCTCATTTCCCGCCGCCATCCTTTCTGTCCCTTGTCCGTCCCAGCTTCCCATCACCCATTCAGCAGCAGCCCAGACTGGATTCCCAGTACGGTGGTGAGTGCGACAGGGGCTGCTCTGCTGTGACATTTGCACCTTGCGGTCTGCTCAGGCGGTCTGTTCCCATGTCTGGGAAAACGGCATTCGATGCCAGCCCCCGCGCCAGGTACCTGCTGGGGAATAAGTGGTTGAGGAGAGTTCTGCTGGTGGGGCACATTCCCATGGTGGGGGCTCCCACGGTGCAGAGGTGCGCGGCCTTAGTGGAGGTATAGCCTAGGGCTGCAGCGGAGGCTCGGGTGTTGCTGGGAGACACAGTCGCAGTCTGGGACCCGGTGGCCCTCCCAGGCCCCGTGGTGGACAGGCTAGTGCTGGAGAAACTGGAGCCCATCACAGAAGTCAGTCTGGTGCTCCTTGAGGTGGGAGAAGGCAGAGGTCTGGCCAAGGTGAGGAGTCCAGCTGTGAACACTGTCCCTCGGCTGATGAAAGGGCTCCCAGGGCCTGAGGTGGGCGCTGGGCCTGTGGCAACGACTGTTTCACTCTGGAAGATGCTGGGCAGCTTCGTGAGAGGAGTGTTTCCCTTGGTTATGGAGGCTGAGGGACCAGAAAGGGAGGAAGGTGAGTCTGGGTTGGGGTCTTGGTTCTGGAAGCAGCTGACGGCAGCCCACACGCTTGTCTGGGGACTGGGGTGGTGGGGAGGCTGTCCCTTGGACCTAGGACCCTGCTTTGCTGAGGGACCATGTGTGTGTGTGTCCAGAGGGTGAGGTCAAGGAGGAGGAAGTAGGCACAGCAAAGAAGGAAGAGTATTTCCCAAGTTTCTCAGTGTCCCCTGTCTGGCCACGGGGACGAGAGGACACTTCCCTCCCTACCCCCACCTCTCTTGTCACTCTCTGGACCTTCCTCATTCCTGTAAGTCAGAGATTTCTCTGCTCTGACGTTGAATGTGACCTTTCCCAGTTGCTCCACAGTTGGCAACTGGGATCCGGAGATGAGGACGAGGACGCATCAAAGACCTCGATTCCCAAGTACACTATGAGCAGTGAGGTCAAATGACTTCCTTGGGGGCTTATTAAGAGACACCCGAACTGGTCCCGCCACCCCATGCGTCAGGGCAGGCCTTCACCATCCCCTTTTCTAGAAGAAGGCTGGAGTTTGGTTGGTGGAAGGGGAGCAGGCAGGAGCTGTGAGGGCTCAGTCTAGGGAGCAGTGTTGAGCCGATCTCATCAGGAAACAGGAGAACAGAGACAAAGGGGTGCTGTGGTGGGGAGAGGGCTGTGGCTGCATCCCACTGCCGTGCATGCACGGACGCTCTCTGAGGGCCTCCCCAAGGAAGGTGCCCATTTTTCTAGGTGAGGGAACCGGAACAAGCAGAATTGGTGAGGTAGGGATAGGGGAAAAGGCCAACCTGGAGCCAGATCTCCCAAATCATCCTGGTGAGCAGTGTGAAGACCCCCAAAGGACCCGTTCAAAGAACACACACAGCTGCCCTGGGAGAGCCAGCACTTGGCCACAGAGGATCTAACAGTAGGGCAGAAAAGGAGTAACGTCCACAGAGAGAGAGACCTCCTGCAGGGTCAGTGAGGTCACGCAACCGTTTCCCTCACCTTCATCCCTACCTCAGTATGCCAACGGGTCGGGAGGTACAGGACCAGGAGAAGATGATGGAGAGGAACCCTCCTCCCCTACCTCCTGTGATGAAGGAGGGAGGTTGGACAGCAGCTGTCCCCCTTTCCCACCTCAGGTGCCTGGGGCCAGAAAGCTCAGTTTTCAAGATGCAGTGGAAGAGTAGAAGTTTTGCAGATTTTTCATTTCCTAGTAAGGTATGCAAAGTTGGAATCTCCCCAAAGTGTGGTCCAGAGATGGAAAGTGAGACCCAACAGTGCAGCGGGAAGATACACTAAGGGGAAAGCCATTTCACGTTTACTGTCCATTCAGTCGCTCAGTCGTGTCCGACTCTTTGTGACCCCATGAACTGCAGCATGCCAGGTTTCCCTGTCCATCACCAGCTCCTGGAGCCTACTCAAACTCATGTCCATTGAGTCAGTGATGCCATCCAACCATCTCATCCTCTGTCATCCCCTTCTCCTCCCGCCCTCAATTTCATGTTTGTGTCCCTACAAATGAAGACTTCAGTAAACTGGTTTTGACTACTTCCCTGGGGCTAAAGCAGAACTGGAGAAGGAAGGCATGAGATTTGCTCTGCATCTTAGAGATGGCAGTTGCCCAAGTTCAGACCCAACAGAAGATGGGGATGCAGTTGGCTTAGAGGAACCGGGAAGGGTGGAAAGTAATTTTCACAGTCACTGGCAGCTTTCTGCAGGCTCTCTGTCTGGCTCCTCACCCTTTCCTATCTTGTAAATGTAGAAAGAGTGCAGGCTTCGTTCTTGGACCTCCTCTCTTTTCCATGCTAAAGAGAGAGCTTTGATCATCTTAAGGTCAAGGCACAATATCACCCTCTAAAACTCTCCAATAGCTTCCTCTTGTACCTAGAATAAAACTCAGACCCCCATATCATGGGCATCAGGGCTGCTGTTTGCCTCTCCAATCTCATCTTCTATTGCTCTGCCCAATACTCAATACGCACCAGCTTCTTCTCACCTCAGGGCCTTTGCATATGTAGTTCTCCCCACCTGGAAAGCCCTTTGAACCACCCACTTTCAACAGGACTAGAAAACTCTCATCCCACACAGGTTCTGCATGATGTCATCTGCTCAGGGAAGTCTTCTTTGACTCCCCACTAACTCAGTCACTCCCCCCACCACAGAACTTCCTAGTACATCCCATTGTTTTATTTGCTTAAGAACATTCACTGCTATCTGCAACTGTTTGTCGGATGATGTGTTATTGCCTGTCACCTCCCATAGGACAGGAATGTGTCTGGTTTTACTCACCACTGTGTCCTCAGAGCCTAGAATCGTGCCTGGCAGAGAATCAGGGCACAGTGAATAAATACTGAACAAATGATTGACTAAAACAAAATACAAAGAGTCCTGAGTTCGAATCTCATCCCGTCCACTTGCTAGCTCTGTGATCCTGAACAAGGTCAGAGCCACAAAGGACTTTTTACATCTAATATTCTTCATCTGTAAAATGCCCATGAAGGTGTCTGTGAGAGAACTGTGAAAATCCCACTGTCCATCATGCCCACTGATGGATTATTATCATCCTTGTTATCTTTGATGTCAGTGGACTACAGGGCGGGAAGACACCCCCCAGCATCCCAGCGCCCCAGCAGGCCTGCTCACCTGGAGACACTTCCAGCAGGAAGCCCATCAGAGGGTAGAGGATGCCGGAGCTGTTGCGCATGCACCAGTACCGGCCCGAGTCCTGGAGCCTGAGGGCCGCCATGGTGATGTTGACCACCTTGGCCTGGGTATCATCCTGCAGCAAGTAGCGTGGCCCCTGCACCCCCACACGGGTGAACCCAGTCTCGCACTTCCTCCTCCTGATTTTGCACCAAACCTTACCCTCCAGGTGGTTTTTGCGGCTCTTGTAGGAGCACTGCACAGACAGAGTCTCCCCTTCGAAGTGCTGCAATTTTGAGTACACATGCTCCATGGGGGCACCTGGGGAGACACGACTGGTTGAGGAAGGAGGAAGGAAGCATCTCGAAACTCGAAACTTGTGGTGTAGAGGCAGGTGGCTATTGCTCTGCTCTCATGGAACTCAAAGGAGAAATACAGCCCAACTCTGATGGAGGGGGACATAGGCCCCCTCCCCCAGGGAGCTCTCGGTCTGTTGGAGGAGACACTAGCCCTGCCCACTAGGAGTTCCCAGACTGATGGGGAAGACAGTAGTCCTGTGCCCTTGGAGAAATCCTAAAATGATGAGGAAGATACAGGGCTAGCTAGATACACACAGGGGAACTCCCAGTATAATGGTGGAGACACAGGCATAGCCCACAGGGAGCCCCTAGTTTAACAAAGGAAGCTTAGCCCTTACATTTAGGGAACTTTAGCAGACACAGCCCTTTTCTTTGTGGCATTTTCTAGTCCCATGAGAGAGTGATAAGCCCCGTCTTCAGGGTTTTATCCCGCCCTCAATGAGATATAGACACAAACTCAAGCCATCATTCTGAAATTCCAGAGCCCAGTGAACTTAGGTAGGTAAGAAAATTCAGGCTTGGAGAATATTAACAGCAGTTATTTGTTTCACAAACAGTTTCATTCTAGTCATCTTTTAGATAACAAGTTGTCTGAGTTCACTCTAGCTGATGTTTAATTTTAAAATATTCTAGTTTCCTAAAACCCATAGATTCAGTATGTCCAAACATGTGTATCAACTCCCGTTTGTGTTTAAACCAAAGAACTCTACAGTTCTTCACTGCTTATCAGTTGCCCTCTTATGCCCACATCTAGGAAGCAGATGCGGTACATGAGCTTCATAATCCACAGCCTGATGAGGTAGAACTAGGGAGAGGATGGCGAGCCAGGGGACAGGAAGAAGGAGAAGGCTGCGGTGGGGGCCCTCCGCCCCTCTACCCACCTTCCCTCAGCAGTTACTCCTCTAACACCCTCAGACTCTTCTGCAAACACACACACAGAGTAGAGAACAGACGTTTTGGAGTCTAAATAAACATAGGGTAAAACTCGATTCCATCACTGACTGTGTGAGCAGACCGTGTAAGGTCTTCTCATCTGTCTCTGGTTGGCTGTGAGGACTGCCCCTGGACAGCGCCTTAGACGTGGTGCATGTGCAATCCACGCCTCCTTTTCCCCAATGCAGGTTGCTCCAGGCTTTCCCAACGGAGCCCAGAGCTGTGATGGCCAAGAAAGAGCCCAGGATCCAAGACGTCCACCTTAGTTTCCAACCCAGCTGCCGCTAGAGTTGAGGCTTGGAGTAAGATAACGCCTTCTCTCGTATCACTTTGTACCATGCAAATTAAACAGAATAATCCCACTCAATTATTTGGCAGGTGACAGGTTTGGGGGACCCAAGGAGACACTCTTCTGCCCTGGCAGGGGGGGCCTTTCTGGGAGAGGTGTGCAGATGGGACAACCTTGCAAAGGATCTCCAGGGCACTGTGATCGTGTGTGCCCACCTTTCAGCCCTTTCACAGGCGGTGCCCAGAACTGAACAGGAAATGGTAACTTGGTTGCCATGGCAGCAAGGGAGGCAGAACTGGGTGAGGTCCCCTCAAAGAGCATTTAGTAGCTGTTGGGTGGGAGAGAAGGCTTCAAGGATTGCTTCCCTCCCTGCCAAGGACAGGGGGTAGGGATGGGTGTTGTGGCCCCAATGTTCCAAGAAAAAGCAAGTTCAGCACTCACATCCATAAGGTAATGCTTCTTATAAAGGACCAACAGGGCTTTCCTGACAGAGGCCCAAGGGAGGAGGGCTTGTTGTGTGAGGAAAGGGAGTGGCCCTGGCCAGAGGTCCTGAGGAAGCCAGGCAGATAAAGGGGCCCGTGCAGAGAGGGTCCAGGGCTTTATCTTAGTTGGCGAGGCCTGGGTTAGCTTTCCCCAGGGCCAGCTATTCGGCTGGAAACTTCTCACTGGTCTCTGGTAAGGGGCGACTAGATCTGCCAAACCTTCTCCTCCTCCTCCAACCCCACAAGATCACTGGGCAAAAGAAGCAGGAAGGGGGTCCAGGGACAGACCGTTCCCTCCCTGCTAACCACCCACCCACCCTCTCACCTGAGACAGGGCCCTGGAGCCACAGCAGCAGCAGCAACAGCAGCAGGAAGGCGGGAGGCATGGCTCCATGCAGTGGGGATGGGCACAGCCCAGTGCGGGGCAGGGATCCAAGGTTAGGGGCCCAGGCCTATCCTGGCCGGGCCATTTGGGTCTGCCAGGGAAGACCTGGGGTTCTAAATGTGAAGTTGCCCATTTAGGGAAGTGAGGAAGTTGTGAGACCCACTGTGACCAGCAGCCCGCGGGAGCCCGCAGAGCCTACGAGAGGGCGGTGCCCGGGCAGTTTCCGCCCCCTCTTCCTCGAAACCTCAGGCAGGTGTGGCTGCTCCACCCAGTCTGGGGCCTCCCCGCCCAGGGAGGGCTCTCAGGGTCAGAAGACTCCTCACCCTCTTCAGGCTCCCTCCCAGAATCTGGTGCAATATGAGTGCTGACCTCTGAAGCCTGTTATTCACCTAGAGGGAGAGTGTGATGTTTCTAGAACCTCAGGTACAGACTTCTCTGGAATCCTCTGGCTCAGAGACCATGGGTATAGGCTACGGGGCTTCAGCAGGGCATCTCAGACCCATTTTTCACACACCCACATTCACATGGAGCTTCCTGTAAACTCCCATTCATTGTTTCATTCACTCATTCCTAAATGCACGCGTTCATTCTGGCACTGCCTTTCTCTCTCCCAGGCTCCTGGCTAGTCTGAGCAGTCACTCATGCTCACACTTGCGGGTAACCCTTTACATGCCCAGATGTAGCCTTATTTTTGTCACTGTTAGAGTGTGGCAACCCACTCCAGTATTCTTGCCTGGAAAATCTCCGTGGACCGAGGGGCCTGGTGGGCTACAGTCCATGGGGTTGCAGAGTCGGACACGACTGAGTGACTAAGCACACAGCACAGTGACAAGAAAAAAGAAGATGCAAATTGTAAGACTTGGAGTATAAAGTTTGGGTTCAGGGAGGAGCACCTGTGCTCTCACATGTGGGCACACATACACACACACTCACACACTCTCACATACACTAACACATTCTCATACATACACACACTCATACACACTCACATACACTAACACACTCTCGTACACACTCACACACACATACACACGTCCTGGTGCCTATTGGGTATGTGATATAACTGCAGTATCTCTTTGGAGAAGGGGAAAACTCACATATACTAACACACTTCACATATACTAACACACTCTCATACATACCTACACACACACTCTCATTCACACACTCAAACACTCATAAACACACACTCACATACACTAACTCTCATACATACACACACTCACACACTCTCATACTCACATATACACTCACATGCTGTTACGCTATGTACACACTAACACTCTCACACTCACATACACACTCACATAGACACACACAGAAGCTGCCTCTCCTTTTCCATACTCACATGTCTCCTTATCTTTATCCCTCTCTCTGCCTCTCCTACCATCATCTCTAATCACCCACCAGCTCCGTCCAGACTCCTGCTCCCTGCTGCAGCCTTCCTAAAGCACCCCAGTGTTTCCCTTCCCCCATCTCCACTCCAGAAACCACACCCCCCAGGCCCCCTTCCCCTGCTCTGGCCCCCAGCCAGCACACAGGCATGCTTCCTCAACTTCCTCTCAGCCCACCCTATCTCTGCTATACAGCTGTCTGGCTCCAGCTAAAATGACCCAGCATCTGGCTCAAGACTCCACCCTTCACTTAGTCCTCAGGGCTGAGAATGAGAAGGGACTTCTGACACCCAGGAGCTGCGTCATAGGCTCCTGGGCGTGTAGGGACCCAGGTGGACCCCTATGACTATGCGTCCTCCCCTCCTCACCTATGCCAACTTTCTCCTTAGATGGGACTCAGAGTAAAACATCCTCAAGTCTGCATGCCCACAGCCTTAAAATGAGCTTGAACCCCCAAATCCCAAAGCAAGGAAGTTTTATTTTTGTTGATCACAAATTTCAGTCTCAACATCCATTCATTCATTTATTGGTTATTTCAGTCTTATGTGCACACGTGGCACTAGGCACTTGAGGTAGAAATGAGGTGTGGTTGTCACTTTAGACCTCTCAATGTGCTTTCCTCATTCACCCTTTTTCATTTTCTCCCCCGGTTTAACGCTGCTCCCCAGACCCCTGAGTTCAGAGACTGTCTCTCCTCCCAACACAAAAGGTATCTTCCTTTCTTTCCTGCGTCCAAACAGTAAATGGCTTCGGGACTCAGGGCATCTCCTTTCTCTCTTGTGGCGACCACATGTGCTTAGAGTCTATGCTTCTATTAACCCCCTCTGTGCCCCTAGCCCTGAGTGAGGCCTTGTGAAAAATGCATTCACTGTGACAGCTGCGTTGACAAGAAAATTAAAACCCACATGCTCTCATTCCACTCAGCAGAGGAAGTATAAATTGGATTCAATGTTTCTGAGGAAAATTTGGAAAGATTTATTTGTATTTATGTGTAAAAATGTGTACACATTAGACTCATGTACAAAATAATTTAACACAGCAAGATATTTTTGTGTCTTTCTATTTTGGATTAAAAAATTAAGATCTAATTTACATAGGTAAAATTCACCCTTTTCAGTAGAAAGTTCTGGAAATCTGCTAAACCCGGGGGGACCTGTACAGAAGTGTTTCATTACCCCCCAAAGGTTCCTACTGTCTTTCTGTAGACTTCCCCTCACCCCACCCTCAGTTCCTAGCAAACTGATCTGGTGTTTTTCCCTCTATAGTTCTGCCCTTTCCGGAATGTTATAAAATGGAATGGTTCAGCGTCTAGCATATTTTTTTATTGAAGTTAATTTCTGCTATAGAGCAAAGTGATTTGGTTATACGTACATACATTCTTTTTTACATTCTTTCCCATTATGGTTTATCACAGGATACTGAATATAGTTTCCTGTGCTATACACGAAGGCCTTGTGGTTCATCCACTCAATACATATTAGTTTGCTTCGTGCTCCGTCGTGTCCAACTCTCTGTGACCCCACGGACCATAGCCCACTGGGCTCCTCTGTCCATAGAATTTTCCAGGCAAGAATACTGGAGTGGGTTGCCATTTCCTACTCTAAGGGATCTTCCCAACTCAGAGATCAAATCTGTGTCCTCTGCATCTCCTGCATTGGCAGGTGGCTTCTTTATCACTGCACCACCCAGGAAGCCAACAGTTAGCATCAGCTAATCCCAAACTCCAAATCCCTTCCCTCCCCCAGCCTCTCTCCCTTGGCAACCACAAGTCTATTCTCCATGTCTGTGAATCTGTTTCTATTTTGTTGACAAGTTAATTTCTGTCATATTGTAGATTCCACATACAAATGATATCGCATGGTATTCATCTTTCTCTTTCTGATTGATTTCACTTAGCATAATAATCTCTGGTTCCATCCGTGTTCCTGAAAATGGCGTTATTTCATTCTTTTTAAATTGAGTAGTATTCTATTTATATATGTATCTCATCTCCTTTATCCATTCATCTGGTAATTGACATTTAGGTTGCTTCCATGTCTTGGCTATTGTGAATAGGGATGCTCATGAACACAGGAGTGCGTGTATCTTTTTGAATTACAGCTTTGTCCACATATATGCCTAGGAGTGGCATTGCTGGATCATATAACAACTCTATATTTAGTTTTCTGAGGAACTTCCATACCATTTTCCATTGTGACTGCACCAACTTACATTCCCACCAACAGAGTTGGAGGGTTTCTTTTCCTCCAATGTGTAGCCTATTAGTTGGCTTCTTTCACTTCGTATAAGGCACTTGAGACGTTGTGTGTTGTTGAACATATCAATACTTTGTTTCTTTTTATTGCAAAGCAGGATCCTACTGTATGGATGTATCATAATTGTTTATGCATATCCCTCCCAGTTCAGGGATAATAAGATTTGGTTTCCAGTTTGGGATTATTCCAAATAAAACTACTACAAATATTTACACACAGGGTTTTGTGAAATAGGGCTTATGTTTCAATTGGGCAAATACCTAGAGCAGGATTCCTGGGTTCTATTGTAAGATTGTATTTAATTTTTAAAAAAACTAATTGTTTCCCAATGTGGCTGCACCATTCTGCATTTCTACCGGTGATCTTCCAGTTGCTCCCCTATCCTTCATAGCATTATGATATAATCAAGTGTTGTTCTCCCCGCGCCCCATTCTAATAGCATGTAGTAGTATTTGTTGTGGTTTTATTTTGCATTTCTCTAATAACTAATGATATTGAGTATCTTTTGTTGTACCTATTTGCCATCAATATATCTGCTTTGAGATAGAGTCTGTTCAAATCTTCATTTTTTATTTGTTTGTTTTCTTCTTATTGAGTTTGAGGACTCTTCATATAGCCTGATAGGTCTTGTATCAAACATGTGTTTTGCAAATATTTTTCCCAATCTGTGGTTCTTATTTTCTTAATAGTGTCTTTCAAGAGCAAGGGTTGTAAATTTTTATGGAGTCTCCAATATATCACTTTTTATGTATCATACCTTGGTGTTATATCTAAGAAATCTTTGCTTAACCCAAGGTCACAAAGATTTTTTAACAGTCTTATTGAGATATAATTCACACAGTATAAAATTGACACACTTAGAGTGTGCACTCCAGTGGTTTTAGGGATATTCACTAGGTTGTGCAACCATCACCACAATCCAGTTTCAGAACATTTCATCACCCATGGCCATGAGCAGTCACACCCTGAATAAGTTTCCTATTACTCCTATTACTGCAAATGTGGTGACTTAAAACAGTAGACTTGTATTCTCTCGCAGTCCTGGAGGCCAGGAGTCTGAAGTCAGTATCACTGAACCAAGATCAAGGTATTAGCAGGGCTACAGCATCTTCAGAGACTATAGGAAAGAAGCTGGTCCATGCCTCCTTCAGCTTCTGGTGGTGCCAACATCCTGCAGCTAGTGACTGTATCACTCAAGTCTTCAAAGTCAGCATCTTTAATAAAAAGGAATGAAATTGTCATTTGTAGAGGTGTGGATGGACCTAGAGGCTGTCATACAGAGGCAAAGTAAATCAGAAAGAGAAAAACAAATATATATTAACGCATATATGTGAAATCTGAGAAAATTGGTATAGACAATTTTATTTACAAAGCAGAAATAAAGGCATAGACACAGAGAACAAATGTATGGATACCAAAGGGGAAAAGGTAAGATGAATTGGGAGATTAGGATTGACATGCCTGCTAAGTCGCTTCAGTCATGTCTCTTTGCAACCCTTATGAACTATAGCCGTTCAGGCTCCTCTGTTCATGAGATTCTCCAGGCAAGAATGCTTTGAGTGGGTTACCACGCCCTCCTCCAGGGGATCTTCCTGACCCAGAGATCTAACCCATGTCTCTTATGTCTCCTGCATTGGCAGGCAGGTTCTTTTCCATTAGCACCACCTGGGAAGCCCTTGGAATTGACATATATACCCTATTGACACTATGCATAAAATAGATAACTAATGAGAACGACTGCATAGCACAGGAACTCTTCATAGTGCTCCGTGGTGACCTAAATGGAAAGGAAATCCAAAGAGACATATGCATACATATAGCAGAGAAGGCAATGGCACCCCACTCCAGTGTTCTTGCCTGGAGAATCCCAGGGACGGGAGAGCCTGGTGGGCTGCCGTCTATGGGGTCGCACAGAGTCAGACACGACTGAAGCGACTTAGCAGCAGCAGCAGCATAGCTGATTCACTTTGCTGTATGGTAGAAACCAACACAGCATTGTAAAGCAACTATACTCCATAAAAATTAAAAAACAAAAGGATCTTCAGATTTCCCTTTTTAAAAAAGTACAAAAACAAAGTCAGCATCTTCAAATCTGTGCTTCATCTTCTCACCACCTTCTCGGAACATTTTCTGTGTGTGTGCAAATCTCCTTCACCTCCCTGTTAGAAGGATATACATGATTGCATTTAGTACTAACCACCTGCTGCTGCTGCTAAGTCGCTTCACTTGTGTCCGACTCTGTGCGACCCCATAGACCGGCAGCCCAACAGGCTCCACTGTCCCTGGGATTCTCCAGGCAAGAACACTGGAGTGGGTTGCCATTTCCTTCTCCAATGCATGAAAGTGAAAAGTGAAAGTGAAGTCGCTCAGTCGTGTCCGACTCTTAGCGACCCCATAGACTGCAGCCTACCAGGCTCCTCCATCCATGGGATTTTCCAGGCAAGAGTACTGGAGTGGGGTGCCATTGACTAACCACCTAGTCCATAATAATCTCCCCATCTCAAAATCCATAACTACATCTGAAAGAACTCCTCCTTTTTTTAATCATATAAGTATCATTCACAGGTTCCAGGGATTAGCACATGGAGATCTTTTGGGAGACCATTTTCCTACTTATTATTCTCCCTGTTCTTGCCTGTCTCAGCACTGCAGCCCCAGGCCACCGCTAATCTACTTTCTTCCTTTATAGATTTCTCTATTCTGGAAATTTCAGGAAAACAAAATTATACAATACGTGCTGCTTTGTGACTGGCTCCTTTAGCATAGTGTTTTTGAGATTCGTCCATGTTGTAGCAGTACTTTCTGCAATAAGTTGTATCGGTACTTCATTCCTTTAAATAGCTGAACAGCATTCCACTGTAGGGATATACATTTTGTTTATTCACTCACCAGTCAATGGACATTTTATCTGTTGAAACTGACTAGATGGTCCTAAAATTTATATGGAGATTCAAAGGTCATAGAATAGCCAAAACAATCTTGAAAAACAAAGTTGAAGTACTTACATTATCTGATAGATATATTTGCTGTGAAGGTACAGTAAATAAGACAGTGTGAAATTAGTGTAAAGACAAATAGATCAATAGAATAAACTAGAGGATCCAGAAATAGGCCCACATACACAGTACATCAATTTTTGCTAATGGAGACAAAGTGGGGAGGGTCTGTATCGACTTTGTCCATGACTCTGTGACCTCACCACTGATCTCATGTGAGTGCTCAGCTGTGCCATGTTAACTGGACTCCTCGGCTCAGTTAGAGGCCTGGGCCTGCATTAAGACCCCCAGATCTCTAGCCCCCTGTGTCTACTCCCCTTGTGGGCCCACTCCATGCTGGTCCTGCCTCAGGCTGTCCTGGAGCTTGCCCACTTCTCCAGCCCCTGCAATGCCTCCAAGGGCTGCTCCCCCACTCACCTCACTCGCAAGAGGGCCACAAGGGGCCCCTCTCGCAAGACGCCAGTACAGAGAACTCCAGGCTGCTGCCGCCACCCCACCCTGCCCTGAGCACGTAGCATCTGGCCACACATCCTGGCTGATTCTGTGCTGTGTTCTGTCACCATCCTGCAGTGGACATGCTTCTATCCTCTCTAGATGGCCTGCGAGTCCGCCAAGGCCCAAGCAGCCTCTCACTTACTTCTGTGAGGCCGGCTTTGCTCAACCCTGCATCACTATTCTCGCAAGTGCCTTGTTCACATGGGGAGGGGACTGCAGAGCGGGTCTCAAGCCTCCTGCCTTTTTCCTTGCAGAGGCTGTGCAGCACAGCAGGCCAGTGACTTGCCCACATTTCACAGACTTCACAGAGAGATGCCTGAGTTGGGCATTTGAACCCTGCCCTCCAACCCTGCACCCCCTCACCACAACTCTTTGCTCACCACCGAGCAGCCCCCATGCACCCCAGCCTCCAACGTAGCCTCATTATCCACCCAGATGGGCTGCATTTGCACCTGCGTTGAGCTAGCACAAGATGGCTTTGGAGTAGACTTGAGGGGAATAGGGCAAAAGGATTGAGGCACCACAATAGCACACAAACCCTTTCTTTGAGGCAGGAAAATTAAAATTCAGAAGTTTGATTCTCTAAGGGGAAAAAAAATCTGCTTTAGTGAAATGGAAACTCTTAATCAAACTGCCCGGTTATGGAAATACAGTGTACAGTCTGCAATAAAAAGTTGTAATGTGTATTAATAAGATGCTAAATTTATAACAAGAAACCGAAAGCTTTCTCAGCCAGTCAGTTTTGTTGAAACAGAAATAGAGAAAATCGTGCTGTCCAAGAAAGTTCCCCACAGCGATGTGTTCCATGCCTTCCCAGCCAACACAGTAGCCACTCCCACGTGTGGCTGTTCGGCTCTGACATCTGACACGTGTGACTGAGGAACTGACTCTTATTTTTCATTTAATTTTAATTCATTTAAATGCACACAGGCACATGTGATTAATGGCTAGAGTATTAGCACAGCTCTAGATGGTAGAGATGGACATTCATGAGATCCTGCCCCCCTCCTCCTAAGGGACAGATTGCTTTGTTGTGTCCTGTTTGTGTCAAAACTGTAAAGCTAACAAAGTCAATGTATGAGAATATCTTCAAGCATGATGTAAAAGACAATATTCAGGATATTACAGTGCTTCAGGTTGAGAAGGACATCTTGGATAAGATCCCAGAACCTAAGTCATAAGGGAGAAATGGGTGGTTTTAATTACATTATCGAAATGCTGGCTTCTTGAATATCACCGACACAACCTCTTGAAAAGAGAAAGATGAGTTTATTGTTCACAGAAGTCAAGGAGAACTCAGCCTCAGCAGGGCTGTGTGAGCATCTTACATAAGGCAAGGTCAGAATGCAGTGGGAAGTTCGGTTCAAGGCAAGTCTTTCAAAGAAGGGGTGGGATTAAGCCTGGGGAAGGATCACAGTACAGCAGCCCAGGATTGGTAGAAAGAGCAACCCCTATCCCAGAAGACCTGCCCTTGGTTCCTAAAGTAATCATTTCTGATTTTATGATGTTCTGAAAACTCTCAACTTACAAGGAACAGCTTTTACTTATGTGGCTGCCAAGGAAGCTGAATTTTCCAGATGTCACTGTGCAATGAATGATCATGTCGGTATCCCAGGAACAGAAGAGACTGATGAGAAACAGTCATTTTTAAAACACACTGAAGTTTCCAAGAAAAGTACCACAAGTTTTGGAATTTATTTTCTGGGTCTATGTCTTGTTATGGCTTCAGGGTGATATATAGCACATAATAATATCCAAAATATTGTTTGGGGGAAATAGGAAGTTGCTATTATAACATGACTTTATGATAGATAAGAGAATGTATTTGCCATAACATAACAAAGAGGGGATGTTTGTTTTCTACTCAGTTTATCTTTCATTGACAGCAAGGGGGAAAAAGTCTTTAAAATTTGAACTATTTGCATCTCAGTTTTGGCTGAGATTGTTTGGGCAGATGCTGTGGAATTGGCTTCCATTCCCACCTCCCTCTCTTGGGCCTCACGTAATGAAAGGTCTGCAAAATCACTTCTCAGGCTTTCTGGCAGCCATGGCTCCAGAGATCATTTGGGCTCCACCAATCAAAAGCATCTGTATGAAACTTAAATTTGGAACTGAGTTGAGTAGGAAGAAAGGCATCCATTTTGCTGGTATAGAGTGTGGCTGACATGGGGTAAGTATGGGACCAGACACAATGCTGTAGCTTCCTGATTTGGAAAGTTTACTGATTCCTCAGAGTCCTGAGTGTGGGACAAGCAGTGGCCCCTTAATCACCCCACCATGCATGTGGCTTTGACAGTCATTCCAAGAAACTCAGGACTATAAATTAAAAGATGCTTGCTCCTTGGAAGAAAAGCTAGCTTTGAAAAACCTAGATGATGCATTAAAAGGCAGAGACATCACTTTGCTGACAAAGGTCTGTATAGTCAAAGCTCTGGTTTTTCTAGTAGTCATGTGTGGATGTGAGAGTTGGACCATATAGAAGGCCGAGTGCTGAAGAATTGATGCTTTCCAACTGCGGTGCTAGACAAGGCTCTTGAGAGTCCTTTGGACAGCAAGGAGATCAAACCAGTCAATCCTAAAGGAAATCAACCCTGAATATTCATTGGAAGGACTGATGCTGACGCTGAAGCTCCAATACTTTGGCCATCTGATCTGAAAAGCCAACTCACTGGAAAAGGCCCTGTTGCTGGGAAAGATTGAGGGTAAGAGGAGAAGGGGGTGACAGAGGATAAGATGGTTGGATGGCCTCACTGACTCAATGAACATGAGTTTGACCAAACTCTAGGAGATAGTGAAGAACAGGGAAGCCTGGCGTGCTGCAGTTCATGGGGTAACAAAGAATCAGACATGACTTAGCAACAACAACTTAATATTCTATTTTTCAAGAGTGCATTTCTATTGTACTTAAAATAGATACATTGGATTTTGTTGTCTGCAACTGAACCTCGACTAATATAAGTTCAAAGGAAAGATCCCACATTGTGAGTGAGCTGGGAGACCAGTATAATACATGCAGAAAGCTATCCAAACCTTACCCACATCGAGGATATAAAGTTGTGGGGATTGTGAAGATTAGGAGAGGATGTGGCGAGACAGTTTTGGTGTCCTATGACCCTAAGGGCAGAAGGGAGTGGATGCCTGCCCCTTACCTCAAGTCTAAGGAGAGGGGCTTCAAGGTCACAACTTGGAGAGCTTGTCAAGTGTCCCCTGGAGTTTGGAGGACACAGCAGACTGGTGTTTGACTCAAACTTGAGAACTACAACAGGCAAAGACTGCTGATGGCTCCCTGTCTCCATGGCAGAGTGAAGGAAAGATGACTGTAAAGGGATCCACCAGAGCTCCAGTTTGCTGGAAGCTCCAGTTTGCTGGAATGAGTAAAGTGGGTATGTCCCATTGACCAGATGTGAGCTTCACACATGTGAAACTTTCAGCAAAAGTTTAATAGGTCTGGTCCCAAATAGCTGCCTGGAGCTGGGGAGACCTCAGGGGAGGAAGGAAGTTAGAGGTCGATAGGTATAAGGGAGGAAAAATCATTTTCCTTCTACCCTTCTGAGTTCTTGGCTGCTGCTGCTGCTGCTGCTGCTAAGTCGCTTCAGTCGTGTCCGACTCTGTGCGACCCCACAGACAGCAGCCCACCAGGCTCCCCCGTCCCTGGGATTCTCCAGGCAAGAACACGGGAGTGGGTTGCCATTTCCTTCTCCAGTGCATGAAAGTGAAAAGTAAAAGTGAAGTCACTCAGTAATGTCCAACTCCTAGCGACCCCATGGACTGCAGCCTACCAGGCTCCTCCGCCCATGGGATTTTCCAGGCAAGAGTACTGGAGTGGGGTGCCATTGCCTTCTCCGGAGTTCTTGGCTGAGACCCCTATAGTAAAAGAAGATTAAAGACTTTTCTGGTGATCCAGGGGTTAAGAATCTGCCTTCCTATACCCGGGACATGGGTTTCATCTCTGGTCCAGGAAGAGCCCACATGCCATGGGTCAACTAAGCCCACGTGCCACGACAAAGACCCAGCAGAGCCAAAATAAAATAATAGTAAAAATAGATAAATAAAAATAACTAGCTTAGGTTTTTTTTAAAGAAGATTAATAAGAGAAAAACAAACAAGCTTTTAAATATGCATACCTCATGTAAAGGTGGGAGATGCCCAGGGTAAAATGAGGAACTCTACAAGGTGGTTTAGAACTCTGGCTTAAATACCATCTTCAGTTACAAACAAAAGAAAGACATGGGGAGTCTATGTGAACAGATCCAGCTGGTACTAACCTTTCTCTTCTCAACCCTAAATACCAGTGATGACCCTACACCTGGTTACATCACCACCATCCACCATAACTTTTACCTAGCACCTACCATGCCATAAACCCTGAGCCAAGAATTTACATCAGTCTGCTTTTATTTGTGTATTAATAATTATAGCTGTGCTGGGTCTTCATTGCTGTGCTTGGGCTTCTCTTTATTTGAGGCAAGTGAGGGCTACTCCCCAGTTGCAGCGCCTGGACTTCTTATTGCAGTGGCTTCTCTTATTGAAGAGCAATGGAGTCTGGGGCACACAGGCCTCAGTAGTTGGGCTACACAGGCTTAGTTGCCCTGAGGTAGGTGGAGTCCCCAACCAGGGATCGAATCCATATCTCCTGCACAGATAGGCAGATTCTTAACCACTGGACCACCAGGGACGTCCATCTGTCTGCTTTTAAACTCTTGGAACAACCTTCTGAAGTAGGTACCATTTACAAATGAATACTTCTGAGTAGGGACTCAAATGAGGAAAAAGAGGCTCAGGGAGGATAGAAGACTTCCTAAGGTCACATATTTAGAAAGTGGCAGAGATAGGATTTGAACACAGCTCTGTCTGATTCTAGAGCCCTTACCTTCTTTCCACCCCCTCTCTGTGCCTTGCTAAGGGGACTTCCACTGTAATTTTGACTCCATGTTGCTTCTTGGCCCTTTTGTTGTTATTTTCCCTTTCCTCTATTAATGTTCCTCTATCTTAGTACCTGATTCCTTTAGAGGGGGACTGCCCTCTACATATCAGTAGATCAAGGAGAGATCATTTGGTTGGCTTCACATAGTTTTCTCAACCTCAAAGTGCAGGAGAAGAACCTCCAGCTTCTATTTCATCATCTAGTCCCTGCTGGGACAGGTTCAAGCAGGACAGTATGGATTCATGATCTTCCTTTCCTGCTTCTCCATCTCTAACACACAGGTGCCCTGATCCCACTTCAATCCCTCCCTAAGAAATGAGAGAAAACCCCTCTTCTTAGTAGGTACCTCCCCTTAGCCACCTACATCCCTCTCCCTGCCTCTCCTTACCTGAGACCCAGAGCAGCAGCATCAGTTGCCATGGCCACCCCCAGAGCCCTTCCCCTCCACTTCATCCCACTCCCTGGATCCACTGTGCATCGGTCACTTCAACATCTTTATTGGTCGCTTCAGCATCTTTTCCATTTACTGGAGGATGTTGCCTCACTTGGGTGTTTGCCATCTTCCCTGAGGAGGCTTGGTTGTCAGTTTGCAATTGAGAAACCCTGAGGAAAATGTGACAAGACAGGGCAGCTCAGGAAAATGCAGAAGGAAGAGAAAAGAGAGGTCACTGCCCTTGTGACATCTTCCTTCCTGCTTTCATCATGTCACAACCCAATGGGGCAACACTCAGCAGCTCCCCATTCTCCACCAGAGCAAGTCTAGACCCATCCATCTGATGTCCCACCTCTCTGCCACCGAGACTGCCTCCAGCCACCAAGATCTTCTTATCACTGGCCACTGACCACTACATCCCACAACCCCTCCTACCAATCTCCCCACCTGCCTGACACTGTGTACCCAGCTTTGACTTGCCTTTTGAGGCCTGAGTCAAGCCTTCCCAATGACCACCTTCTTCCATCTTACTCCACACCATGATTCCCAAGGATGGGCATGTATGTGGCTGAGTCACTTGGGAAGCTTGGTGAACATACACCTGTCTGGGCTTCACCCCAGACACACTGATTTGATAAGTCTGGGGAGAGCCTAGGAACCTGCATTTTAACAAGCAAACCAGGTAATTCTGAAGCAAGTGGTCCAAATAGAGGAAGAATCAGAGTTCATCCACATCCAAAAGTCCTGTATGAGTCAGGTAGCCCCTGAAGCGTTCCTCAGGTGCTCTGCCTGAATCTAAGGTATGTGCTTCCCTGAGCTCCAGTCCAGACGGGAGCATAGAAATCACAGTTTTAATGGAGTGACTCCAAGGATTGAAGTCCTGCTGTGTGCCAGATGTTTTACTCAGGTTGTCTCATTTAATTCTACCAGCTTTGGAATTGTGTAATAGATATTCATCGTCTTTTGGCTCTCCAGCACCCAATACCCTTTCCTTTTGGGGATATGCCCCAAGGTGTGGGTCTCACGGGGCACAGAACTCCACTTCCCCTTCTATTGAGCATGGAGAAAGATATTTCTCCTGCCCCTTCTCCCTGGCATCTATGGTACAGACATGTGACTTGACCTAAGTGGCCAAATGCATGATTCTCAGAGGGGTCAGTCCCCAGGTTGGTGAGGAAGTCCTCACAGGATGGCAGGGGGCTCAGGGAGGGGAGGACTGTATCTTAGCTCTCAGAGTACCTGTTTCAGAAAGGGAGGGGAAGGGCATCCTGATGGTAAGAATATGGATCGTGGGTGGTAGAGTATGTTTGCTCTTAGGGAATTTAAGACAACTTTGGCCTTGGCCATTCCTGAATGGGAATGGAAGAACTCATCATCTCTTCACCACTAGTGGGGTTCCTTCCCCTTTAGAGTCAGAAGAGTAGAAAATCCGAAAGTACTGATTTAAATCTGTTGGTGGGCTTGGATACCTATTTCATGGATGAGCTTGAGAGTGAAGGGGGAGCTGTAGGGGCAGAGAGAGAGGCAGAGGAAGGCAGGGGGTGGTGCCAGCAGGGCATGTGGGAGACAACCTCTAGGAGCCTAACTGGTGAGAGCTGGTCACCACCACCCCTGCCCCTCATGTGATACAAGGAAGAGGCACTTAGATAGAGCGGGCTCCCTGTTGTTCTGGTCTATATGGCTTTGAGGCGCTTGGTCTTCAGTAAAGGAGCTCTAGTTTTTGTCCCTTCCAGTAAGTGGTGATGCACTTCTCATGTGGTGTCATTTCAGGCATGGATCTCTGGCTTTGTGGGGTTGTTCTGAGGATCCAGATGCATCCCAGCTGATGCCTACAATAAATGCACACCGTAGACAAATGATATTGCTTTACCAGTCCTAAGCCATGAATTCTATCTCATCCTCCCAGTATTGTCCCAGGATACATCCTTCTGGTGAGCTCAGTTCCCCTCTCCCAAATATGGAATTCTTACCATGACATCTCATCTTCTCTTTGCTCCATGGTTTTCAATAATCTTCAGGAAGTATTGGAAAAGGCCATAAATGAAGGGGAGAAACTGAAACATCTGATTCTAGAGGAGAGGACAGCCCTGGCAGCTGAGAGAACAAGATGCTTCTGTACTTGGAACTCTGTCCAGTTTAAGCCAAAATGTTGTAGTCCAGGGTGAGGACCAGGGCAGAATTAGCAACCATAGCCTCTGTGCCTCATGAATTCCACAGACCTTGACAGTGAAAAGCATCAGGCAGTGTCTTCATTTTTTAATATTTACTTATTTATTTATTTGGCTGTGCCAGGTCTTAGTTGCAGCACATGGGATCTTTGACCTTCATTGCAGCAAGCAGGATCTAGTTCCCTGACAGGGATGGAACCCAGGGGACCCCCTGCATTGGGAACTCGGACTTAGCCACTGGGCCACCAGGGAAGTCCCAGGAAGTGTCTGTATTTAATGCAAACCCTGAGCCGCCAGTGGAATGAGCAGGTGTGGGGCTGTATCTTCTCTTGTGAGGGGACAAAGCACATCCAAGATTATCAGTTAAATAAAGGGAGTTAGCAGGGCCAAGAAGGTGGGATCCTGAGCCTTAGAAGTCACCTGAGTTACAGATCAGCTCATATCACTGACCCCCGCCTCTTCCCCTTACACCCCTCTTCAGGCACAACTGCTGGGTGGACACGGGTGGAGGTTGGAGGTCATTCTTGTGGATTCCTGTGGCTAAGATGCAAATGACCTATGCGTGACAGCAAACAGACCGATGAAGACCAGGGTCTTACTCAGGAGTCCACATGCTGCAGGAATGATGATGCTGATCCCAGGAGCCCTGGGGGAGATAGAAGAGTGGGCGCTGCTATGAACATGGATGCTCCCACACGCGTGTGTTTGTCACGGGCTTTCAACCCCTTGGCTCATCTGCTCCCAATCCCTCCTTTCCCCATATTGACTGGCTCTGTCGTGTGCATCTAGTTTGTCCCATCACCTAAAACTACTGATTAGAAATATACTTAGTAGACAGCACAGAGTCCACGTTCAGAAGAGGCATCAGGGAGAAAGGACAGGCGGACAAGGCTCCCTCCTACCTTGATGCGGTAGAGAAAGCGAGGGCTCCCAGAGCAAGGAATCCTGGCTTCCATTCTCAGCATCAGGACCTATCCTGGGAGAGTCACCTCACCTCTCTGGCCTCATTTATAAACTGAGATTCCAGTCCTCATCAAAATCCCATCATGAATTTTCATAGACCTCAGCAACATGATTCTAAAAGTCCTGGGTAAACATCAGTAGATACTATAAGAAAAGGACACGAATGAATGGAGGAACTTGGCTTGTATAGACTCAGCAGATGTGGAAATAGGTTGTGTGTGTGTTCAGTTGCTTCAGTTGTGTCTGACTCTTTGCAACACTATAGATTGTAGCCCTCCAGGCTCCTCTGTCCATGGGATTCTCCAGGCAAGAATCCTGGAGTGGGTTGCCATGCCCTCCTCCAGGGGATCTTCCTGACCCAGGAATCCAACCCATGTCTCTTATGTCTCCTGCATTGGGAGGTTCTTTACCACTACTGCCACCTGGGAAGCCCGTGAAAATAAGTTATAGCACAACCAATCCATAGAGATGAGACACCGGGTTGAAAAGAGAAACAGCAGAGAAACAAATAGAAGTCCAGATATAGATCTAAGGATAGCTAAGAGTTCGTATCTAAGGAAATCGGCAGCCCAAAAGGTAGGCAAGAACTGTCTAGTAAATAAACAGTCTTGTGACACCTGGATGGCAAAATGTAAGAAAAAGTCTTTGCTCCTATCATTTACAGCATAGAGCAAAATAACACCCCACCCCACCCCCACCCCCACACCCCCGCTGATGGATTAAGATCAAAATAAAGTGAAAAAAATAGAGAAGGCACCAGGAAGTAGGATAAACACAATTAAGGAATAAAACAAAGCAATAATTTAAAAATCAACACGTTTGCCTATGCAAAACTTAAACCTGAATAAACAAGCCTGCAAAGGGAGAAATGATACAACAGCCATAGAAAAGCAGCACAGGTCCTTTTGTGCTAAAATCTACCCCCAGCCTGCGGCACTGTCTTGGACCTGCAGGAACTAGATGTCTGAGGCAGCCAAGTTCAGCCCTGGCTGTCCTGGCTGGGGCTGGAAGGCAATGCCTCTCTAGACCCTCAAGCTTGCAGCTATGCCCCCTGCAGTGCAAGCCTGTGCCCGGTTCCAGCCCTACCGCCCAGGGAGGTTCCAGCTCTGGGCTCCACAAACTGTAACCTCTCCAAGGGTCTCCTGCCAGTGCCCTGCCTTATCCCTTCCAAGCCCTGGAATGTTTTCTTGCACAGAGCTCCTAGAACATGTCCCCTCTCAAGGGCAAGCATTGCATCCCTTTCTGAGGCTGTATGCAGGCGGCCAGACACCCCCATCCCACCCCACCCCAAGCCACTCCAGCCACAGTGCTGGGGAATTCCTGTGCCCCTCACCAGGTGCTGGGAGTACAAATGCTCTAGCTCCCCAACCCCCTCTCCATACAGACAACTCCTGTGATGCCCAGAAGCCCTTTTAGTCCCTGTGAGACTCACCTTGGTTATGGCACCCTTTGCTAGGTTTCCTTCCCTCCCAGTCCCACTCCCCAGGAATGGTTTTTCCTGGGATCCCTTCCTAAAACATTTGCACAAGATTTTCTCCACAGCCTGCCTCCGTGGAACCCTCCGAAGACAGGGTGACAGCGGCTTCCTCTGAGGTGCCACACCCTCCAGCCCCAGATAGGCGCCTCTGCTCCTCCATTTCCTGGACAAACTGCTCCCTCCACTAAATTCCCTCTTTTTCAAACAGCTCAGTGGCTTCTGCCTTCCCAACTGGACTCTGATACATAGACTGGTTTGCGTTAATTAAAACACATAAAGTCAATACATGAAGGAGGTATAGCCTTTAGTAAGAATATGGGCGAAAGTTTGCACTCTCTGTTTATACTCTGGAAAATTAGTGAAAAAAAAAAGAATAGCATTTATTGTAAAGATGTGTTTTATTTTAAATATTTTAATGATCTCCTACTATGTACTGTACACTTAGGCACAACAGAAGGGGAAGAGGGCACTCTGCCTCTACCCTGTGGAGCTCAAAGTCCACAGTTAATAGATGAAAGCAAGTCCCAGCTCATGTCTGATACCATGCAGGGTCCTGTGGGGCTCCTGGGCACAAGGTTCTTGTATCCCCCATTTCTATGATTTTAGGAAACAACCTTCATTCAGCCTCCATGGCTTTCCCTGAGCCCCAGGGGGCAGATTCAAGCAGTTGTTAATTAGGGAAGGGAGGAGAAGCTAAAAGCAAAGGAGGAAAGGAAAGATATAGCCATCTGAATGCACAGTTCCAAAGAATAGAGATAAGAAAGCCTTCTTCAGTGGTCAATGCAAATAAATAGAGGAAAACAATAGAATGGGAAAGACTAGAGATCTCTTCAAGAAAATTAGAGATACCAAGGGAACATTTCATGCGAAGATGGGCTCAATAAAGGACAGAAATGGAATGGACCTAACAGAAGCAGAAGATATTAAGAAGAGGTGGCAAGAATACACAGAAGAAGTATACAAAAAAGACCTTCCTAATATGACCAACCTAGATAGCATATTGAAAAGCAGAGACATTACTTTGCCAACAAAGGTCCATCTAGTCAAGGCTATGGTTTTTCCACTGGTCATGTATGGATGTGAGAGTTGGACTGTAAAGAAAGCTGAGCACCGAAGAATTGATGCTTTTGAACTGTGGTGTTGGAGAAAACTCTTGAGAGTCCCTTGGACTGTAAGGAGATCCAACCAGTCCATTCTGAAGGAGATCAGCCCTGGGATTTCTTTGGAGGGAATGATGCTGAAGCTGAAACTCCAGTACTGTGGCCACCTCATGCAATGAGTTGACTCACTGGAAAAGACTCTGATGCTGGGAGGGATTGGGGGCAGGAAGAGAAGGGGACGACAGAGGATGAGATGGCTGGATGGCATCACTGACTCGATGGACGTGAGTCTGGGTGAACTGGGAGTTGGTGATGGACAGGGAGGCCTGGCATGCTGCGATTCATGGGGTTGCAAAGAGTCGGACACGACAGCGACTGAACTGAACTGAACTGAACTGAACCCAGATAACCATGATGGTGTGATGACTCACCTAGAGCCAGACATCTTGGAGTGTTGAACTCAAGTGGGCATGAGGAAGCATCACTATGAACAAAGCTAGTGTAACTGATGGAATTCCAGTTGAGCTATTGCAAATCCTAAAAGATCATCATCTGTGAAAGTGCTGAACTCAATATGCCAACAAATTTGGAAAACTCAGCAGTGACCATAGGACTGAAAAAGGTCAATTTTCATTCCAATCCCAAAGAAAGGCAATGCCAAAGAATGTTCAAACTATCACACAATTGCACTCATCTCACACGCTAGCAAAATAATGCTCAAAGTTTTCCAAGTGAGGCTTCAACAGTACATGAACCGAGAACTTCCAGATATTCAAGCTGGATTTAGAAAAGGCAGAGGAATAGAGATCAAATTGCCAACATCTGTTGGATCATAGAAAAGGCAAGAGAGTTCCAGGAAAACATCTACTTCTGCTTTATTGACTATGTTAAAGCCTTTGACTGTGTGGATCACAACAAACTGCGGAAAATTCTTCAAGAGATGAGAATACACTTTACCTGCCTCCTGAGAAATCTGTATGTAGGTCAAGAAGGAACAGTTAGAACCAGACATGAAACAACAGACTGGTTCCAAATTGAGAAAGAACTACATCAAGGCTGTCTATTGTCACTCTGCTTATTTAATTTCTATGCAGAGAACATCATGGGAAATGCCAGGCTGGATGAAGCACAAGCTGAAATCAAGATTGCCCAGAGAAGTATCTCCCAGTTCACCCAGACTCACGTCCATCGAGTCAGTGATGCCATCCAGCCATCTCATCCTCTGTCGTCCCCTTCTCCTCCTGCCCCCAATCCCTCCCAGCATCAGAGTCTTTTCCAATGAGTCAACTCTTCACATGAGGTGGCCACAGTACTGGAGTTTCAGCTTCAGCATCATTCCCTCCAAAGAAATCCCAGGGCTGATCTCCTTCAGAATGGACCAGTTGGATCTCCTTACAGTCCAAGGGACTCTCAAGAGTTTTCTCCAACACCACAGTTCAAAAGCATCAATTCTTCGGTGCTCAGCTTTCTTTACAGTGAGGATATGGAGATAACATCACCCATCACGTCATGGCAAATAGATGGGGAAACAATGGAAACAGTGACAGACTTAATTTTCTTGGGCTCCAAAATCACTGCAGATGGTGACTGCAGCCATGAAATTAAAAGACACTTACTCCTTGGAAGAAAAGCTGTGACCAACCTAGACAGCATATTAAAAAGCAGAGACATTACATTGCTAACAAAGATCTGTCTAGTCAAAGCTATGATTTTTCCAGCAGTCATGTATGGATGTGAGAGTTGGGCCATAAAGAAAGCTGAGCACCAAAGAATCGATGCTTTTGAACTGTGATGTTGGAGAAGACTCTTGAGAGTCCCTTGTACTGCAAGGAGATCAAACTAGTTCATCCTAAAGGAAATCAGTCCTGAATATTCATTGGAAGGACTGATGTTGAAGCTGAAACTCCAATACTTTAGCCACCTGATGGGACGAACTGACTCACTGGAAAAGACCCTGATGCTGGCAAAGATTGAAGGCGGGAGGAGAAGGGAACATCAGAGGATGAGATGGTTGAATGGCATCAC
This sequence comes from Bison bison bison, assembly GCF_000754665.1. NCBI lineage: Eukaryota > Metazoa > Chordata > Mammalia > Artiodactyla > Bovidae > Bison > Bison bison. The sequence goes on along the minus strand of NW_011495047.1, from coordinate 9,709,304 downwards.
CAACTTGATGAACATGAGTTTGAGCAAGCTCTAGGAATGGGTTATGGACAGGAAAGCCTGGCATGCTGCAGTTATAGTGCTGCAAGGACTCAGACACAACTAAGCAACTGAACTGAGCTGGGGATGCAAGACCAGGGAGAAAAAGTCAAGAGCAGCCTCCGGGCAAGGTTCTGTTTTCCCATCAATTGTTGTTGTCGTTCAGTCACTCAGTTGTGTCTGACTTTTTGCAACCCCATGGACTGCAGCATGCCAGGCTTCCCTGTCTTTCACTATCTCCCAGAGTTTGCTCAGACTGATGTCCATTGAGTCAACGATGCCACCCAAACATCTCATTCTCTGTCATCACTTCCTCCTGTCCTCAATCTTTCCCAGAATCATGGTCTTTTCCAATGAGTCAGCTCTTTGTATCAGGTGGCCAAAGCATTGGAGCTTCAGCTTCAGCATCAGTCCTTCCAATGAATACTCAGGGTTGGTTTCTTATAGGATGACCTGGTTTGATCTCCTTGCAGTCCAAGGGACTTTCAAGAGTCTTCTCCAACACCACAGTTCAAAAGCATCAATTCTTTGGTGCTCAGCTTTCTTTATGGTTCAACTCTCACATCTATACATGACTGCTGGAAAAACCATAGCTTTGACTATACAGACCTTTGTCAGCAAGGTGATGTCTCTGCTTTTTAATGTGCTGTCTAGGTGGGTCATAGCTTTTCTTCCAAGGAGCAAGCGTCTTTTAATTTTGTGACTGCAGTCACTATCTGCAGTGATTTTGGATCCCAAGAAAATAAAATATGCCATTGTTTTCACTTTTTCCCCATCTATTTGTCATTTCAAGTGATGGGACTGGAAGCCATGATCTTAGTTTTTTGAGTGTTAAGTTTTAAGCCAGCTTTTTCACGCTCCTCTTTACCCCTATCAAGAGGCTCTTTACTTTCTCTTTCTGCCATTAGAGTGATATCATCTGCATATCTGATGTTGTTGATATTTCTCCTGGCAGTCTTGATTCCAGCTTGTGATTCCTCATCAGTGGATAGAGACAATATCTTTGAGCTGTTTTGCAGATACTGAAACCCCCTCCAGGTGGTAGAAGTTAATGAAGATTAATGATGGTCTGCCACCCACAAGCATGTAGACCCTAGACCAGTTGGACCTGAAGGATGAGGATGCTGTCTCCTACTTATGTCATCACCAGCCCATCAGAAGAATGTTCACAAGCTGATCACACCCTCTCTGAACAATTACTGCGAAACTTGTCACTATCTTCCCCAAGTTGCAACACATAGTTTTGAGAACATTAGCCCACAGTGGCCCCCTTTGCTTAGCAAAACAACAAAGCTACTCCTTTCTACTTCACCCAAAACCATCTTTGAGATTTGATTTGGCACCAGCATACCTAGAATACGAGCTTTCAGCATCACATCTATTTTGACAGATATATTGTTTAGATACCAGAGCCCTGCAGTGACGCTGCTTCTCTTCTGCATTGTGGATCTCACTGCAAATTGTTTCCAACCTTTGGAAAACAAATTGGCAATATGTGTAGAGGAAAATGGCTTTCCAGGTAGCTCTGTGATAAAGAATCCACCTGCCAATGCAGGAGATGCGGGTTCAATCTCTGGGTCAGGAAGACTCCCTGGAGGAGGAAATGGTAACCCACTATAGTATTCTTGCCTGGAGAATTCCACGGACAAAGGAGCCTGGCAGGCTACAGTCCATGTGGTCACAAAGAGCTGGACACGACTGAGCATACAAGGACACATACAGGACAGTATAAATGTTCGGCTTCTTTTAAGAGAGTTTCTTTTGAGTGAACAATTTAAAAGAAGAAAAGGACATCTACAAATATATGTTCATCTCAGAGTTATCAATACTACAAAAAATGAAAATAATCTCAACGTCTAAAAACAGGCAAAGGATTATGTGAGCAGTGGCTTTCTACTGATAGAAAAGTATGCTGAAATTCTGACAACAAAGACTAAGGAGCAACACTGAAGAATAGTTTTAGCCAAAAGAAAAATAGTGAAAATGTGTATAATTAGAATTAACACCACATTAAAATATATCCAAGCATGAATAAAAACTAGAAGAGAAGATGGACAAAAAAAGACACATTAGATTGGTAGGAATGTGGAAGAATATTTCTTTCTCTGCTAAGTCAACATTTAGTGATAAACACAGTCTTAGATAAATCAACATTTAATAATAAACTGTATAAAAGGGTGTGCATGAAAAGGTCATGATTCTTAGCTTTGCCTGCACATTTTAAGAGGCCTGAAGATCTTATAAAAATTACTGAGACCAGCCCCACCTCCAGAAATTCTAATTCTTTTGGTCTACAGAGGTCACGTGCATCAGCATTGAAAACCAGCCAGGGACTTCCCCAGTCCAGTGATCAAGACTCTGCCTTGCAGTGGAGGGGACGCCAGTTCCATCCCTGTTTAGGAAACTGAAATCCCACATGCTGCAGGGTGCATTCAAAAAAAAGTTTTAATAAATAAATAAAACAAGCCAAATAAAAGCTAACACTCCAGGATACCCTAACACACCTCAGTTGCTCAGAGCTGTTGGGCTAGATTATGGCTTCCAGCTCTGATTTTTTTCTACCCTCCCCTACCCCCTCCAACCCCAACCATAGAAACAAGGAAACTGAAGCCAGAGAAGGCTCCTGAGTGGCCTGAAGTTACACTTTCAGTCGATCTAGCTGGCATTAGAATCCAGGGTCTCTTTTCCCACTACACTTAGGGGTTTGCTGAGCCCTTGGAATTCAGCACAGACGCCATTTTCCTCTCCTTACCCCTCTGACAGGCAAGAAGCAAACACCGAGGGAAACGGTGGGGAGAATGGCAGCCGCATCATTGCCTCCAAGAGCCCCCTCCTCAAGCCCCCTCCTCTCTCCAGCACCAGCACTCTCCTTCCTCCCCTGGGAAGATCCACCCGACAGAGACGACTCAAACCCACCCTGCCCTCTACACTCCCCCATCCCTCACTCCCCACACCCTCTAAGCACATGGACTGGGAATCAAAGGACTTGGTGTCCGATCCAAGGGCCCAGAGACCTGGAAACCATACCTGTTGATGTGTGTCACATTTGTGGGAGTGACTGTGAAGCCAGGAGAGGAGAGCCTATCAGCTGATGTGGGGATGGGTTGGGTCACGGGCTTGGGCCTGGGCCTGGGCCTGGGACGGAGCTTGGTGGTGACGGGAAGTGGGGTGGGATTCTGAACAGAGACCTGGCAAGGATACTCATCTGAGGCAGGGGTTCCCAAAGAATCTGCAAGAAAGCACATTGGATGGTTGGACAGATGATGGATAGATGGAAGGATGAGTGGTACAGTAAATGGAACTTCGGAGGGAAATGAATGGCCACTCATGAACCAAGGTTTCCTTTTGCTTTTTATTTTAATAAAGAAATAGTGTGGCATTGCTTGGGTCAGAGATGGGGAAAAGGAAAGAAGGAAGGAAAGAAGGAGGGAGATAAGGAAGCAGGAAGGTATTTCCAGGCTATTCATGTTATTGGAAATGCACTTGCCTGCTATTGTTCACCAATCCATATGTGCCCTTCTTCAAGAATAATTCCCTGATTATCTTATACCATTCTCTCTGCCTTGCACTCACTTGTACCTGTGGCTTATTGCTTTGCAAGTTATCTTTCATTAATACACTGCAGATGTGTCTTGTCTTCCTTAGATATGGGCTCCACAGGGGCTAGGAACTTGAATCTGCCCCCGTTCTAATCTGCTTTCCTTAATTCATCCAGTCAACATCTGTGGAGGCCCTACTATATGCCAGGCACTTCATCAGTTGCTAGAGATATAGAGTCGAATAAGGCAGATGATTTCCTCAAGGTTCTCAAAGATGAATAGGGGAGACAGTTAAGGGAACTGGCCACTACTTCATCCAGTGAGACTGAGCTGTCTATGAAGAGGGTACCAAGTGAGCCCTGGTGCTTTGCTACTCAAAACAGAAGCCATGGACCAGCAGCGCCAGCACTGTCTGTGAAGAGGCTGGAAATGCAGAGTCTAGGTCCCATCCTAGACGTATTACATTTAAAATAAGACCCCCAGCTGGTTGGTGCCCACTTAAGGTCTGAGGAGGACTGCTTTGGAAGCACACAGGAGGGACCTCAGATGCATCCTTAGGAAGGGAGGGTGACTCACAGAGGCTTCCCAAGGAAATGACTTCTACATGCAGACCTGAAGCATGAGACTAAATTGTCCCAAGTCCATCATTCACCTTTCCCCATATCCCACTTCCTACAATAGCACAGCATGTTAGGTTCTGCTTCCAAAGAGGAATCCCATACAAAGAATGAGATGCAATCCCTTCTTACCATTGGACCAAATGTCTCTCAAGGACCTCAAATGAGAAACAAGGAGCTTCTAGAAACAAGGAGCAAGATCATAAGCTTCTAGAAATCCTGAGCCACAGCCCTACTGGTGCTCCCACCACTGTCCCAGCCGACCTGATATGGCTCTCCCACACTATACCACCCACCCCCAGGTCACTCACTCTTGGTCACCACCAGGCGGACAGGGTGGAACAGGATGATGGGATCGCTGGGTCCCAAGATCACACATCGGTACAGTCCTGAGTCCTCCACTTGAAGGTTGGCCATTTGGATTTGCAGCATGCCTTCACTGGGGATGTCTTCTAGGAAGTACTTCCCCACCCGGACTTGACTGGACCCCTCTGTGATTGCCAGTGTCTGGACCTCCCCGTTATCTTTCAGCCTCTGCCAAGCCTTCTGGCTGTTGGAATATATGTTGGTATTGGTAGGACAGCTCACTTTCAAGGTCTGCCCCTCTGCTAGAGTACACTTCTCCTCGAATACTTCAGCGGCAGCTTGGATTTCTGTAAGCAGAGAATTTGAGTTAGGCTTTGTGAGGAATAGCTTCCTTCTCTTTGGGAAAAAAAAAGAAAGAGAGAGGAGCCACATTTCTTTCTTGTTAAATCACCTAATTTTCAGACAAGATCCTCAAGGTCTCCAGAGAAGATGCAGCTTTCCCTGCAAGCTAGCATTAGACCCCAGATCTTATCACTGCAAGTAGCTTTGGGGGATGGGGGTTCGTTTGGTTTGTTTGTTTGATTTTGACCACAAAAGTTAGACTGTGTATGATTTGTGCAAATCAACTTTCATAAATGACTGTTTTTGGGAGGAAGAAACTGTCTGAATAGAGACAGAGCATGGGACACATGCTAAGACCATGAGTGACAAGGGCATGACGGGAGGGAAAGATTATAGAGAAGGATGTACAGGGTGCAGAATGAGACTGCTGAATCCTAACCACTAGACCACCAGGGACACGGTGCAAAGTGGATGTGAAGAAATGTTACTTTCAGAAAGTGACTCCACTGAACAGCTAGAGGAACTTCATCTAAGAAGGAGAGAGACCAGTTCAAGAGACTATTGGAAAAATGGCGAGGAAGCCGTCTCAAGGACATGGTGGACATTGATGTCTGGTGGTGTGGTCTTCATCTCTCCCTTCCTTGGGTAGCAGATCACCTCTTTCTCAGGCTGCTCATCTTTCTCATCCTATGTACCTTTACTGATGGGGCTGCCCATATTCTCCAGGATGGACATAGAGACACAGGCTTAGTCAAAGAATCTCACCACACTGGCCATGCTGATTGGCCTAGAAATGGGCACATGACTAAGGTTGGGCCAATCAGAATCCTCTCTGAGACTGCTGCTCTTTCTTACTGTGTTGATTGGTCTATAGGATGTTGCTTGCATCCAAAAGAGTTCTAAATATTACAGAATGTCAAGGAGTCACAGCAGTGGTCCTCCAGTGGGGACAATTTTCCCTCTGGGGACATTGGGCAATGACTGCAGATATTTTTGGTTGTTATGATTGCGAGTTATGCTGTGCTGTGCTTAGTCACTCAGTCATGTCCAACTCTTTGAAACCCCATGGACTGTAGCCCACCAGGCTCCTCTGTCCATGGGATTCTCCAGGCAAGAATACTAGAGTGAGTTGCCATTCCCTTCTCCGGGGGATCTTCCCAACCCAAGGATAAAACCCAAGTCTCCCACATTGCAGGTGGATTCTTTACTGTTTGAGCCACCAGAGAAGCCCAAGAATACAGGAGTAGGTAGCCTATCCCTTCTCCAGGGAATCTTCCCAACCCAGGAATAGAACTGGGGTCTCCTGCATTGCAGGTGGATTCTTTACCAGCTGAGCTACCAGGGAAGCCCCATCACTGGGAGCAAGGAGGTGCTCTAGAATCTAATGGGCAGAAGCCAGAGATGTTGTTAAACATCCTTCAGTGCACAGGCTGGCCCCCATGAGAAAAAATTAACCCACCCATAATGTCAATAGTGCTAAGGCTGAGAACCCTTGGATTACAGGGACAAAAGTTTCAATCACACTCTTGAATGTTGAACTTAGAATTGGCATGAATTTCTGGTCTGGTCCAAGGGATCCTTGCTGATGGGAGGGCCAAGTAGAGTTGAAGTAAGAAGATCCAGGTCTGTGTTTTCCACTGGACACAGCAGGGCTCCCTTTACTGAGGGACTACAGTTTATCCATCCAGGCCTGAGATACCTTCCTTCATGGAAAACCAAATAATGGGCTGGATAGTGGTGGGTCAATCCACCTACCATTACTAAGGTCAGGCTACCACTACCTACAATTATCGCTGCTTTTATTAATCTAAATGTTAGTGTCCCCCTAAAATTCATATTTTGAAATCTTAAACTTCAAGGTGGAGATAGTTAGGTCATAAGGGCTCTGCCCTCAGGAATAGGATTAGTGCCTTTAGTAATGAGGCTCCAGGGAGCTCCCTTGCCCCTTCCCCCACGTGAGGATACAGTGGGAAATTGGTAGTCAGTCTGCAACTCAGAAGAGGACCTTCCCCAGAACCCAAGCATACTGGTACCATGACCTTGAATTTCCAGCCTCCAGAACTGGGAGAAGTAAATTTCTGTTGTTTATAAGCCACCCAGTCTGTGGTATTTTGTTATAACTGCCCGGATGGGTCAAGACAGTAGGAGTCACAGGAGACAGATTGCTCACAAACCTGCCAGGTGCCTTTGAAAGCAGATAGTAAGAAACTAACGCAGAAGTGAAGTCTGTACATCACTTTTCGCGCCATTTCAAGAAAGGACTTCTTTATATTATTAATGTAAAAAAGAATAACAAATACCTTTTACTGCCAAGTGTTTAAGACACTGTCTCATTTAATCTTTATAACATGTCAGTTGACACTGCTATTTTTCCTAGTTTGAAGACAAGGTAAGTGGAAGACAGAAAGTGTATTTAATAACCCAGAACTTATTATGTGATTTGGGCTCCCCAGGTGGCCTAGTGGTAAAGAATCTGCTTGTCAGTGCAAGAGACACGAGTTTGATCCCTGGATTGGGAAGCTCCCCTGGAGTGGGAATGGCAGCCCATTCCAGTATTCTTACCTGGAGAATCCCATGGACACAGGAGCTTGGCGGGCTACAGTGCACGGGGTTGCAAAGCATCAGATACGACTGAGCACACACACACATTGTGTAATTTGCCCAAGGTCCCATAGGAGAAATGTGTGAAGTCAGGATTCAGACCCTCATAGTCAGACTCTAGAAAGCGTCCGACTCTTGGTGACCCTAGTCTCGAAACTAAGAATAATAGTAGTATCAACTTATAAGTTATAAAGATGAAATGAGAGTGTCTTAAACACTCAGCAGTAACTGTGACCCCATGGACTGGAGCCTGCCAGGCTCCTCCATCTATGGGAATTTTCCAGGCAAGAATACTGGTATGGGCTGCTGTTCCCTTCTCCAGGGCATCTCCCCGACCCATGGATTGAACCTGGGTCCCCGGCACTGCAGGCAGACTCTTTACCGTCGGAGCCACCAGGGAAGACTCTAGAATCAGCTCTAAACCTCTGAGCTAGATTGCCCAAAGCAGCTGTCTGGTTGGGATTAGAGCCAACCCCAACCCAAGTGAGAATAGCTGACTAACAATTCTATTCCCCAGGATACAGGGTCTAGAAGGAGCTTTTATGTTACATCCTAATCTACCCTGATGGGACCCAGTGGAAAAAAACCACTGGTTTCCTCTCAGTCTTCAACCTTCCATCTTCTCCCATTCTCCTTTGGAAAAACATGAATAAGACACAAGGAGGGATTTCCCTGGTGGTCCAGTGGGGTTGGGAATCGTCTGCCAATGCAGGGACACAGGTTCCATCCCTGTTTCAGGGAGATACCACATGCCAAGGGGCAACTAAGCCTAGGCACCGCAACTACTGAACCTGTGCTCCAGAACCCGTGAGCTGCAACGAGAGGCCACCGCAATGAGAAGCCGATGCACTGCAACTAGAGAGGAGCCGCCACTCACCCCAACTAGAGAAAGCCCATGCCCCGCCATGAGGACCCAGTGCGGGCAAATCAATGAATAAAACTAAAAATAAATCAATAAATAAACAGTCTCCACTGCAAAATGAAAACAGGTTTAAAAAAAAAAGAAAAAAGGAAAAGACACAAGGAAATGCGGTGGTCCATGGAAACCACACTCCCATGTACCCCATCCAGATCATTACCCCAGCTCCAAGGAATCCCAGAGTAACCCTGGTGTGCAGGCTCTACGAGGTGATTATCCAGGACTTTGCTCAAGGCAGTGGGTCCCTGGAAAACATCCTCTCCCTGGAATCCTTTCTGTCTTTCCAAAGCAAACCTTTCTTTTAACTCCTTGTTGATATGTTCCCCTTCTCTGCTTATTTTCTCAATGTATTCATGAGGACTGGGAGCAGGAACAACAAAAGCTCCAAGTGCTTCCACTTTTAGTGAAGGTTGAGCTGGGCAGGAAGAGGAGCGAAGGGTCCCGGCAACACTGCAGAGCCCGAGCAGCAGAGCCTCAGGGCCCTGGGATCACGGCCTCTGTTTAAACAGGCACTTTTCTCCGTGCACTTCTGTGTCTTCAGCAATAGCAGGTTTCCTGGCCCAAGCTTGGCCACTGGGAGATATATATTGAATGGACTATGTCTTTGGGGTTTAGGCTTCCCTGGTGGCTCAGTTGGTAAAAAGTCTGCCTTCAATGTGAGAGACCCAGGTTCGATCCCTGGGTGGGGAAGATCCCCTGGAGAAGGAAATGGCAACCCATTCCAGTATTCTTGCCTGGAGAATTCCATGGATAGACATGGGGTCACAAAGAGTTGGACACAACTGAGTGACCAACACTTCTTTCAACATCCAAAGCACCGTGATGGAATATAAAGGGGAAAAAATGTCAAACTCAAAAACAAAATTCCTTTAGATCATGTCAAGGTGAGGTTTTTCTCTACCATTAGTTTCCCACTCAGGGTTTTGCATGTCCCTGACAACATCAAAAGGCCCAGGCATCTTGCTTCCCTAACCCACCCCCTTTAGTTCTGTTCTCAGGCCCTGTGTGTTCTTCTGATTCTTTTAAGTTTGGGTGGAGAAACCCAGTGTGGCATATCTACTGGATGGTTCTGTCTTGGGTGGCCACATCCCCTGGAGCTTCAGAGGAAAAGGGAGACCTTTCTTGTGGAAGGCTTGGCCCCAACCCCAGGTCCTGGGCAAAGAGCTCACCTGCTCACGCCTCCTCCGCATCTTACCTGCGATGAAGAGCATCCAGAGCAGCCCCCAGAGCCTGGCCTTCCTCATCCTTCATGTGCACTGACTCCAACTGTTCTGTGGCTCCTGGCACAGCTACAGAGGGACACTCTACCCCAGAGGCTCCAGAAAGTTGCACAACAGGATGTTATGCCATCGCTGAGAGCTGCTGAGTCTGATGCTGCGTTTCATCACTGGTTATCTTGGCTCCAGACGTCAAGGACAACATAAGGATCCAAGACTGGGCTCATTCATAGACCAGAAAAGATGCAGGATGATATAGTACAAGACATTAAAAAAAGAAGAAAGAAATCCAAAAGGTTCCTTACTAGATAGAAGCAATGAAAGGCAGATTTGACAATGTGAAAAGTCAATAACAGAAAAGATTCACTTCAGAAATAATCCCAAATGTAAAATGAATAGAACACATTAAAGAGCTCAGAAATATACTAGAGGACAAAGCATAGAAATCCAATCTAAACATCATCTACAAATAAGAAATGTCCTTGAAGATTAACATGGGACAGTGGATCACAAACAAGATTAAAAGTGTATTTTAAGTAAAAACACTTTCCAAGATACAAGTACCCTAATGTTCAGAGCAGCGCAATTACAATGCCCAAAATATGGAAATAACCTAAATGTTCACGAACAGATGAATGGATAAAGAAGATGTGGTATATATGCAAATATATAGGAATACTATTCAGCCATAATAAAGAATGAAATAATGCTATTTGCAGCAACTGGAATGGGCCTAGAGATTATCATACTAACTGAAGTAGTCAGACAAAGACAAATACCATATGATCTCACTTATATGTGAAATCTAAAATATGATACAAATGAACTTATTTACAAAACAAAAAATAGACTTGCAGACATAGAAAACAAACTTACAGTTACCAAAGGGGAAAATAGGGGAGGGAGGGATAAATTAGGAGTTTGGGATTAGTAGATACAAACTACTATATATAAAATAAATTTTTTAAGAGAAGGTCTTACTGTATAGTATAGGGAACTACATTCAATATTTTGCAATAAACTTTAACAGAAAAGAATCTGAAAATATATATACACATATCTGAAAAATTATATATACACTGGATCATGGATCACTTCACTGTATACAAGAAACTAACACAGCATTGTAAATCAACTACACTTCCATAAAAATTAGAAACAAAAAGACCTACTCTCGAGATCTGAAAGATATCTGAAATTGGAAGTTGAGAGAATTTTTAACATTGGCAAGGAAAAATGCATGAAGAAAAAATCAAGACTGGACAGTTTCCAGGTGAGAAATTTCAAATTTAAATAAAAGCTCCTGCTGCTAAACAAACAGGAAAAGACAACTTGATTCCTTCAAAAGGATTGAACTGAGTGGGACTCGAATTTCTTCCACCGAGTAACAAATACTGAGACACAGTGGGATGATGTGTAAAGAAAATCTGCCTCTAGAATTGTATACAAAAGCTGATTGCTATTCAAGTATGAAAGCAGCAAAAAAGTACTATCATGTCTGCAAATTAAAAAAGAAAAAAAAAAAACAACCCTCTAAGGTTAACTTTAACATTTTAAATTAAATCTGTTGAATGCAGCAACTTCTAAGACATCAACAATTATGAAGAAATTTAAATCCTACTATTACACCCTGCAGAGATCATTGTAGGTAAGATTTTACTAAAATTTTGTTCTCTTCTTGGTTCTATAAATGATATCAGAAACCAGGCTTGCAACTGCACTCGGATTGAAATCTGCCAGAAGCACTATTGTCGTATTTGTCTGGCCCACAGGGAGGGGAAGGAGAAAGAGAGGTTTTGAAATTTTCTGACTCAGTGAGGCGTCTATTTGATTTTTCCAAGGATGAGTCAGATTTGCACAGTTAATTTAACAGATCCCTCTCCTTACAAGATATGTCTTCCAGACCTAAATGAATACTACAACACATGCCAATTTTTTGTGTCTTTGCCTACTTTCAGGGTTCAGGGTCAGTGTTCAGGGTCATATCCCTGGAAGATTAAGAGAAACCTTTTTTTTCCCACTAGTTTTTGCTTCATGTCCTTTGAAGTTCTGTTATTAGCTGTATATTCTTACAAGATCATTAAGTCTACCAGGTTGATTGATGCTTTTATCATATAGAATGCCTCTCTTTGTCTCTAGCTCTTTTCTTTGCTCTGCAGTCTAATCAGACATTGATATAGCCAGGCTCCTCTGTCTATGGAATTCTCTGGGCAAGAATACTGGAATAGGTAGCCGTTCCCTTTTCCTGGGGAGCTTCCCAACCCAGGGATCAAACCCAGGTCTCCTCCAGTGCAGGCAGATTCTTTACTGCCTGAGCCACCAGGGAAGCCCTGTTAATGTGGCCACTTCTGCTTTTTAAAAAATTCATGTTTCTATATCTTGTTCCATCCTTTTCCCTTCAACTTACCTAGTCGTTGTCTTTGAAGTGAGATTCTTACAAGCAGTATCTACCTGGATTGTGGTGTTTTATCCACTTTGTGTCTTTTGTAAGGGTGTGACAATGATTTACATCTAAGGTAAATATTGATGGGTTAGCACTTTACTATCTTATTGCTGGTTTTGTTTCTGTCCTCTGGTTCTCATTTCTCTGTTTCTCTCTTGGGAACTTTTCATTAAATAGCCCGAGAAGGATTTCTAACTAAACTTGAGTATCACAGGGAAGTGATGGCTCCTTCATGATGTCCTAACCAGAGGCAGCACCTGAGTGCATTTAAATGAGAGAAGGCTTTCTCTACCTGTCTGATCGCTTTGTGTACTTGAGGTAAACAGAACGTAAAGTATCCTCTCATTTTTTAACCCACTGTTTTTCTGAAGAGTTCAGTGACCCATCCATTATTTTTTCTTTCTTTTTTTTGGGAGGCCATGGGTGAAGCTTCATCGTATGGCTTGCAAGATCTTAGTTCCCTGACCAGGGATGAAACCTGGGCCCCCTGCAGTGTGGAGTCCTAACTTTACTGCAGCCAGGATTTTAAATTCTCAAACTACTTCTCCCAACAAGCTACTGTCTCTTATGGCTTCTCATTAAATAGTCTTGGGACTTGTGACCTAGGATCTCTTTTCATTTTATTAAGGTTCAGTTCAAAGTTCCTCCTTCAGAGGCCCCAGCACCAGGAGGGTTTATTTTTAAGGTACCATGAGTCTTTTTGGTTTTATTCTTCAAACATTATTTTTAGTACTATTATGAAAGCCTGTGTAAATATGATTCTGGTTGGGTTCTTTTTCTACTTTAGTAAGTCACTGACCCATGTCAATAGGTTCCAATCTTCACAATAAGATTGGTAACAGTTTCTTTCTTAACATGGATTGGTTAATCACATATCTGTTCTAATCTAGCTAGAATATATGTGTGACATCTTTTAACAATGAGAATGTGCATGTCTTCTTTTTGGCTCAAAGGAGGGCCTTATGGGTCCAGGACCCAGATCTCTGAATTCTGGTGCTGGTGTTTCTGAAGAAGCCCAATGAGACTTGTTGAGTCCTGCCCCCAAGGCCTTCCCTGGTGGCTCAGATGGTAAAGAATCTGCCTGCAACGCAGGAGTTGCTGGAGACTGGGTTCAATCCCTGGGTCAGGAAGACCCCCTGAAGGAGGGCACGACAACCTACTCCAATATTCTTGCTTGCAGAATCCCTTGGACAGAGGAGCCTGGCAGGCTATAGTCCATACGGTCACAAAGAGTCGGACATGACTGAAGCAACTTAGCATGCACGCACACCCCAAGGCCACAGGCGTGAGACCTTGTACCAAGGCCACAGAAGTAGAGCCCAGAAGCGAGGTCACCTCCAAAGCTGACTTAGCCCCTTCGTAACCACTGCCAAAAGCCCCCCTGATCATCATCAACAGGCTTCCTGACCCCAAATTAGGCAAAAATGCTCACCCGGGTAGTTACCCTAAAGCACCCTATGTGCATGCGTGTTCAGTCGCTTAAGTCGTGTCCAACTTTGCCCTAAAGAGTCACCTAATGCCATCCTTCCAGCAGGAATTTTGTCTTGAGGCTATAAAAATCATCTACTAACCAACGGAAATGGTCGGCTCTCCCCTGTCTGTCAGGAGGTTGGCCCGCTGCGCTCGCAGTGCCCACAGTATCTCTGCTCTTTGTTCTTAATAAACTCACTCCCCTCTGAAATGCTCT
>NW_011495047.1:9693140-9695474 GCF_000754665.1 Bison bison bison | reverse complement strand
ATTCTTTTCCAACCTCAGAATGCCTCAACAAGACTGTTACCAGGAGCAGGAAAAACTGCACACTGGAACCACTGCCCTTGCCCCAGTTGAAATGCATTGTTTGGGCAACACTCACAGGAACAGATGCAAACAGGAAGACGCAACCCTGTCCCTTCCTCCAGCGCCTGGTCCCCTCTTGTCCCCCTGTTGACAGAGCACAAAGGAGAAATCTGGCTGCAGCATCTCAACTCAGACCAGGGTAGAGAAGTGCTCATCAGAGCGCCAGCCGCCTGAATAGCCCGACAAAGCCATCCTGATAATGGGGGGTGGGGGTAGCTTTATCAGCCTTGCTGACAGTGACTATACTAGCCTTTGGGCATGAGAACACTTCTACCCACGCTTCAAACATCCATGCAGTTAAATATGAACCTTTTTTTTTAATCAGGGTAAAAAACCCAACCTATATATAGCACTTACTATCCATAAAGAAAAAGATATTCTGTTCTTCCATTTTGAATATAATTATATTTGTCTATCAATTTGTCTTGATAGACAGGCTGCTATTTTGAGGGGGGAGCAGTGGGGAGACCCAGGTTCAATCTCTGGGTCTGAAAGATCCCCTGGAGAAGGGAATGGCGACCCACTCCGGTGTTCTTTCCTGGAGAATCCCATGGACAGAGGAGCCTGGAGGGCTACGGTCTATGAGGTCACAAAGAGTCGGATACTACGCAGCGACTAACACTATTAACACCACATGTTGCAGCATGTGGGATCTGAGTTCTCCGACCAAGGATCAAACTCACACCCCCAGCAATGGAGCCTGCACCCCCTGCAGTAGCCCGGAGTTGTAACCACTGGACCACCAGGGAATCCCCTGCTGTTTCATTTCTGATGCTCACTAATCCCATTTTGGCTATGAGAGTCTTTTCAGCTGGGCCCCATGTTTTTTCACTATCCCACAAGATTATTAAATGCTTCCTCACTCAACGGCAACAAAATGCCTTGCTGTACACACTCTTTTTGCATTGACTATCCAAGGCAACTGGAATCCTAGCAGTAAGACTGAAATATAAATTTATAAGTGAACCTTCAAAATCACTGGTATTAACTTTGACACAAACGCAAATTGGCATCCCGGTTAAGGGCAAAACAAAACAAAAAATTGAATATACACTCTTCAAATGGACTTTTAAAGGTTCCCAATTCAATTTTAACACCGCTGTCTATCATTTCCTATTGAATCTTAACATGAAAGCATATTATTTAGATTTCCTTCTTTTATTAACTTTTCCTTTCTTGTCAAAATCAGTTTCTTAGCCTTCAGTTCAGTTCAGTCACTCATGAAATGAATATTTCATGCATACCATGTAGACTGAGGCTTTAAGAGTCAGCACAGAATTCACATTTCTCCTTTCTCTAACGTGGCTGTAGAAGCTTCTATCAGCCACGTCTCTAAAGCTTCAGTGAGCAGAGCTTTGATGGTTCATTTGCATCAGACACGGGAGTACAAACTATCCCAACATTGTTAATTGTCTATACTCCAATATGGAATAAAAAGTTAAAAAAGACAAGAAATGGGAGTACAGGGAAAACAGGGAGTACAGGGCCCCGGGTGCTCCTGGGCACACGGCCTTTCTGTGACTTTCATTTCTTTAATTACAGGAAACAGTCTGCACTCAGCCTCCACAACCTTCCCTGAGCCCTAACAGGGAGATTTGAGCACTTGCTGTTTAGGAAAGGGAGGCACTGTCAGACCAGGGAGAGACAGCCTAGAGAAATAAGAGTAGCCTTGGGGCAATGTCCTGGTTCCCCATCAACGGATACACACAATAGTTTTGAGTTGTTTTACAAACACTGAAACCCCCTCCAGGTGGGAGAAATGAATGATTATTGAATCAGTTGAAGCATCACTAGGAACAAAGCTAATGGAGGTGATGGAATTCCAGTTGAGCTATTTCAAATCCTAAAAGATGAAGCTGTGAAAGTGCTGCAGTCAATATGCCAGCAAATTTGGAAAACTCAGCAGTGGCCACAGGACTGGAAAAGGTCAATTTTCATTCCAATCCCAAAGAAAGGCAATGTCAAATAATGTTCAAACTACCACACAATTTCACTCATTTCACACGCTAGCAAAGTAATGCTCAAAATTCTCCAAGTCAGACTTCAACAGTATGTGAACCAAGAACTTCCAGATGTTCAAGCTGGATTTAAAAAAGGCAGAGGAACAAGAGATCAAATTGCCAACATCCGCTGGATCATCGAAAAAGCAAGAGAGTTCCAGAAAAACATTTACTTCTGCTTTATTGACTATGCCAAAGCCTTTGACTGTGTGGATCACAATAAACTGTGGGAAAT
>NW_011495047.1:9672306-9693040 GCF_000754665.1 Bison bison bison | reverse complement strand
GGAGCAACAGTTAGAACTGGACATGGAACAACAGACTGGTTCCAAATTGGGAAAGGAGTATGTCAAGGCTGTATATTGTTATCCTGCTTATTTAACTTATATGCAGTGTACATCATACAAAATGCCAAGCTGGATAAAGCACAAGCTGGAGTCAAGATTGCCGGGAGAAATATCAATAACCTCAAATATGCAGATGACACCACCGTTATGGCAGAAAGTGAAGAAGAACCAAAGAGCCTCTTGATGAAAGTGAAAGAGGAGAGTCAAAAAGTTGGCTTAAAACTCAACATTTAGAAAACTAAGATCATGGCATCCAGTCCAATCACTTCACTGCAAATTGATGGGGAAACAATGGAAACAGTGTCAGACTTTATTTTTGGGGGCTCCAAAATCACTGCAGATGGTGACTGCATCCATGAAATTAAAATAAGCTTGCTCCTTGGAAGAAGAGGTATGACCAACCTTGACAACATATTAAAAAGCAGAGACATTACTTTGCCAACAAAGGTCCCTCTAGTCAAGGCTATGGTTTTTCCACTGGTCATGTATAGATGTGAGAGTTGGACTGTAAAGAAAGCTGAATGCCAAAGAATTGATGCTTTTGCACTATGGTGTTGGAGAAGACTCTTGAGAGTCCCTTGGACTGCAAGGAGATCCAACCAATCCATCCTAAAGGAAATCAGTCCTGAATATTCATTGGAAGGACTGATGCTAAAGCTGAAACTCCAATACTTTGGCCACCTGATGGAAGAACTGACTCATTGGAAAAGACCCTGATGCTGGGAAAGATTGAAGGCAGGAGGAGAAGAGCACAACAGAGGATGAGAAGGTTGGATGGCATCACTGACTCGATGGACATGAGTTTGAGCAAGCTCTGGGAGTTGGTGATGAACAGGGAGGACTGGCGTGTTGCAGACCATGGGGTTGCAAAGAGTCGGACACGACTGAGCGACTGAACTGAACTGACTGTCCAGAGTGGATGAGTGCTAAGCTGCTTCAGTCCTGTCCGACCCTTTGTGATCCTATGGATTTTAGCTCGTCAGGCTCCTCTGTCCATGGGATTCTCCTGGGAAGAATACTGGAGTGGGTTCCCATGCGGTCCTCCAAGAGATCTTCCCAACTCAAGGATCGAACCAGCATCTCTTTGTCTCCTGCTCTGGCAGGAGGAGTCTTTGCCACTGGCGGCACCTGGAAGCCTTGTCCAGAGTATCCTCCTGATATTAACTGTATGACCTTGGCAGATGTCAATGAACTGTAGAGAATCACTTCCATTCTAACCTCAGGAAGAGATTAGGGAGAGTATCTAATAATTTTAGGGAGAATTTCATATGATAAATGAAAAAGATAATACAGACAAGTACAAGTTTTTGAAGCCTTACCTAAAATCCACTAAGTTCTTTATTTCATTGCTCAAAACCATATAGGTATGAGTCTGTGTACATGTGCATTACTTATATTCATATATGAATGATATATATTAGATCTTTAATTTAGATTCAGTCCATGATATATACTAGCATTTCCTTTGACCGTAGTTTGCTTACATTTTGAACTCTAGTTTCTCAAAAATATTTAGATAGAAACATTCATTGTCCGATTTTGGCTTGGCAGCAGTAAATAGTGGCATGAAGCAAGATCTTAATTCCCTGCCCAGAAATTAAACCTGAGTAGCCTGGATGAGAACCAAGAATCCCAGCAAGCACTAGAGGCTAGAAGCTATTTTGCCCTGGATCTTTGCCCCCAGTGAAAAATGCATTTATCATAGAGACAAAAACTGTAAATGCAGGAATACAAAGTTTATTACTGAAGACATAGCACGACAACAAGTGGGAGAGCATACAGGGTGACAGTTTTAGTTAAGACAGCAGCAAAACGGGGATTCACACCCGCAGAGAAAGGGTGTGGGCAGCCTTCTTAGTGAGGAGGAGCTCAGTAAAGAGGCAGTTGAGTCATGTATACAGGTCAGTTCTTCTGGGTCTTTGTTTACCTTTAGCCAATTATCTGGTCTCTTTGTCCACACATGACCTCCCCTGAGGCCCTCCCCTGGGCACACACACGCAGACCTCAGCCAAGATCCATCTCAAAGTGAAGGCTTCTGGGAGGTGCAAGACTCATTCATTATGGCCTGGCATTATCCCCTGACTTCTGACCCACAAGGGGCCTTTTTGTGCTCGTGTAGTGTCTCCTTTGTCCCAAAAAGGTGAGAGCGGAGATCCCTTAATCCTTTACTCAAACAGAATTTTGCCCCTCTTTATCCTTGCCATGACTTCTACCTTGACTATTGCCATGACTCTTAGTGTCTACAAGAGACAAAGACTTGTTACTTACCCTGCTTCTGTTGTTACTTCCATTTTGGAGGGCAAACAGGAGGCTGATTGTAAATTCCTCAACTGGAGCCCATCTATCTCTTGTCTCAGGAAATGTGAACAGTTGTAAGTATCCAGCCTGAAGCCCACTGCTTCCTGCCCCATGAAATGCAAACAGGAGGCCAACTGTAAAAGTCTGACCTGGAGCCCATTTATCTCCTGCCTCATCAGTATTGTATTAGTCCAGAGTTTATTAATAAGCTCATAAAATGATTATAGTACTATTAATGATTCAATTATGTGAAGAATTATTATCAAAATGTTATGCTTTTAATACTTTTTCAAAATGTGCTAGTGGAATGATAGCACAGGTTCTCACGATTTTAAATTTCATATGGATTGCAAAAACCAGTTTACATAGACACCAGCTATTTGTACAATAACCAGTCTGTTAATGGCAGACCTGTCATAAAATAATTATGTTAGAAACCCTTAATCATGTAAGTTTTAATGGGGAAAAAATGCCATTCATTCCACAGTAACTGTACTATTTTCAAATAGAAAAAACACAAACTCATTTTTTCAAGAAAAAAAAAGTTAAAAAAAATCAATTTAAAAATTTCCAAACTCAGACTATTTTTTTTTTTTTTTGGATCACAAAACAAAACAATAAATCCAGTCATCTCAGTTCAGTTCAGTCAATTCAGTCGATCAGTCGTGTCCGACTCTTTGTGACTCCATGAACTGCAGCACATCAGGCCTCCCTGTCCATCACCAACTCCCGGAGTTCACTCAAAACTCACGTCCATCGAGTCGGTGATGCCATCCAGCCATCTCATCCTCTGTTGTCCCCTTTTCCTCCTGCCCCCAATCCCTCCCAGCATCAGTCTTTTCCAATGAGTCAACTCTGCATGAGGTGGCCAAAGTACTGGAGTTTCAGCTTTAGCATCATTCCTTCCAAAAAACACCCAGGACTGATCTCCTTCAGAATGGACTGGTTGGATCTCCTTGCAGTCCAAGGGACTCTCAAGAGTCTTCTCCAACACCACAGTTCAAAAGCATCAATTCTTCGGCGCTCAGCTCTCTTTACAGTCCAACTCTCACATCCATACATGACTACTGGAAAAACCATAGTCTTGACTAGACAGACCTTTGTTGGCAAAATAATGTCTCTGCTTTTTAATATGCTATCTAGGTTGGTCATAACTTTTCTTCCAAGGAGTACTGCTAAGTCACTTCAGTCATGTCTGATTCTGTGCGAATTCTGTGCAGCAGTCATGTCTGATTCTGTGCAGCCCACCAGGCTCCCCCGTCCCTGGGATTCTCCAGGCAAGAACACTGGAGTGGGTTGCCATTTCCTTCTCCAATGCATGAAAGTGAAAAGTGAAAGTGAAGTCGCTCAGTCGTGTCCGACTCTTCGAGACCCCCTGGACTGCAGCCTACCAGGCTCCTCCGTCCATGGGATTTTCAAGGCAAGAGTACTGGAGTGGGTTACCATTGCCTTCTCCATCTCCAAGGAGTAAGCGGCTTTTACTTTCATGGCTGCAGTCATCTCAGTCATGTATAAATGCAAAGGCACCACTAGAGGGAGCAATTTACTCAGTTTATCTTTGGATGTGCTTCTGTAACTTCTCACCAATTATGTGGAGGTAGCATTCTAAGCGGCAGTAGATTTTAGACTCTGTGTCCTCAGCCCTCAATACTTAAAAAGTGTTATCCTAGTAATGTGTTTCACACTAAAATAATTTTAACCTAGAATTTTTTTTAATAGTTGCTGAAGTTTGCAAGGAGGTCTACCCATGAAAACAAGGTTACCTTGTAGCCTGGCTGAATCCTTGTTTACGCGTAGGGTTTATGATCTAGGGAAGTCCCAGAAAGATGCAGGTCCTTGCTAAATGAGTTGTACTTATTCATGTACATGAATAAATTCATCCTGTACATATTCATTCAAAATTAGCATGCTGAATACCATAGAAAATTCCAATAAGAGTTTATTATCTTTTGCTAAAAAAGTTCAGAGATAGACACCTAGGGCTGGGCTGATCATCATCAGGGAATTTGGTTCCTTCTCTCTGCCCCACCATCCTATTCACGGCCTCCAAAGTCTATCATCTTGTGGCCAAAATGACTGCTGGAGCTCCAGCCCTCACATTTGTGCTCTTGGCAGCCAGACAGTATTTTCTGTACACTTCCTTAGCTTCAGTGGGTCTCCACCTCTTCCCTGGGGATGACAAGACTTGTTGCCCCTACCCCAGCTGCTTGATCCTTTTGTTCCATAGAGAATAGGGATCTATTTTCCCACTCCCTTGCTCCAGGTCCTCCCCACTGAGGGAGACTTTCCGTCTTCCATCCTTCCCATGAGCACCTAGACGAGAAGTCACAAGTTGGTGCGAACACTCCTCCTGGGTCTTGGGATCCCAGGAGTTCTATACTGTCATGCTAGCCTGCACTTAATCTTTGATAATTTGGTAAAACAGCTGAATTGTTCTGACCCACTTGTTTGGTATTCTGCATCTTTTCCTCCCCTGCTGAGGACAGGTGAGCCAGTGACAACGTCTTGTCTGTGTGGAGTGGCCTCTCTTCCTTTGGGTTATAGTTCATTCAGTTGTCTTACAACCTCAACTCCTTGGAGATCCAGGAAAATTTGTGACTCTGTAGTTTACCTGGCTCTTTCTTCTTGTCCGGATGGGAGCAGGTCTCTGCATCCTGGGCGTAACTGAAGAGGCAATATGTGAAGAGACTGAGAATTTTCCAGAGTTATGAAAAGTCATTAAGCCACAGACACAAGCTATCACAAACCAAGCAACATAAACAAAAAGAAACCCTCAGCTTGGCATATTGTCGAGAAATTGCAGAACATAAAACTGAGAGGAAGCAGTCTTCACTGATGAAGGATTTTAAATAGCAGACTTCTCACCTGCAACAACACCAGCCAGGAGGCAGTGGAATCAACATCATCAAAATGCTTAGGAGGAAAAACTGCTGAACTGAAACCATTCACCTAACAAAACTCTCCACAGACAGCTGTATTCGTTGGCACTGGGTTCAGTTCTAAAGAACAGAAAAGCTCCAAATGACGGTGCTTAACACAGCTTAGGGGTTTATTTCCATCTCGTGTAAAACCAAGCTCTGCGGTCTAAGGGCTGGGCGGGGGCTGGGCTGCATGATGCTCTCGGGCCCCTGGTTTCCTCCCTCTGCGTCCTGCCATTGCCAGATGTGGTCCTTACACTCCTGATCTAAGGCAATAAAAAAGTGCCTTCTCTCTAAAGAAAATGACAGTCATGGAACAAGGAAGCAATCTTTTTATAAAATAAAAACTGGGGCTTGTGTCAGCATGTAACAGATTTTATCAAATGCTGTTGGTCTGACACACTGCTGGGAGTTGTGGTTCAAAGTCTAGAGGAATGATCTAACCTTGAACTTACATCCTGGTGGTGGTGGGAGTAGAACCAGGGACCTTCACCCTCCTTCCCTATAGACTGTAGTGCATCTGAGAGGTTCACAGAGCAGTCGTTGCCTGTTGATCTCCCCAGGCTTGGAGACACTATTCCAGCTGCCGTCAGTGCCTTCCATTCTTCTAAACTCACACAAAGCCTTCCTCCCTGGATGCTCCTCATTTGTCTGCTCCAGAGTTCACCCAAAGACAAGTCCTCATCACAGACCAAAAGGAGCTCCCACTGCTCTCAAGGGCTGACTTCTGGGGGCTTCCCCAGCCTCCCACCACCAGACCCATTCTGAAACAAGGGTCAGGGATGCTCTTACATGTCGTTATGACTGGTGTTCTCAGGAGGGTCTCTGGACTGTGGGCAGGGGCCCTGAAAACACAAGAGAGAGTGATCAGGGTACTGGGAGGGCGATGCAGAGGCTGGTCACAGGAAAATAGACATCTTCTCATTGTCTCTGCTCCTGAACCCCAGTAAGCAGGCAAGAACAGGAGGGAGAAGGGACGGAGGAAAGGTGCAGGCTTGGTGGAGCTGGGGAGGCAGGCGAGGGCCTCAGAGAGAGTCGGGGAGTGGATTCACTCCAGTTCAGAACTTCCTCCCCCTCCTTTCTCCCCAGGTCATACAGAAATAAAAGAGAACATCAATGGAACTGCTTCCCGTTCAGTCTGGACCGCAGAGTGCATGAGCATCTTCAGCCAGCCTGGACACCCAGGAGGCACACTCACTCCCTTCCCTGCACGTCCACTGGTGAAACGGAGCAGGACCCTATAGTCCTTGCCCCTTGGGTCCTCTGTCTGCCTTCTGTCTGTGCAAAGACTTTGGCCAAAGGATAAGTTAAACAAGTGAGAAAATGCAGAATAAAAAGGAAAACAGTCAAAGGAAACCAAATAATAATGATGTAGTCCTTAAGCATAATCAAGGACCTTTAGTTGCTCACAAGGGCTACAGATAATACTCTGAGCCATATCCTGTGAGCTGTCTGACACATACTGAAACACCCATCGTGGAGAGAAGTTAACTACGTGATGGACAAACTGAAGCCATGACTTAAGCTGCCCAATTCCAAGAGCTAGACTCAAGAAATGAAAACAAAACCTAAGATTAATTGCACTTAAAACAATCAAGATGACACTGGTCAGACCACAGATGACCAATGTCAAGGTGACTATCAGACCTGACTGCTGTTTCTTTCTGTAGCCCCCTCCTTCTGTCTATAAAAGCTCTTGCCCCCTGATTGTCAGGTCGGGGGAGTCAGCCTTTGGACAGGTGTCCACCCTCGCTCCCCACAGTTGCCAGCATCCAAGATAAAACAAACTTTCCTTTTCCATCAACCTTGCCTCTTAGCTTTTTGAGTGGTGAGCAGCCAGACCCCACTTTTGGTTATGCTGGCAAGCCCCACAACCAGTGAACCATACACTTCCTGAAAGAAAGTCTTTGACCTTATATTCATGAAGAACGACGCCTAGCACCTGGGGTGCATTCCTCACCCCACGGGGGCAGGGGTGGTTCTCAGACCTCCTCCTCAGGCCAACCCCTCCCTCCCCGGGCTCTCCTTCTGTCACTGGCCCCACGCATCTGCCAGGCATCCCAGCTGCTCTCTCCCTCACCTCCTACATCCTCTCTCTGCCATCAACAACAGTCAGTTCCCTCTCAACCTAATGCTCTTCCACCTCGCACCACCCCCAGGTCCCACCTCCCTCTCCCCACACTGCCAGTTCTCACCAGGTCACCACTGGCACCGCTGGGAGCTGATCCTTCTTCATGTTCTTTCTGCTCACAGTTCTCAGGCCATTCTTCCTGAAGCACGTCTGTTTGCATTGCTTAGCTTTAGGAAACCATTTGTGGTTCAAAGAGATCAGTAAGAAAAGGGCCAGTAACCTAAAGAAAAATGCACAGGAACAGGCAGGTCACAGAAAACCAGCAATGCAAACAGTGCATCAGTGCTCAAAAAACCGATCACCCTTCCTTATCACTGACAAGGCACAAAACAAAACAACAAGATGTAACCCGGACCCCACAGACTGACAGAAAGCGAACAGTCACTGACACTGATCTAGCATTAGCTGTGGGCACCCTCACTCACTGTTGCTCATTGGGACTACAGGCTTACCCTCGGAGGCCCAAGCGTAACCTCTGATGAAGGCAATTTTGACAACTTGAGTAGAAATGCATGTTCCCATCAACCCAGCAGCTCCACTGCTAGAAATGTACCTATTGTAGACCTGAGGGCTTCCCAGGTGGCACTAGTGGTAAAGAATCTACCTGCCAATGCAGGAGACTCAGGTTCGATCCCTGGGTCGGGAAGATCCCCTGGAGTAGGAAATGGTAACCCGCTCCACTGTTCTTGCCTGGAGAATCCCATGGACAGAAGAGCCTGGTGGGCTACAGTCCATGGGGTCGTAACCAGTCAGACAAGACTGAGTGACTGAGCATGCACGTGTCACAAAATTACCAGTGTTCAGAGCAATGTAGCGTATGATGGGAATCCTGACTTTGGAAAAGGGAATGCTTTCCCTCCAAATCCAGGAGCAAGACAGGCATGCGCACATTCATCTCTTCTAGCCATCATCCTACTGAAAAGCCAAGGCAATGCCTTAAGACTAGGGAAAAAAAGGAAGCCATAAGTATCCGAAGCAGGTGATGAAACTAACATTGTTTGCAGTGATATGATTATCTGTGTTAGAAATTCCAAACGTATATGACTAGAGTTAATAGGAGAAATTATCAAGTCACTAAATAGAAAATCAAAATGTAAAACTCAATTACATTTCTATGCCCTAGCTAGCAACAGTTACAAACGTTAAGTTTTGTTTACCTTTAAGACAGAATTACAGCAGTTAGCTTATCTTCAGCCTGACTGGTTTCTGATTAAACGTATTTGTAAACCACAGCTTCCTCATTTGTCATCTTGTTTTTTACTTTTTATCTCAGTGAACCCAGTAAACTTTCAATCTATATTTTCAAAGAAAGGTACCTAGTTTCTTTCACATGAAAACTCTGGGTTGTCTTTACACAATGAGGACAATTTAATGAGGCATGAAATTACTGGATCACAATATTTCCCTCTATTCTCAAGAAAAAGTAATTTGTTGTCTTCTGGCATTCATGCTGCAGCAGAAAACTCTGAAGCCAAGATTGTTTTTATTAAGTGCTTTAGAAGTAACCCTTTCTTCCCTCCAACACTGATTTTCTCTTAGTTATTGTAAGAATTTTCTCTTAGTTATTGTAGATAAACTTTTTTTTTTTTTTTTGGCATACAGGTGTATGGTTGACATTACAACTGCTTGGTGGTATTGTTTATTTTTATTTCTAGACATTGGGAGAATCATCATTTTCAGCTCCCTTGAGATTGCGCAAGGCAATATTATATTGGTTTTGTCGAAAGAACTGTACTTTGTCAGTTCCGGGTGAGAACATTTCATTGCTTCTCTTTCTGGCACTTTCTTCTGCTAGAGAGGTACTTGTTGATTTGGACAGGCCATCAGACTGAAGCAGCCTGGAACTCGGAGGCAGTCTCCAAGGACAATGCCTTGAAAGTTCACCAGGGACACTCAGCGTACTGGAGAGAAGTCAAAATTTGTCCTGCAAAGCCGCTGAAGGGTAGAGGATGTTTATGACTCCAGCATAAATGAGCTGATCCTGACAGACAGAACATAGCTCTCTTTTCATTAATTCTGTCTGGAATACAGGAAGCCCTTTTAATCAGCACTCTCCGTTTCCCTTCACTTCAACAAAATTTTCTTCTCCATTTTCAGTCCAGTTCAGTTCAGTGACTCAGTCGTGTCCAACTCTTTGCAACCCCATGAACCTGCAGCATGCCAGACCTCCCTGTCCATCATCAACTCCCGGAGTCCACCCAAACTCATGTCCATTGAGTCGGTGATGCCATCCAACCATCTCATCCTCTGTCATCCCCTTCTCCTGCCCTCAATCTTTCCTAGCATCAGGATCTTTTCAAATGAGTCAGCTCTTTGCATCAGGTGGCCAAAGTATTGGAGTTTCAACTTTAGCATCAGTCCTTCCAATGAACACCCAGGACTGATCTCCTTTAGAGAGTTGGACTGATCCAACTGACTGGTTGGATCTCCTTGCCATCCAAGGGACTCTCAAGAGTCTTCTCCAACCCCACAGTTTAAAAGCATCAATTCTTTGGCACTCAGATTTCTTTATAGTCCAACTCTCACATCCATACATGACTACCAGAAAAACCATAGCCTTGACTAGACAGACCTTTGTTGGCAAAGCAATGTCTCTGCTTCTGAATATGCTATCTAGGTTGGTCATAACTTTCCTTCCAAGGAGTAAGTGTCTTTTTTTTTTTTATTTTATTTTTTAAGCGTCTTTTAATTTCATGGCTGCAATCACCATCTGCAGTGATTTTGGAGCCGTTTCCACTGTTTCCACTGTTTCCCCATTTATTTGCCATGAAGTGACGGGACCAGATGCCATGATCTTTGTTTTCTGAATGTTGAGCTTTAAGCCAACTTTTTCACTCTCCTCTTTCACTTTCATCAAGAGGCTCTTTAGTTCTTCTTTGCTTTCTGCCGTAAGGGTGATGTCATCTGCATATCTGAGGTTATTGATATTTCTCCCAGCAATCTTGATTCCAGCTTGTGCTTCATCCAGCCCAGCATTTCTCATGATGTACTCTGCATATAAGTTAAATAAGCAGGGTGACAATATACAGCCTTGACGTACTCCTTTTCCTATTTGGAACCAGTCTGTTGTTCCATGTCCAGTTCTAACTGTTGCTTCCTGACCTGCATACAGGTTTCTCATGAGGCAGGTCAGGTGGTCTGGTATTCCCATCTCTTTCAGAATTTCCCACAGTTTATTGTGATCCACACAGTCAAAGGCTTTGGCATAGTCAATAAAGCAGAAATAGATGTTTTTCTGGAACGCTCTTACTTTTCCGATGATCCAGCATATGTTGGCAATTTGATCTCTGGTTCCTCTGCCTTTTCTAAAACCAGCTTAAGAAAGTTCTTTTCTTATTCTTCTGTCCTTCGGGAAAAACACCAAGTTGTTTCCCTCTTCCTGATGGCTTTGTAAATCACCTATTTTTTTGGCATGTGCACACTGCTTCGTTTGTTTGTGGCTGTGCTGAGCCTTTGTTGCTCCAGCGGGCTTTCTCTAGTTGTGGAGCGCGGGGCTGCTCTCTCGGGGTGGTGCACCAGCTTCTCACTGCAGCGGCTTCTGCTGGGAGCTCGGGCTCTAGAATTGAGAGCTGCAGTAGCTGCAGCACCTGGGCTCAGTAGACTGGCCCACGGACTTGAGTGGGAATCTTCCCAGACCGGGGGTTGAGACTGTGCCCCCTGCCTTGGCAGTGGATTCTTGACCATCTAAGCCGCCAGGGAAGCCCTGTAAATCAGCATTTTAAAATCAAATTCCTTTTTCTCTCTACATTCTGGAAGATAGTTATTATCCCATTTCAATAATGACTTACCACAGCAGCAACTAGGATTCAAGAGGATTAGAAGACAGGCATATACCCTTCCCCCACGCCAGATAGGAATGTTAGAAGATTCATTGGGGGAGGGGGGAATGACTTTTACTGAAAAGAAAACATGATCATAGTATGTTGTTTCCATGGCTAGGCTATAAAAAGTATTTACAGGATCAGAAAATGTAAAATCTGAATATCCATCTTTTATGGGCAGTTGTGATTGACTGTGGGTTTACAGGTAGAGGAAGTGGGATTGGGAGGGATAGTGATGCATTAAATGATTCAATTATCATCTTCATTAATAGATTAACAGATAATATGTAAAACTGGAAAATCAATAAATAACACTATAAACTTTACGTTTCTCTCTCTTCTATATTTTCTTTCCCCAGAATATAGAAGTAAACATCTGAATAAATAGATAAGAGATTTTAAGTGATTCCTTCAGGGGAATGGAAACTGAGGCTTAGAATGATGGAGAAGAGGAGTCTTTTTGGCTTTTTGAATCTTGTACAATTTTGTGTCTTTTTGAGATGTGAGCTGTGAAAGTCGCTCAGTCATGTTCAGCTCTTTGCGACCCCATGGACTATACAATCCATGGAATTCTCCAGGCCAGAATACTGGAGTGGGTAGCCGTTCCCTTCTCCAGGGGATCTTCTGACCTAGGAATCGAACCGGGGCCTCCTACATTGAACGCGGATTCTTTTACCAATTGAGCTATCAGGAAAGCCCTGTGTCTTTTTAAACAGCAATCATCACACATGTCAAGTTATTCAGAAAAAATTTCACAAACTGCTTCACTAAGTAGCTGCTTCTTTTGTTTTCCTTTTGCTGCCTCTGAACAAAACTGTTCACAACAGGTTTATTCACAGCAGCCAAATCTTAGAAACAACCCAAATGATGGAATGAATGAATGAATGATTTTCTCTGCCTTTTAATTCACTCCAGGAAGAGGCTATCAATTTTGTCCTCCCAACAATTCACCAGAATTCCCTTTGCCCTACACCTCTCTAGCACAGAAGGTGATTACCATTTATTTTCATCGTCTTTGAGTGGATGGACCAAGCGTGAGAGCATTCATTTCATGTTTCTTTATCAGCCGTTTTGAACACGTTCATACATGTGTTCATATTGTTTCTTCTTTATTCTTTAATGAATCA
This sequence comes from Bison bison bison, assembly GCF_000754665.1. Taxonomy (NCBI): domain Eukaryota; kingdom Metazoa; phylum Chordata; class Mammalia; order Artiodactyla; family Bovidae; genus Bison; species Bison bison. The sequence goes on along the minus strand of NW_011495047.1, from coordinate 9,680,685 downwards.
CTTGTTCATATCCTAAGCCTTTTTAAAAATGGAAGTGTTTGATTCTTATTTACTTTTTTAAAAATTATTTATTTAAAAAAAGATGTTTATGTACAAAAGCTATTAACCCTTTATCTGGCATATAGGATGGGAATAACTTTCTTTCATTGCCATAGGCTTTTAAAATGCATGTGCTTTTTGGAAATATCAAATATTACATTTTTATATGGTATATAAAATACCATTTTTATGTGGTATGAAATAAGATATGTCCTTTAACTAGAAAAAGGGGAGTCAAAGCTGACTGCAGTGGGCAATGGGGACCAACCGGATCTGCTGGGTGATGGAGAAGGAGAGGGGGAGGGTTGGGAAGAGGGAGAGAGGGGGAGAGGGGCAGGGGAGGGCAGAATGCCTGTCAGTTGTGTTTGGTCCCACTGAGGTGAGCTGGGTGGGAGGGGGTGGCCTAGATGCTCAGGGAGAGTCCCACAGGTGGGAGACCCACACTTTGGAGACTTGGAATTGTATTGAGAGAAGGCAATCTGGGGGTCCTCAGCTCTGGGAGGGGAGAAGCATCCCCATAGCATTGCGCTCAGATGCTGAGAAGCCTCTTCCAGAGACACGGGAGTGCCGTTTCCTGTGAGGCCCCAGATCTCAGGCTCATAAAGGAGCAGGAGGAAGTGGGGGACCCCGGGTTCAGGGAGGAGTTCCCACAGGCCCCGCTGGGAGCCGCGGCAATACTCCTCTCCCCCAGTATTGGCACAGCCCTGAGAAGTGAGGAGTCGGGGCAGGCAGTGGGAGGGAATTCAGGAATGGGAAGTTCTGTTCCATGCCTTCCCCTCCATCAGACCTGCTTCCTGGCCCAGGTCCCTTTTCATTTCTTGAAATCTCTCCTTCCCACTGAAGTCTGTCATCCTCATCAGATTTACGGTCGTCCCAGATAAAATGTGGAGGCTTCTGAGCCATTTCCTGGGGCCTGGAGCTGGTGACTAACCTGGAGCCACTTCTTTAACCCAGGTTTTGTTCTTATACTCGTCTTCCTGGGAGAAGCACGGATATTTCACAACTCTCTGCCCCTGCACAGCCCACACCACCCAGAAGCCTAGGAAAGATGCCCTCAGCTCAGGCTTACTCAGATTGCATGGGTTTTTGCATCACAGGTTTATTTACATCATAGGTGAGAGAAGTGAATATTTGGGTCTTTTTAGTTCAGATTGTGAGGGAAATCTACATTTTCCACTTATACAGGTTATACAGGAGCTAGGAAGACACAGAAAGGAGACGCAATTTCAATTTTAAGAAAACAAGACAGTAAAAAGGGGACCTTAGGCTGCTGCTGCTGCTGCTAAGTCGCTTCAGTCGTGTCCGACTCTGTGCGACCTTACGGACTGCAGCCTACCAGGCTCCTCCGTCCATGGGATTTTCCAGGCAAGAGTACTGGAGTGGGGTGCCATTGCCTTAGGAGAAAGAGTTAAAAACACACCTGCGACTTAGTTTCCGAGGCCTTGTCACCAGAGTACCTATCTCTGGAATTCTCAAACTTGTCGGCACCTTAGAATCATCTGGAAGGTATGAGAAGATGCCAAGGCCCACGCCAGACACAGACCAATGAAAAGATCCCCCTGGGGTGGGACCAGGCATCAGTGTGTTTGAAGATCCCCTGGCGATCCCCGGATGCAGGTAAGCCTGGAAATCACTGGCCTAAAAAGTGAAGCAGTCGTCACTCTCCTCTTTCACACTGAGGAAACCAAGGCACGGGGAGTCTCGTGATTCTCTTAAGGTTCCCCCGTGAATTAGTGGCATCACGGGGGCCCACAGGACTCCAGGCTCAGAGCTCCTTCTGCCGGAGTCGCGCCGCGGCTAATCAGGGAGCGCAGCCACGCTGGTCCGCGGAGGAGCAGGGCAGGGCCGGGAGCCGGGAGCGTGCTCGGGTGATGGACGGGCTGCCCCGCCCCCTGCTGGCCAAAGTGCGCTATAGGCCCTCCAGGCTGCGCTTGTGTGTGAACCGCGCCGCAGCTCCCCTCCGATTCCTTCCAAGATCGCGTTCTGCCCACACTTACTCTCCGCAGCCCTCCGTCCTCCGGACTTGCGCTTTGCTGTTTGAAAAGGGGCCCTCCCTTCGCCGCCGACAGTGGAGTCACCGTTTCCCTTCACTGCCGTTTCTCCATGTCGTTGGGTGAGCATCTTCCGTGCAGAGCTGGGGGTCTCGGAGCCCCCATGGTGCAGTCTTTGCTGAGAATCTGGACCTTTGTGGAGAGCTCAGTGGGACCTCGGGGAACAGAACCTGCCGAGAGAGCGCTCACGCCCCAGGTCAGTCTCTGTCCCCAGTCCTGAGTCCCATCTCGTCTTCACAAGAGCTCTCCCAGGAGGAGCTGGGGGCAGATGGCTCTGGGAACTGTGCTCAGGCAATGGCATAGTCTGTGGCCCTGTTACAGAAAACAGCGCGGGATGGCCCCCATTACTCTGTTGACCTTCTAGGGGGTACCTGTCTTCTTCCCCACCCCTCAACCCCAAGATTCAGGACATGAGAAGTATCTGGGAGAAGCTGAGACCACAGTAGTCCCAGGAAGGGTGAGGAAAGGCAGCTCCATCTGCCTGCTCCTCCTCTCTGCGTGACTGCAGGAACAGAGGGGACTCAGTCTCCCTGTCTGTCAAATGGGAATATTACACCTTCTCTCCCATCAAGTCTATGAGGTCGACAGCTCTGGTTAGACTTCCAATGGCCTTCCCTGAGATTTTTTTTCTGAAGTCTTCCTGCCTAGGGCGCTCTGCTCTGGTCTCCTGCAGAAAAGTATGCTTAGGGCCAGATCTTCTGAACTTCTTTCCGAATACCTCCTACCACTCCCTCCAACCCCCAAACACACACACAGGATCAGATTGAATCAGGACTTTTTCCACTCCTCCACACTCCTTCTAAAGCTCAGCATGAATTTGGTGACCTCCAGAGAGCAAGCTGAGGAGGCCCAGCTGGAACTGCAGGTGGAAACCCCAAAGGAAGGGATTCCAGTGGAGTGACTCTGCCCATCAGCCAGGTGGAAGGAGTAAGATCTGGGCAGAGACAGCAAGGATTCCAGAAACTCTGAGGCAGGAAAAAGGGTTCTAGAAATTGAAAAAGATTTCCCTAAGGAAATCACATATTTGAAAGCCATTTATAATGTTGAGTTGCCTGTTGTATTAATTGCTCAGTCATGTCCGACTCTTTGCGACCCCATGGACTGTAGCCCACCAGGCTCCTCTGTCCCTGAAATTCTCCAGGCAAGAATACTGGAGTGTGTTGCCCTTCCCTTCTCCAGGGGATCTTCCTGACCCAGTGATCAAATCTGGGTCTCCTCATCGCAGGCAGATTCTTTACCATCTGAGCCACCAGAGAAGCCCTTATAATGTTGATGTTCAACACAGACTGGAACAGACCTGAAGTTCTAACACAGTTGACTCAAGTTACATATTTATCAAAGTTTTACAATATTCTACAATAGAGAAAAATACAAGTACTTGGAGGGGTTCTTCCTTATTTATAGAACTTTATTATTTGTGTTCCATCTTGACCATTGCAAGGGTTTAAAACTTATGTGGTAGGGCAGGGGGGAATTTCTCAGCAGCCCAGGGGTTAAGACTTGGCCTGTGTCACTTCTGTGGTCCAGGTTCAATCCTTAGCCTGGGAACTAAGATTCTGCGAGTCATGCGTGGGGCCAAAAATTAATTAATTAAACATTTGCATGGGGAACCTCAAGCAATCATTTAAGAACTGAACTTGCCTCTAACTTTGACTCCAACAAGCACATGAATTCCTTGTCTGTGAAATGACCAAGACAAGTCAGACACAGGCAGGATAAGGGATGGTCACTCTGGCATAACACCAGCCCAGGCTTCCACTGCTCTCTCTTCCCTCTTTCTCTCTCAGGCTGCCATCTGCAGAGAGCCCTGTCCCCTCTAGTCCCAGATCTCAGAGCTTGTGCCCACCCCTCATCTGGCCCCCGCTCTCACTTCCTTTCACTCAGGATGTCTGAACAAAACAGGACGCATCTGAAGAGTCTGGACAAGCCCAGGCTCAAGTCAGAGGCTCTCCAACATGCTTGGAAAGAGTCCCCGCGGCCTGGGGCAGGGCCTGCTAACGCTTCGGCTCCTCTGTGGGCATCCTTTCTGCAGATTTCTCTGCCTCTGCCAGGTAGAATCCAGCAGGCCACCGTAGTAGGGGAAGGATTTTCTTCTACCCTTCTAGGTTCTTTTTGGCTGGTCCAATAATTGAATTGACAGAAGCCGGATCAACAGGAGAAAATAAATTTAATTTCATACGTATGGGAACTCCAAAGATTCGAGACTCAAAGAAGTGACCAAAGTAGGCACCTTTTATACCTTTCAGACAAAAAACAATAACAACAACAACAATTACCTGTGAAGGTTTGACAGAACAAAGGGGTTTGGGCTTGGGATCACAAATCAAAGAAGAAGTAACAAAAGTTGTTTCCACAGCTTTCTCGGCCTTGAACTCCCTGTCTCCGGTGATAAGCATGCTTCCTACCCTCCTCGTGCATGGAGAATACCATCACATGGGATATTAATTTCCTGCTTTCAGGGGGACAAAGGTGGGTCAGAGTGTTCCCATGCCAGCTGTTTTCCAAGCAACTTTCATTCAAAATAACCAGTAAGCCAAAGTGGCATATTTGGGGGCAGCCAGTGCTAACCCCATCACCACTGACCACACCCTTCACCAGCCCTCCTGCCTGTCACCAAGAATTCCTGTCCCCGTGGCATTTCCTGGCCCCAAGGTCACCTGAAGCCGCTCTCCCCAGGCCATCTCCTGAGTACTGTGTTCTCTCTGGGTCTCCTGTGCTTTCATTCCATATATACCTTCCTCTCGACCTTCAGACGAGCCCCTCACCTCGGCAGGGTGTGCAGACCCAGGGCTGTCACCACCCGCCCCTCCTGCACTGGCCTTGGGAACACAGATGCTGGTTTCTCTGGATGCCCATTTTCCCCACCCCACCTCCTTGACCATTTAAAATATAGCACAATATAATATTTAAAATATTATCTTCATTACGCAGCAACACATGCAATTGTGTTCATAAAGATTCTTTCTTAAAAACAAGCACCACACTGGTTAACAGATGAAGTTCCCTTCTCCACTCCTTCCCCCAACACTAACCAGGCTCCTCCCCTCAATAGGTAGCCCTGTTGTTTGATGGATGTGTAGATTTTTAGGCAGTTCCTGGGTTTCAATAACTGTAGGCTTACGTGAGCAAACAAATGTACCGTCTGAGTTGATCCTTCTTTGCAGAGATGAGATTATACACTCCATGCCACTCTGCATGCATGCGTGCTCAGTCGCTTCAGCTGTGTCCAACTCTTTGTGACCCTATGGACTGTATGTAGCCCACCAGGCTCCTCTGTCCATGGGATTCTCCAGGCAAGAATACTGGAATGGGTTGTCGTACCCTCCTCCAGGAGATTTTACTGACCCGGGGATCCAACCAGCGTCTCCTGCATTGCAGGCAGATTCTTTACCACTGAGCCACCAGGGAAGCCCATGCCATTCTGCACTAACAATTACATCCAATATGAAGTCTGGACCCGAAGCTATGTTCACATCTAAGATGAGCCCCATTCTTTTTCTTTCCTTATTTTTTTTAAAAAAACTTTTTTATTTTGTATTGGGGTATAGCTGATTAACAAACAATGTTGTGATAGCTTCAGGTGAATAGCAAAGGGACTCAGCCACACATATACATGTATCCATTCTCCCCCAAACGCCACTCCCATCCAAGCTGCCACATAGCATTGAGCAGAGTTCCTTGTGCTATACAGTAGGTCCTTGTTGGTTATCCATTTTAAATATAGCAGTGGGTACATGTCCATCCCACACTCCCTAACTGTCCCTCCCCCCATCCTTTCCACTGGCAACCGTAAGGATGAGCCCCATTCTTTTTGAACTGCTCTGTGGTACCGAACAGAAGAGATGCGCCATTACCTTATTACTGCCCCACGGGGCTGCTGTGACTTTGTTAGATTAACACTTGTTAAGAGTGCTGGATAGGGTTCAACAAGAAGATGACAAGGGAAATACAAATAGTGAAGTTATCACTCAGGTGCCTCAAGAGGCCACGTGGGGAGGTCAAGGCAGAGCACAGAGTCAGGACCTGGGGCCCAAGCTTTTGTTAGGGCCCATGGATGGAGTGCTTTGGGGTACCTGGGCTGAGACCAAATTGGTCACTTCAAACCAAAATGAGCGGGGTTTTGGTGAAGGGAAGGCTCTGGGCCGCAGAGAAGGCTCTTGACCACAGGGCTACTGGAGAAGTCAATCAGGAACTTATTTTTGTGACTCCAAGGGCTGCTCTCAAGGAGGGGGTTAGTGTCAGTTTAAGACCCCGGCAAGCCTCCTGGCCAAACATGGATATCTAGGCATCAAGATCCCAGAAGAGCTTAGCTAAACCCTTGACAAGGGCTCACAATTACAAACAATGTGTGATTAACATTTTTGTCTTTCTGAGCACGCTCCTCTGTGTGTGTGTGTGTGTGTGTGTGTGTGTCTCAGAGCTGAGGACCTACAAGTAGAATTGACAAGTCAAAAAGTATACATGTTAAACTTCATAGATCCTCCCTATTCACCTTAAAAAATGCTGATCAACTTATATTCTGCCATGAACGCAGATAACACCTACTTCGCAAGACCCTCGCCAGCACTGATATGAAAATCTTTTTAACGATTTGTCAAATTAATAAATTAAAGTAATATTGCCATTTGCTTTATTTTGTCAATGCCTGACTAGTAAAAAGGTACGATGTCTGTGAGGATATTTATTCCAGTTATTTGAAGTTTCTCTTCTGTCCCATGAATTATTGCCATTAATTCTAAATTCAAACATTCTGTATGCTTGTGTTAAATCTTTACCTCTGTGTGTAGTAGGAAAGTATATATGGGATTAGTTTCTTTTACTTTAACCTGTGTATTCTATTGCTTTTGTTTCAAGTTAAGAATGTTGCCTACAGCCTGAAATATACAGGATAGCCATTCTCAAGGCTCCAACCTTTTTTTTTTAATTGAAGGATAATTGCTTTACAGAATTTTGTGGTTTTTTGTTATACATCACCAAGACTCAGCCATAGGCATACCCATGTCCCCTCCCTCCCAAACCTCCCTCCCCATCCCATCCTTCTCGATTGTCACAGAACAAGGCTCTGACCTTTAAAGGTGTAACACTTTCCCATTCATATAAACATTTGCAGAACAGAGAATAACATTTGTCTTATTGGAGATTTGCAGGAATATGGTGACCTGACCATGGGGACAGCTGCAAGAACAAAGGAGTCCAACACCTAAGAGTTCACAGTAACCAGCCACCCACCGCCTTTTTTAGTGTAAAAGAAGCTTGAATTCTGCTTGGGTAAGATGGTTCTATGGGCTTCCCAGATGCAGCTAATGGTAAAGAACCCACCTGTCAATGCAGAAGACCTAAGAAACATGGGTTGGATCCATGCATGAGGAAGGTCCCCTGAGGAGGGCATGGCATCCCACTCCAGTATTCTTGCCTGGAGAATCCCATTGACAGAGCAGCCTGGGGAGCTACAGTCCGTAGAGTCACAAAGAATCGGACAAAAACTAAAGCAGCTTAGCCTGCAAGCTGGTTCTCTAGGACATTAGTCTGCCATCTTCCCAGACTCCCAGCTTTCCAAATAAAATGATTATTTCTTACCCCAATACCTTTTCTGTGAGGCGAGCAGACTGAGCCTGGACTTGTTAACAATGCTCCAGATTTTCCTCAAGTGGAATGAAGGGTATATTCTCCCACTTGTATCTCAGGCTGTTGAGCTTTCTGCTCTGAACATTCTAATTTTGCTGATCTCAATTTTTAACCCTCAGAAATCGAATCTGTTGATGGTCAGTTTTCTTAATTTGGATTTACCTTCTTTTTCTATTTGTTTTCTGCCATTCTCAAAGATTGGGGGTGAGAAGAGAGAAACACCAGTGAGCCTAGTCCTTTCTTCCCCGCATGAGTGGATGCATGGGAAACACACACACCGCCTGTCTTTTTGAGACTGAGGCTTTCTCTGTGTTTGCAGAGGCTCATTTGGGCTGGAGGCGGCAGGCCTCGAGGAAGCTGGAATGAATTTCCTGTAGAATAGAAACCCTAACAGGTGCAAGCAATGTCAGGCTCTGCCCAGGAATGATTCACCATCTATTGAGCCCCTGGGGAGGTAGAGGCTGAGAGTAAAGGACCGGTAAGGGAGAGACACCTGGATAGGCTGTGAGGTAGAATGGCCTGAATTGGGTGGAGATACAGGAGGGAGGAGGAGGAGGGAGGAGGGAGCCAGTGCTGATGGAGGTGATGGTCTGGGTGGTTTCTGAACCCCAAAGCAGGAGGAGGAGCCCTGGAGGAGAAAGATTCTAGGGTTGGGGAGAAAGAG
>NW_011495047.1:9665149-9672206 GCF_000754665.1 Bison bison bison | reverse complement strand
GGGGAGAAAGAGGCTGGGACATGGGAGCGGATGCCCACCTGGAGTGGTCCAGCGAGGGTGGGTCTGCGCTGCAACACAGTGGATTCCAGGCTGGGAGCTGTCTTCTCCGAGCGCAGAACAGTCTTTGCTCAGGAAGGATCACAGTGAACAGGGAGGGTCGAGAGTAGATGTGGGTGAGTGGGTGTCACTCCAGGGCCCTGGACTGCGTTAGTGGGGCCATCAGAAACCTTCACTGCTGCTGTCCCCAAAGTGTTCTTCCAGCCCTGGGGAGTGAGAAGGAATTTCTCCAAGTGAAGCACAGACACTGCCTGGTCCTACTCCTTTCCCAAGCCTGCCCCGCCTCTCTAGGTGCCAGTCATTCTTTTAAGAGACTGACTCCAGCTCAACAGATGTCGTATTGAATGAGTGAATGCGAGATGAGTGTGCATCTGTGTGAGTGTGGCAACGTTTAGACAAGAGACCTGAGAGTTTGGAGGTAGAGGATCTTGGTGGCTTATGAGAAGCCAAGAAGTAGCCAGAGATGGGCAGAGCCTCAGGGTGTTCAAATCAGGATCAAATAGATTGGAAACCTCGAATAGATTGGAAACCTCACCTCTGTGCCTGCCGCCTCGCCCCCTTATCATCTTTCCCAGCAGAGCCGTCACCATCTCCTTCTGCCCCTGCCCTCTGTGCCCAAGCCAAACCCACCCACCTACCCAACGGCCAGAGCACAGGCCACGATGTGGCCACACAGCAAGTTGACCAGGTGTCCGGGGGCAGCCAAGCCAGAGGAGACAGAGCTTTGGATCCATGGAGAGAAGAGGGAGAAGAAGCTGGCAGGGCCCAGGCTGAGGTGATCGCTGCCTTGGGTACTCCCCAAGTCCAGGCCCTGGGACTCGTGAAACTGGAGCCTAATTCTGTACCTGATCCACCCGAACCACTGCCAAGGAGCCATGGGCTCACGCCGCCAGGACGTGGAGCAATACCTACAGTTCCTCTGACTCGTGGGGAATTACCTGCTCTGAGCCCAAGTCTGGGGGAAGCTGACACCCCAAGAGAGTCAGAGGCTTCCAAGGGACCAGGAAGGGACCAGAGCCCGTTGGTCATGGAGACAGGAATGACCCTGCCAAGAGGGGTGGTGGCAGAGAGGCTGGGCTGGAGTGAGAGCAGAGAGCCAGTGGGGCCAGAGGTACAAACAGACCAGTTGGGGTACTAGATCTGCCTATTGCAGAAGACCCTAGATCTGCAATAGACAGAAGGGGAGGGGCACTACCCAGAGGTGCCTGCCGAGAATCTCCCGGAAGTAGCCACGTGACTGAAGACAGACCTCACGTCCCTCACGTGTGAAACCAGCACTCACGGAAGTCCTGTCACTCCTGACACGTATTAACAGCCATCTCCCAGCATCATCATACATGAAGTTTAACCCCTCCTTCTCCCCTGCCAACCCAGCTCTGAGATGAGACCTGGGACCCCATTCAGACCTCTACGCCCACCCCCAGTCTCCCCCTTCCTGAATCAGAGGCCACACAGTCACCTGTCCAGCCCTTCCCAGACCCTTCCCTTCCAATGAGACCCCCAGACCTACCTGTGCTCAGAGACACTGACGGGGATTGGCCTGGATATCACCAGAACAGTAAATGCGACTGATGACAACACAGAGAAGGCGATGACCACCCAGGGTCCCCAGGAGAGTGGCCAGACCCCAAAGTCCTAAGAGGAAGAGGGGGAGGGGCAAGAGCCAGCCCCTCAGGGTCCTTCAGGCTAGAGCTGACTGGGGCCCCAGGGGAAGGAGCCTCCCCAGAGCTGGTGGGAAGAGAGAGACGGGGCTGGGGAGAGAGCCTGACGCTGAGCTCGTCGCAATGGAGGGGAGAGCCAGGAGCTCCTGTGGAGGCAGACAGCACAGGCACTCGTCCCCAAGGCCCCGCTCCTTCTGATCCTCAGACCCGGGGCCAAAACAGCCTGCAGGAGACCCTAGACCCCAGGACTCACCCAGGCCTCCTTGCTCACACGGGGTGGCCAGCTCCAGGCAGGGTGAGCTTGTGTCTGAGTCACTGTGTGGATCCCCAGTGGGCCTCCGGTGCAGCTTCTAGCTGTTGAGTCAGGACACCCAAAGATGCTAGTGTCAGCCTGTGTCTGGGGACTGGGGACCCAACTGCCCACAGTCAGTGTGGGAGGGAGCAGGGAGCTGCTGGGATCTGGGGTGACGGAGGCTGGCAAAGGGCCTGAGTGGCCTTATGTCCCTGGACACCCCAGGAAGGTCCCATCCCTCAGCAAAGAGCTCACCTCGGCAAACCTGCAGGAGGATTTTCTTGCACGGAATGGTGCCACCTTTGGAGTCCTTGGCTTCACCCTGGTAAGTTCCTGAATCCTCCTCTTTCAGCCCAGCCATGGTGACATTAGTGAAGCCAGAGCCAGGGTCATCCCAGATTGCATAGTGAGAGTATTTGACCCATTTCGTGGGCTTGGAAGTATAGACTAACTGAAGGCATTTCGATCCTTTTTCTTACACCAGATGGGTGGCCCTGCCAGTGTTCACAGTGGCCAGACAAGGGGAATATTGCGTGGGAAGGAGCGGCTACACACCCTGACACACGATGACCCTCCTTTATATCAGCCAGGTCCCCCTTCCTCCCCTCAGGAGGGTGCCTCCCCGTGTGGCGTGTCATTAGGTTCCTGGAGGGGGCGCTACTACTCCTGTGCCATGGAATTCTGTCTCCCGTCCCGTCTGTGGGCCCGACTTCAGCTGAGAGTCAGGTGCGGTCGGAAGTCAGGGGGCCTGGTCTGGTTCCATCCGTCCCTCACTGTCCGACTTTCAGCAGGTCACTGGTGTTTCTGGGCAGACCTGTGTGAGAGAAAAGCAACACTTCCATCGCAAACCTATTGCGGGGACAGGAAAACGCTTCGGAAAGTAGCACTGTGTGAGAGGGCTGGCGCTGCTCCTTGGTTTCTCCTCGCTCTGAAGCTCCATCCTGCTTTCCCACCTGTGGATCCATGGGCCCTCACAGGCCAAGTTCCTAACGTGTGCATCTTTTGTCTGTCCCTTTGCTCTTATCCTCGGTCTCAGCTCATTCCTACTGCAAGGAGGAGGCCACTGCACAGAGGAGGAGCGGGAGTCAGGGGAGAGGCGGGGGAGGCAAAGCAGTGGACTTAGAGCCAAGTTCCCTTGATAGGTTCCAATTCCCAGGTCAGTCATTAACTGTACAGGGTTCCCGGCACAGGTGTTAGGCTGCAGAGCCCCTAGTGGCCACAACTGAAATTACACGTCCATAAAGCACAAGCCGGTGGGTGGGTGCGTACTTGGTCTGGTCAGTGCTATCTTGACTCTTTACGACCCTATGGACTGCAGCCTGCTGGCTCCTCTGGGCATGAGATTTTTCAAGAATACTGGAGTGGGTTGCCATTACCTTCTCTGGGGATCTTCCCCACCCAGGGATCGAACCCGAGGCTCCTGAATCTCCCGCATAGGCAGGTGGATTCTTTACCTCTGAGCCACCTGGGAAGCACAGGCCAGGGTCCTAATAAATCTCAAACTCTCCGTCTCTCTTCCCTCTTTCTCTTTCTTTGTAAATTTTATTTTCAAAGACATTTTATTTATTTGGCTGCACTGGGCTTTAGTTGCAGCATCTGAGATCTAGTTCCCGGACCAGGCCCCTTGCGTTGGGAGCACAGAGTCTTAACCACTGGACCACCAAGGAAGTTCCTAAATTGCATCTTTTTATAATTAAATCCTAGGGAATTCCCTGGTGGTCCAGTGGTTAGGACTCTGCACTTTTACGCCAAGGATCCAGTTTCAATCCCTGGTCTGGGAACTAAGATCCCACAAGCCGTGCAGCATGGTCAAAATAATTAATTAATTAGGATAAATAAATCTTAAAAGTGCTAACACTTGCTAAAGGAAAAGATATTAGGGTCTTTATGTATCAGTTACACCAATGTTTCTCTGGTGTCCACAGGTAGACAGGTGAGGGTGCAGAGATGACGCCAAGTCCCCCAGCTCCTGTGTTCCCTTCCCTCCTTATCTGTGACCACTGATCCTTGTTCCCCACAGCCCCACTGAGGACTCCTGATCTCTTTACTCTCAGCTTCCCTCTCCTGCTCCTTTGCCAGGGGCCCTCCCTGTACTTCCTTGCTGGAATTCAATCTCTGCCTCCTCTCTCCTGTCCCCTTCAGCACCCATAAAACCTTCTTGACCCACAAGACAGGCCTTCCCTGACCAGCCATGAAGATTCTGACCACCCTGGAGGTCTGTGGAGCTAACAGCTCCTGCTCAGTCCCCTGAGGGCCTGTGGAGGCTGTTACCTGCCTTCAGCATGACTCACCCCAGAGAGGAGGGTAGAACCAGGAGCCCGCAGGGTGCAGAGAGAGGAAGAAGAGAAAGAGGGCACAGCCCATCACCTGACCAGTTTCCTCCTGGCCTCCTCAGCTCCTCCCCCAGGGGCAGATCATGGTGGGGAAGGGGCAGGTGGGTACAGAGGAGAGGAGCAGCCTCTACAGAGGCTGGGGGCTGCGTGCTAAGCGGGCTTCAGCCTCTAGGTTCAGAGCCACGGTTGCGGCCAAGGGGCCCCCCTTCCCTCTGCCCTCAGGATCTGACCCCCCACGTCTCCCTCTCCCCAGGCCAGCCCTTATCTCTTTCATTCTGTCCATCTCAGAGGCGCTAAAAGAGCCAAGTAGAATCCAGCCCAGCTTCCAGTTCCCCAGAGACCCCACGTGTTGCCTCCCGCTAGCACGCTGGAGAAGGGCCATGTGGCCCGGAGACCACCCCCCACCCCCAGCCCCGCAATTGCTGCTGCGCTGCTCTTCCCAGGAGAGGAGGGAGCAGGGAACTAGGGGAGGAGAGGAGAGAATGCAGAGCAGGGGGCTGGATGGGCAGGGGGCTGTGGGTAGGCCACGTGGCCCTAACCAGTGGCCTTTTCTTCACCAGTGGGACCTCTCAAAGGGTCAGCACCTTCAAAAAGTATCAGGGCAGGCCCTCTTGGTGAGGTGCCAGTACCCACACAAGGCCAGGCCCTATGAGACGAAGGGCTAGTGTAAGGTGTCCAAGCTCTTGTGCACCAGGCTGGTCACTAGCTCTGTGCCCAGGGCTCTTGGTTCTCCATCTGGGACAACCCGAGCTCCGGCTTCTTGTCAATGTGGAGCCCTATACCAAGGTCACAAGTACCAAGGCCACAGATGCTGAGCCCTGCATCATCTCCAGAACTGACTGAGCCCCATGGCAACTGTTGCTATGAGCCCCCCTGATCTAAACTGGCCAGTGTATTAGGTAAAAATGCCTACCCTGGTACTCACCCTATAGGACCCTAATCAACCACCTAATGCTTACCCTATGGCAGGAATTTTCTTTTTCTATAAAAATTGGCTACTAACCCACAAAAAGCATCCGCGCTCCCTTGAGCCGACCCAATGTTCTAACAGCATCCAGTCTGCTCTCCCTGGTCTGTCAGGAGGTCAACCCGCTGTGCTTGCAGCACCCTCATTATCTCTGCTCTCTGTTCTTGGTAAACTCACTCCTTGCTGAAATACTCTGTGTCTGGAAATTCTTTCCCAACCTGTGCACACAGACCACCAGTCACCATGACTGGTCTGAGGGAGGAAGACTCGGGCCACTACTGGTATCGCATCTACCATGCTTCCGGCCGCTCTGTCTCCAAGTCCGTGCAGTTCTATCCGGGGGTATCACTAAGTGAGCCCCTTCCCTGGGATCCCCTCGCTCCCTTTTGGTTTCTCCTGATTACCGCGGCATGGAAGCCAGGCTGCCCTCCCCTAGCCGGGTCAACTGGGGACGTTGTAGGGAACACGTGCCCTGGGGACTCTCATGTGTGCACGCGCGCACGCACACACACACACACACACACACACACACACACTTCACACACTGTCCCCATGGTTTACAAGCCTTCTCAAAGATGCTCAAACAGAGCCAAACACTCATCTTTATGCAATTCACAGTTTTTACCACTTTGGCAAAGACCCTGTTCAGTTGTGCTGATGGCTTTTTTCATAGCAAGACTTTCTCGATGAAGGAAGCAGTGCATTGCATTACACTGTGGCCCAAAGCTCCTTAATCTGAATGTTGATTCCAGGATGTTTTCCTGTTAACAGCAGCCACAGCCATCAGATCATACTCCCACATAAAACTTAAACCCCAAACCACTTGTCAGCAATGTAACTCTTCATAGTTTTATAAAGGTCAGGGTTAGTTGTGTTTTAGGCAATGAAGCTTAAAGTAAATATAAAAGAATTCCTTCATATCATTGTGTTCAAGTTGCACCTGTAGTGAAAGAAGAGATATGTTGGCAATATGTATGCCTTTTCCAAGTTACTCCAAAAACACTGTGCTAGGTTTATTTATTTTCAGAGTTGGTCTTCTATAACAGCCAATTCCTGAATACATGGAACTAAAGATCAATGGAGAGTGATGCTTAAGCTCCCTTCTTTGCCATGGATTAACCCAGTATTGTGGACCAAACTTGTCTGTTTCAGTCTTTCAGTCATGTTTAGCAACTGCAGACAGATTTTTAGTCTTAGCAACAGAAAGTGTTACTTCACAAGAAGCTCACAAAACACTAGAATTTATGTGTTCAAGAGCTTTTTAATTCAATATGCTTTTTTAAAAATAAGTATGTTTTGAACTTGTGTTTTTATTCTTTGCATGTCTTACATGCCACTTGTTTTATGATATATTTGCTTTATTCAGTTCCGTTCAGTGCTCAGTCGTGTCCGACTCTTTGCGACCCCATGAACCACAGCACGCCAGGCCTCCCTGTCCATCACCAACTCCCGGAATCTACCCAAACCCATGTCCATTGAATCAATGATGCCATCCAACCATCTCATCCTCTGTCATCCCCTTCTCCTCCTGCCCTCAATCTTTCCCAGCATCAGGGTCTTTTCAAATGAGTCAGCTCTTCGCATCACGTGGCCAAACTATTGGAGTTTCAGCTTCAACATCAGTCCTTCCAATGAACACCCAGGACTGATCTCCTTTAGGATGGACTGGTTGGATCTCCTTGCAGTCCAAGGGACTCTCAAGAGTCTTCTCCAACACCACAGTTCAAAAGCATCAGTTCTTCAGCTC
>NW_011495047.1:9660253-9665049 GCF_000754665.1 Bison bison bison | reverse complement strand
ATCTCTGCTTTTGAATATGCTATCTAGGTTGGTCATAACTTTCCTTCCAAGGAGTAAGCATCTTTTAATTTCATGGCTGCAATCACCATCTGCAGCGATTTTGGAGCCCAGAAAAATAAAGTCAGCCACTGTTTCCCCATCTATTTGCCATGAGGTGATGGGACCAGATGCCATGATCTTAGTTTTCTGAATGTTGAGCTTTAAGCCAACTTTTTCACTCTCCTCTTTCACTTTCATCAAGAGGCTCTTTAGTTCTTCACTTTCTTCCATAAGGGTGGTGTCATCTGAATATCTGAGGTTATTGATATTTCTCCTGGCAATCTTGATTCCAGCTTGTGCTTCTTCCAGCCCAGCGTTTCTCATAATGTACTCCGCATAGAAGTTAAGTGAGCAGGGTGACAATATACAGCCTTTACGTACTCCTTTTCCTATTTGGAATCAGTCTGTTGTTCCATGTCCAGTTCTAACTATTGCTTCCTGACCTGCATATAGGTTTCTCAAGAGGCAGGTCATGTGGTATGGTATTCCCACTTCTTTCAGAATTTTCCACAGTTTATTGTGATCCACACAGTCAAAGGCTTTGGCATAGTCAATAAAGCAGAAGTAGATGTTTTTCTAGAACTCTCTTGCTTTTTCGATGATCCAGCGGATGTTGGCAATTTGATTTCTGGTTCCTCTGCCTTTTCTAAAACCAGCTTGAACATCAGGAAGTTCACAGTTCACGTTTGCTTCACTACAACTTAACAAATAACTCACTGGGTTTTAGTACTGCACCATCAAGTATAATTACAAAACTCACTCACTCTGAGTGCCATCGTTACCTACTGCTGCGACAACAAACTGCCACAAACACAGTGGCTTAAAATGACAGACGTTTATGACCTGAGTTATGTAGATCAGAAGTTCAGTATGGGTCTCACTGGACTAAAATCAAAGAGCCAGTCAGCAGTGTTCCTTTCTGGAGGCTCTTAGACAAAATTATTTTATTGCTCATTAGCTTCTTGGGCAGAATTCAATTCCTTGTAGCTGTACAACTGCAGTGCTGTTTTCTTGCTGACTTCTAGAGTCTGCCACACTCCTTGGCTCATGGCTCCCTTCCTCCATCTTCAAAGCCAAGCTTCCTTCTCATGCATTTCACTCTCTGACTAGAGCTGAGGAACACTCTGTGTGTGTGTGTGTGTCTGTGTGTGTCTGTGTGTCTGTGTGTGTCTGTGTGTGTCTGTGTGTGTGCTTAGTCGCTCAGTCGTGTCTGACTCTTTGCAACCTGGTGGACTCTAGCCCGTGAGGCTCCTCTGTCCATGGGATTCTCCAGGCAAGAATACTGGAGTGGGTTAACATGCCCTCCTCCATTGGATCTTCCTGACCCAGGGATCGAACCGGAGTCTCTTATGTCTCCTGCATTGGCAGACGGGTTCTTTACCACCAGCACCACTTACACAGCATGCCTGTTTTATTTGAGATGCCCTCTCTCCTCTGGCAATAGGAAACTTTTCACTTTGAAAGTTTGGGGTTTTTTTTCCCCCAAGCTTGTGTGCTTTCTGTTTCTTCCAAGTGCCCTTTGGTGTCTTGTGTTCACTGGCCTCTGTCTTTCCTCAGAACTTTCTGGAAACCTCTGCTACTTCTCAGCAGCCTGTCCATATTGAGAAACTCTGACAGTGTGTTACAGAGGTGTGTGGATTAGACTGAATGTCTCCACCAAAAATTTGTATACTGAAATCCTAACCCCCAAGTTGATGGTATTAGGAGGTGGGGCCTTTGGGAGTGACTGGGTCCTGAGAGTGGAGCCCTCGTGAATGGAATTAGCACTCTTATAAAAGAGACCCTACAAAGCACCCTTGCCCTTCTGCCACGTGGGGACATAGCGTGTGGACCACCCTCTACGAACCAGGAAGCCCTCCCTGACATGGAATTTCCCTCTGCTTTGATCTTGGACTTCCTGGCCTCCAGAACTGTAAACAACAGATGTTGGTTGTTTAAGCCTCAATAGGAAATCAATACAGTGAGTTCCCTACATACAAACCTTCACGTTGCAAATTTTCAAAGATGGGAACATGCGTCTAGCTCCAGAAAGGAACCATCAACATGAGGCGTAAGTGGGACTGAAGCTTGCCCTCCACTCACTGCAACTCGAGAAAAGCCCACACACAGCAACGAAGACCCAACCCAGCTCAGTCCCCAAACAAATAATTAATAAATGCATAAATAAAAATTAAAGCAACAAAAAACATTTATGGAGCTCTCTCTTTATCCTTCAGGATGGATTCAGGCAATTTTTACCCATTTACTGCCACCTACCTCACACAGCTTCCACACCTTCTTAGAAGGAGCAGAGAGGGACCCCAGGTTTTCCATCAAACCACCCCTCCCACCACCCACCACCAAGGGCAGGAGTGAGCAAGACCTCAGATCTCCAGTTGTTCCTGTGAAAACTCTGGGACCCCCAGACCAGCCTCTTCACACCTACATCCATCCGTCTCCTCCAGTCAGGACAAGACGCCCAGGGTTCCCTGGTCCTTCCTCATCACCCAGAATCATGTCTCCATAAGGCCTTACAGATTCATTAAACTAACCCCATCCCCAAATCCCCAGGTCTTCTCACTCTGCCTTCTGAAGCCCAGAGTCATCAACACAAGCTCTTCTTCCCGTTACTCTCCTGCTCGCATCTCAGGTGATGTAGCCACATCAGCCCTAAATCCCCTCTTTCTGGAAAAAAATTACTCCAGAAGTTCTCCCCTCTCTTCTGCAACATCTTTTCTCCCTCTCTCACATGTTGTAACAATTATGATACAATGGGCTACAGACATAGTAAAATCCAGCAACTCCCTCGTAAAGACTGAATACACTCTCAGCCTATGGTATTTGTCTTTCTGTTCTCTCTTGAACCCACTCCAATTTGTTTCAGTTCAGTTCAGCTCAGTCACTCAGTTGTGTCAGACTCTTTGCCACCCCATGGACTGCAGCACGCTAGGCCTCCCTATCCATCACCAACTCCTGGAGTTTACTCAGACTCATGTCCATTGAATCAGTGATGCCATCCAACCATCTCATCCTCTGTCATCCCCTTCTTCTCTCGCCTTCAATCTTTCCCAGCATCAGGGTCTTTTCAAATGAGTCAGTTCTTTGCATCAGGTGGCCAAAGTATTGGAGTTTCAGCTTCAGCATCAGTCCTTCCAATGAATATTCAGGATTGATTTCCTTAAGGATGAACTGGTTGGATTTACTTACAGTCCAAGGGACTCTTAAGAGTCTTCTCCAACATCACAGTTCAAAAGCATCAATCCTTTGGCACTCAGCTTTCTTTATGGTCCAACTCTCACATCCATACATGACCACTGGAAAAACCATAGTTTTGACTAGACGTACCTTTGTTGGCAAAGTAATGTCTCTGCTTTTTAATATGCTGTCTAGGTTGGTCATAGCTTTTCTTCAAGGAGCAAGTGTCATTTAATTTCATGGCTCACTCCCTGAAACATCTCATCAGTCTCCAGCAGCTTCCACATTGCTAAATCCACTGGCCAATGCTCAAACATCATCATATCAGACAAATAAGCAGCAGTGGGTACAGCTCACCTCTCCTTCCTTCTTGAAATGCAATCGTCCATTGGCTTCTAATGAAAAGAAAAAAGACTCGTGGTTTCCTTCCAACCTCATTTGAGGCTGCATGATAAGTTGCCCCCAAATTTAGAAAGTTAAAACAACAAATGACACATGTATTAACTCACAGAGCACCCTGGGGACGTCCATCATAATTGGGTGTTCCCGGTTCAGACTCTTTCCTGTGGTGGCAGTCGGGGTGTCAGCATGAGCTGCAGTCACCTGAGAGCCTGGCCATCCCTGGAGGACCACTTGGCAGGCGGCTCCCCACGTGGATGTAGGACCAAGGACCTTATCCAGAATGATCGATGCCGGAGAGGGTGGAGATGAATTTCCAGTGCCTTGTACAACCTAATCTCTGAAGTCACACACCACTACTTCTGCTGTATTCTGTTCATTAGAAGCTGGTCACTGGGTCCAGCCCACACTCAAAAGGAGAGGGATTCGGCTCCATCTCTTGAAGAAAGGTATATTAAAGATTCTGTGGACTGCTCAGAAACTGCCACAATGCATACTCTGGCCACAAGATATTTATGCTTCTCCCACATGCAAAATATGCTCATGCCTTCAAAAGGCCATCAAAAATTTCATCAGAATGAGATCCAGGAAATTGCCATTTGAATCAGGCCCAGGTGTGGATGAAACTCCTCAGGTACAGTTCCGAATATGCAGACCTGTGACCTAGAGAGATAAGTTATCAGACACACAGCCAACAGACAAAGGTGCTTCAGGCATGGGGTAGCCCTGATAGAAGTGCTTATTCAATAGAGTGAGGTCCTGGAAAAAGGACTTTCTTGGTAGTCCAGTGGTTAAGAATCCGCCTTCCAACGCAGAGGATGCGAGTTTGATCCCTGGTCAGGGAACTAAGATTCCACATGCTGTGGGGCAGCTAAACCTGCTCACTGCAACTAGAGAGCCCTCATGCTTTAGAGCCCACGCCCTGCAACTAGAGAAGCCCTTCATGCTTCAGCAAAAAGACTACGAGCCACAAAGAAGATGCAGTGCCATCAAAAGAGAAAAAAAAAGTGTATATATATATATATATATATATATATGGGAAATAGGAGGCAAAAGGAACCACAGATCCATCAGATCAGATCAGATCAGTCGCTCAGTCGTGTCCGACTCTTTGTGACCCCATGGATTGCAGCACGCCAGGCCTCCCTGTCCATCACCAACTCCCGGAGTTCACTGAGACTCAC
>NW_011495047.1:9653165-9659977 GCF_000754665.1 Bison bison bison | reverse complement strand
TCAAGAGTCTTCTCCAACACCACCGTTCAAAAGCATCAATTCTTCGGCGCTCAGCCTTCTTCACAGTCCAACTCTCACATCCATACATGACCACAGGAAAAACCATAGCCTTGACTAGATGGACCTTTGTTGGCAAAGTAATGTCTCTGCTTTTGAATATGCTGTCTAGGTTGGTCATAACTTTCCTTCCAAGGAGTAAGCGTCTTTTAATTTCATGGCTGCAGTCACCATCTGCAGCGATTTTGGAGCCCAGAAAAATAAAATCTGACATTGTTTCCACATCTATTTCCCATGAAGTGATGGGACTGGATGCCACGATCTTCGTTTTCTGAATGTTGAGCTTTAAGCCAACTTTTTCACTCTCCACTTTCACTTTCATCAAGAGGCTTTTTAGTTCCTCTTCACTTTCTGCCATAAGTGTGGTGTCATCTGCATACCTGAGGTTATTGATATTTCTCCCGGCAATCTTGATTCCAGTTTGTGTTTCTTCCAGTCCAGAAAAGCTGAAAATCAGCTGGACAAGTGTTGGAAATTCCTACATGAGGACTCTGCTCTGCTCCTACCTGAAAATAATTCCCCATGGCTCTTGGCTTCTCTTTTCGGGCTCTCAATCCTGCCCTCTGAGTCATCCTTCACTTTCCATGAAAGGCAACCCATGCTTATACCTTTGTAGTATAACAAAGGAATACTATAGGTGTAGTATAACCTTTTCTCAGCCTGCTTCCTGCCCCTCCTCGGGGGCTACAAACGCCTTTTAAAATTCTGTGCCCCCTTGTTCCTTTCAGTCAAGCTGGCAGTGTTTGTGAATGTCATTTCTCTTTAAAAAAAAAAAAAAACAAAACAAAACAGTGTGGGTCTCCTGTGTATCTTATTGGGATTCACTCAATTAGGCAAAAGCCACTCCCACAAATCTCTTCAAGACAGGATCTCTTCTATACCTTGGGATTCTGCTGCTGAGTCATAATGCTTTTTCCCCTCTATTTTAAATTGAAGTATAGTTGATATATAATTTATATAAGTTACAGGCATACAACACAGTGATTCACAATTTTTTAAGGTTATACTCCGTTGATAGTTACTTTGAAATATTGGCTCTATTCCTGATTTTATACAGTATCCTTGTAGCTTATTTTGTACAGAATAATTTGTAGCTCTTACTCTCCTACCCCTGTGGTGCCCCTCCACCCTTCCCTCTCCCCAGCAGTAGCCACTGGTTTGTTCTCTATATATTATGCTTCTTTTTTGTTACACTTACTAGGTTGTTGTATTTTTCAGCTTCCACATATAAGTGATGTTACAAAGTATTTTTCTTTCTCTGTCTGACTTATTTTACTAACCATACCTCCAAACCCTCCATACTGTTGTAAATAACAAAATTCCTTCTTTTTAAGGCTAAGTAGTATTCCATTGTATGTTTGTATGTATGTATCAATCACATCTTCTTTCTCAGTTTATCTGTTGATAGAAGCTTAGGTCATTTCCTTACCTTGGCAACTCTAAAAACTGCTGCTATGAACATTGGTGTGATGTATCTTGTCAAATTCGTGGTTTGGTTCTGTTTTTTCAGATGTTTACCCAGAAGTGGAATTGATGAGTCATATGGTAATTCTATTTTTAGCTTCTTAGAACCATCCAGACTGTGTTTAAGCTTCTTAGGAGACCTCATGTTTGATTGAACGAATCTGTGAGGCAAGAGCCCTTAAACTCATTAAAGTCCTTTGGTCTGAGGCACTATCTTTCATCTTTCTGAGGTCTTCACAAGGGATTTATAGTCACACCCTTGGTTTCATCTTTAGACCAGATTTTCCTGAGAGTGCTCTGGATTTGATTTTAGCATCATTTAAGGAGCCTCTTGATGAAAGTGAAAGAGTGAAAAATCTGGCTTTAAAACTCAACATTCAAAAATTGAATATCATGGCATCCGGTCCCATCACTTCATGGCAATTAGAGAGGGAAACAATGGAAACAGTGATGACAGACCTTATTTTCTTGGGCTCCAAAATCACTGCAGATGGTGAATGCACCCGTGAAATTAAACGATGCTTGCTTCTTGAAAGAAAAGCTATATAAACCTAGCCAGCATATGAAAAAGCAGAGGTGTTACTTTGCCAACAAAGGTCTGTCTAGTCAAAGCTATGGTTTTTCCAGTAGTCATGTATGGATGTGAGATTTGGACTATAAAGAAAGCAGAGTGCTGAAGAATTGATGCTTTTGAACTGTGGTGTTGGAGAAGACTCTTGAGAGTCCCTTGGACTGCAAGTAAATCCAACCAGTCCATTCTAAAGGAGATCAGTCCTGAATATTCATTGGAAGGACTGATGTTGAAGTTGAAACTCCAATACTTTGGCCACCTGATGCAAAGAGCTCACTCATTGGAAAAGACCCTGATACTGGGAAAGATTGAGGGCAGGAGGAGAAGAGGACGACAGAGGATGAGATGGTTGGATGGACCAATTCACCAACTTGATAGACATGAATTTGAGCAAGCTCTGGGAGTTGGTGATGGACAGGGAGGCCTGGTGTGCTGCAGTCCATGGGTCACAAAGAGTCAGACATGACTGAGCGACTGAACTGACTGACTGACTGACTGTCTGGAGAGGCTGGGAATTTTCAAAGCCATCAAGTACCAGCTCCCTTCACATTTAATAGCACTGCCTGTAGTTTCTTTTCGCTCACATTGCATAAGTCACAGGGAGAAACAAGGCAGCGTCCTTAACGATTTGCCTGGAGATCTTGGCCACACCACCCGGTTCATCAGGCACATTTCCCACTTTTCACATTACTGAAGGTGGCAATGCTGCCAACATTTTTGCCACCACATGACAAGGACCCCTTTCCTCCTCACCTCCTGGCTAAGTGAACCTTGTCCCTGTTCTTATGGTGTCCACCTCCAATCTCCTCACTGCTAAAAACAGGACTGATACTATCCACATTACCAAGCTATCTGGATTACTGTTAATAAGTAGGATCATCAATAAGCATCAGACACTTGGAGGACACAGAATGAATGCAGAGCTTCCGAGGGAGTGAGATGTAGGAGAGGACTGGCCTGTGACACAGCAGACAACTCGGGACGGATCTCAGCCGGAGGGACAGACAATCACGTGTGGGCAGACGGTGAACTCCAGAACTACGGGAAGTTGGCTCCTCTTCTCCATGGACAGCAGACGGGACACAGGAAAGGATGAGGGTGAGAAAGAGGACCAACCTGAGCCCACAGCACATACATCCTTGTTGACACCTCTTTCTGACCCGCAGCAGCCAGGGGCAGCCTTCCTTCTTGCCAGGAGGCTGTGGCTGTCAACCTGCTACACGGTGGGAAGGGGATGGGGTTGCCTCTGCATTTGTGTGCCAATCTGCCCCAACCTCAACCTCCTCCTGGCTTCCTGTTCTGACTGCAGGGGTTTGTGTGTGTGTGTGTGTCTGTGTGTGTGTGTCTGTGTGTGTGTGTCTGTGTGTCTGTGTGTGTGCTCAGTCATGTTCAGCTCTTTTCGACCCCATGGACTATAGCCCGCCAGGCTCCTCTGACCATGGAATTTTCCAGGCAAGAATACTGGAGTGGGTTGTGTTGCCATTTCCTCCTCCAAGGCATCTTCCTGACCCTCCTCTCCTTGTCTCCTGCATTGGCAGGCGGGTTCTTTACCACTAGCACCGCTCTGACTGCAGGGAGACACACAGTGGAAAATCCTGACGGAACTCAGGAGCCCCGGACACCAGTCCAAAGCCACCTGCCACTTTCAGCAGGCCTGCTCTGGACCTCTTTCCTCACCCACGTGTGTGGTATGTGTGTGCTCAGTCATATCCGACTCTTTGCAGCTCCATGGACTGTAGCCTGCCAGGCTCCTCTGTCCAGGGAATTTTCCAGGCAACAATACTGGAGTGGGTTGCCATTCCCTTCTCCAGGGGATCTTTCCCACCCAGGGATCCTACATCTCCTGCATTGGCAGGCAGATTCTTTACCACTGTGCCACCTGGGAAGCCCTCCTCACCCATAGGGAAAGGAATATTACCTCCATACTGTTGTTGTGAGGGTTATAATAAGTAATGCAAATGAACGAGCCTCGTAAATTATAAAATTATATGAATATATTGATATATCGCTGCCTACATTTCCTGGTGTGCTACAGTCTGAGGAGTTGCAAAGTGCTGGACATGACCTGGAGACTGAACAACACGTTTCCTCCAGGCTCTAAAACTCTGTCCTGCATTCCCACCTTTGAGCTCTTTGAAGGGGCCACCTTCTTCACTTTGCCCTCTGTTTTCCCATCATCCCCCTTTCGGATTCTCAGTTCTCTTGTTGGCCAACCAACCAGAAGACTTCCAGCCCCTTGGGTGCTGTTGGGAGCCGGGAAGGACTCTGTACATGAGCCCAGTGAGTAGAAGGACCCAGGGTGAACAAGGCCTGGACCCAAGACCCAGGCTAGTTTCTTAGCTCAGCCATGTGTGGGCTTGGGCAGGTCACTGCCCCTCTCTGAACCTCTGTTTCTTTCTCTGGAAAATGGGTGGGATGAAGATAAGTCAGAACAGCCATGACTTCACATGAGGTCAGTTAAAAACAAGACACAGGCCCCAAATGAGTCACTTATGCTAAGCCCCATGTCACCAAAGTGAGACTTAATCTGTATTTTCAGCTCTCCCAGAAACGAAATCTTAACCTAATCAATCAGGAGTCATCCCACGAGCCCTATTTAAGCAATCTGCCTGATAGACCCCTGCCAGAGGAAAGCTGCTTTGCAATAACCAACCTGCTTTTCTGCCAGTATAACTTCCTTGCTTCCACTCCTCTATGAAAGTCTTCATCGTCTGCTAGATTGGATGCTACCCAATTCAAATTGATTTTTGCGCAAATAAACTCTTAAACATTTTAATATGCCTCTTTTTTCTTTTAACAGTTTGCAAGAGAGGGTACACAGTCCCAGGAAGGTGCCAAACCCACCACTCCATTGACACTCACCTCTAAGAGTCTGGCAGCAGGCCAGGTGTCCAGGGGGCAATTTGGGCTCACGGGTTTGAGGTCTTTTCCTCAGAAACCCCAGTCTTCCACTTCTTCTTTCCAGTTCTCCGCCTTCTTTCTGAGCTCCTCTGGGGACCAGGCTCCCCTCCGGATCCAAGGTAGGCGGTTCTAGAGAAGCCAGAGGTCTCAGTCAGATGGGTTCCTGCTCAAGGTTAGAGTGCTGAATTTACTGGGAAAATCTGAAAACCAACTGGGGAATGCAGGCTATTGAGAAATGGCTTTTAATTGCATTGGCTGTGATAATATTAATTTCCTATGTAGCAAGAGGCTCTTTTTTTAGAGTTGCCTACTGAATTATTTAAAGGTGGAGTGTCAGGATATCTGCAATTTATTTTTAAATATGTCCTCATAAAAAATACAGTGAGTTAAAAATAAAGAAATGGAGTGGAATATCTGGACCCCGAGCTCCAATGACAGTGCCTGCGGCAGGCAGATCCTGCTCCTCTCTGGAAATTAGACAGATGGGTCCCCACTTCCTGTGGGGAGGGGCCTGTTGATTAGAAAACTTCATTCCCTTCTTAGGGGGGTACTCAGGCAGAACCTGGTTGGATTTCAGCCTCATCTGTGCCCCCTGGGCAGCCCTGAGGACTGGCACACCTGGGGCGTCCCGCCTGGTGTCATCAGATGATAGCAGATGCAGCCAGCAGCGCAGCCGCGGTCCCAGCTGTGTCCCCGACTCAGCGAAGCCCTGAACTGGGCACTGGCCAGCAGACCTCAATAACCACACCTCAAATTGCACCTACCGCACCAGGTTTGCGGGTTTTTTTTTTTTTCTCTTTTCTATGTGAACTATGTATAAATGTCAATGATTTCCTGATTCTAAAAATCTTAAATTCTTTTGTCCACTTATTTTTTTAAGCAGCATCTCACCGGCCTCAAGTCAGGCGGCGGGAGAGCTGAGGGACAGCCGTGCCCACAGCACCCAGGCTGCCTCTCCCTCCTCCCAGCCCTCCTCCTGAGCCGACCCTGCCCCTCTGGGGACCCCTGCCCCCCTGGGGAGTGCTGCTCAGCACATTCCCCTCCTTTGCTCCCAGCTTTCCGTCCCCCCCCCCCAGCACCCATAAAACCTCCCAGGGGTGGAAACAGATTACTGACTCACCAGTCAGACCTGGGCGTGATGAGGTCCAGTGGGGCTTAGGAGTATGGCCAGGATCCAAATGATGTTCAGACCCTGTCAACTGTCTTTAGGTGGGCAAGACCTAAAACCAGGGACCCAGGACGTGAGAGACACTGTGATGGGGGGCGGGGGTGGCGGGGAGTGGAGAGAGTGGGCAGCCTCGAGATGCCCCATGGTTTTGTCTGGGAACTTTTCAATGTCTCCCCTGCCTGCCCACCCCACCTTTGCTTCACCCAAACTGGGGGCCAGGAAGGGGGAAGGGGGAGCCAAGAGCACCTCCGTTTCCTGTGGCTGCCCCGGGGGGCAGAGTTGAGGCCGGTCAGGCCCCATCGATGCTCTGTGCACCCAGCAGGGGACGGGGCTTCTCCTGGCTCCTCTTCCTTCCTACCCTGTTCCTTTAGAGCCCATCACCCCCAGGCCCCCCACTTTCTCAAGGAGGCCTTAATCCTTCCCAGTTCTTCTCAGAGGTGCTGGGGGAGCCCTCATGAATCAGGCCCATTTCCCAGGAACCCTATCGTTCTGCAGCCCCTCCATCCCCTCCCACCAAGGGGCAGCTTGGCTGGGAGGACCCCTTCCTCTAACACCACTTCCACCCGGGTTGCAGGTGGCCTCAACTTCAGAAGAGGAGGGTTGAGGAGGAGAATGTGAGAGAAGGTGGGAGATGGAAGCGGGGGCGGGGGG
>NW_011495047.1:9643575-9653065 GCF_000754665.1 Bison bison bison | reverse complement strand
GCCAGAGGGCCAGCCAGGAGGTTTGCTTCCAGTGTGGCACTCCCCTCCCTCAACCTGATGGCCCCCTGGACCTGAGACCTGTATCCCAGGCTCCTGGGGAGAGACACCCAAGCCGGAGGGAATGGGAAGGGCTTCTCTGGGTAGGACCCTGCCCACCCCAGGAAGAAGAGCTGTAACCTTAAGGAAAAATGTGCAACTTATGAGTTATGAGTTTAAGTTTTATTCTGGAACCCTTACTGAGGACTATAGCCTGGGAGACAGCTGCTTAGTAACCCTGAGGAATCTGCTCCAAAGAGGTAGGGAAGAAGCCAGTGTATATGTGATACTTTGGGCCAGTCAAAGCCATGTGCAAAGTCAAGCTTTGCTGTTGTTTGGTCACAAAGTGATGTCTGACTCTTTGTGACCCCATGAACCGTAGACCGCCAGGCTCCTCTGTCCATGGGACTCCCCAGGCAAGAGTCCTGGAGTGGGTTGCCATTTCCTTCTCCAGGGGATCTTCCTGACCCAAAGATTGAAACTGCGTCTCCTGCAGCGATCAAGCTTACATCTTGGTAAAACATTCCTGCTCATCACAGAGAGCAGACACCTCGAGTTAATGACTTTAGTGCTTTCCTGTGACTGTGAAGATGCAAGAATCCGGGGCCATTGGAATTCTTCCTGGGAAATGAATCTAACTCTCTGCGGGAGGCGGGGGTGGGGTTGAGGGTTGGGGGGCGGGTCCCGTTTATCCAAAGCTCATTGTGCCTTTGAGCTGTTTCTCATCCTGAATTCCTCTCAGGGTGCAGTGAGAACCGGGTAGTGAGCAAAGTTCTTGGTTCTGTGTTCCCAGAGCAAAGGAGGGAGGCTCAGCAAACCACGGTGACCTTCCAGTCATCAGGCCCAGGTATAAAGCAAGGCTATGTGCCCCCACGCTCGGCCCGGGTCTGGCTTCACTGTCCCCCTGACTGGTTCCAGAGATGAGCCCAGGCACACGGGTAGGAAACACAGGGCTCCCTGCAGCCACCACAGCTTCATGATTATCCCCGTGTCTCTGGTGAACTTCTTCCCTTAGGAAATGGGTCTCCATGGGCAGCAGGCTTCTGGGAGAAACATCCCTAACCCTTTCCCCAGAGGACTGGCTCTCCACACAAGCAGCTCCCCGCAGAGAAGCCAGAAAGGAAAAGCCTTACAGATTTTCTACTTAGAAAACACTACTTTTCTCACGTATAGTAAAACATACTATTTATAAACGATGTTTTTAAAAAGTGACGGGATACTGGCAGTCCAGGGGTTAAGTCTCCATACTTCCAATGCAGGGGGAGCAAGTTTCATCCCTAGTCAGGGAACCAGGATCCCACATGCTGTTCAGCAGGGCCAAAACATTAAATAATAAGAAGAAGAAAAGTGAAAGGATAGAAAAAAATAATGTTATACTCAAAAAAATTTAAAAAAAAAACTATCCGGAATGTATAGGGAACTCATAAAATCAATCAGTAAAGGGTGTTAAGGAGAAAAACTACAGGCCCAAAATGATGCCGCTTTTGCTAAAGCCCATGACAACAGGCCTAGACCGAACACTTGACCTAACCGTAGTCTCCACTCCCCAGGGACAGTCTTAATCAACCAGCTTGGAACTCTGTGGTCAGCACCATGAGCTAATCTGCCACATGGACTTTCTCCCTCCCTCAGAGGAGGAAGAGGCCATCTGCATGATAAAACCCTTCCCCCACCCCTCCAAAAAGATGTCCAGGCCTTAAAATAATCCTTTTATTTTCTTTTGCTAAAAGCTTCCTTGCCCCCCACCCTTCTTGCTATAGAAAGCTTCTATTCTGTGCAACTCTTCAGAGCACCCTTCTAGATGTGTGCTGCTGATTCATGAATCCTAATTAGAGCTTCAGATTTACTGGGCTGAATTTGGTTTTATAACGAGGGCAACAACTCCATAGAAGAAATGGAAAAGGACAGAAATTGCAATCCAAAGAAACATCCATGGAAAATTCATATACAGAAGACAGGATCAATTTTATTAGCAAATGGGAAAATGCAAATTCAAGCATCTGGGAGAGGGGATCATTTTTCCACCCATTAAACTAATAAGACTTTAAAAGATTGGTCATTTCCAGTGGTGATAAGGTTGAGAAAATTGATAGTCAAAAGCTGTTGGCGGGAATATAAATGAGCACGTCCTTTTAGGAAATCAATTTGTCCAGATTTATCAAACTATTAAACAGGCACCCCCTCCTGCAAGCAATTCAATCATTTCTGGGGTCCACATGAGAGAGTACAGTCATGTGTGCACAGCTACGTAAATAAAAGGCTATTTGTCACAACATTTTACATAATAGTGAAACTGACAAGTAAGTCAACTGGCCATGAATAGGAAAGGAACTAGGTAAGTCGTGCTTCTCACTAGTACAGAGCACCATGCTGCGGGTGGGAAAGATCTGCACGTAGGTCAGATCACCAAAATATTTAGGTACAAAAAAAGTCAAGCTGCTGAGTGACACGTATTATAGTACTTCATCAACATAAATTTAAACGAAGATAAAGACATATCCATAGATACTCAGGAGTGTGTGTGTGTGTGTGTGTGTAGGGGGGTGTGTGTGTGTGTGTGTGTAGAAACAGGAGAGAATGTGCAAGGATTGCCTCCTGATGCTGACAGGAGTGAAGTCTGGGTACCAGTGAAGGGGAACGTTTGCATCTCACCGTATGTCCTGCATTGTTTGAATATTCTTAAAATGAAATGCACTTGGGTAGAAGATGGCAACATTTCCACGGCTGTTGAAGTGAACAGATTGTGAGGATGCCAGAGGCTGCAGCAGCCTTGCAACCCCCTCTCCCTCACCACTCCCCTCACCGTTCCCACCCCCTTCCCTGGGACATAGCAGGAGGCTGTATGTGTCTGGTCCTGATCGAGTCTGCTGGTGGCAGGAAGTCTCAAGTGTCCTCTCCGGACACTCATCTTTCATGTGGTGCATTCTCACTGGCTCCCTAACACTTTAATTACACATATGAGCTGTTCCCTTCATCATCCAGCAAGCTTAGCACGACCAACTGAAAAAGTCCTGTTCCGTGCCTACCTATTCCATGACTTCTCACTCACTACACAACCCAGCAAGTAGGCTGACTTGACATTCATTTAAAACAGAAAAAACAGGCGTGATGCTCATAGCACCCTTTTGGCATGAGTGCCAAAAACTGGAAGTAACCCAGCTGGCAAATGGCTAAATAAACTGTGATTCCTCCATACAAAGGGAACACTACTCAGCAATACAAAGGGACAAACTACCAATACACACAAATACATTGTATTTCTATATACTAGCAATAAATGGAGAAGGCAATGGCACCCCACTCCAGTACTCTTGCCTGGAAAATCCCATGGGCGGAGGAGCCTGGTGGGCTGAAATCCGTGGGGTTACAAAGAGTCGGACACGACTGAGTGACTTCACTTTCACTTTTCACTTTCATGCATTGGAGAAGGAAATGGCAACCCACTCCAGTGTTTTTGCCTGGAGAATCCCAGGGACGGGGGAGTCTGGTGGGCTGCCGTCTATGGGGTCGCACAGAGTCAGACACGACTGAAGTGACTTAGCAGCAATAAATACATGGAAATAATTTTTAAAAATAAAACACCATTTATAATCACTCATTAAAGATAAAGTACTTATATATAAATCTAACAAAACACATACAGGGATTGCTATGCTGAAAGCTACAAAACACTAAAGAAAGCAAACATCTAAATAAATGGAGTGTTCGTGGACTGGAAGACTTACACTGTAAAAATATCAGTTTTCCCCAAAACTGATATACAAGTTTAATGCGATTCCTGTCAAAATCTCAGCAAGATTATTTTTTCGTAGATAGAGATAAGATTGTTTCAAAATTTATATGGAAAGGCAAAGGAACTAGAAGAATGAAAACAACTGTGAAAGGAAGAACAGAGTGGGAGGAATCATAAATACAGCTATCTATGTAAATTATTTATCTGCGGTAATCAAAGCTGAGCAATATTCGTGGAGAGAACCCATGGGACAGAAAAACACTGAAAAATGCCAGCTGATTTTTGACAAACATGCAAAAGTAGTCCTATGGAGGAAGTATAGTCTTTTCAACAAATGATCCTGGAGCAACAGGATATCCATAAGTCAAAAAGAAGACTTTGATCTAAACCTCACGCCTTATACAAAAATTAACTCCAAACGGAGCATAGAGTTAAATGCATGGCATAAAACTATAGAAGTTCAGAAGGTAACCCAGAGGAAAACCTTTGGGACATAGAGCTTAGTGAGTTCTTGCACATGATACCAAAAGCATAATCCAATACATAAAAGAAAAAGTTGATAAAAAAAAGACTTCACCAAAACTAAAAACTTTTGCTCTGCAAAAGCCTCCATTAAGAGGATGCCAAAATAAACTAGAATTGACAGTTTCTTTTAAAAGCTGAATGTACACTTGCCCTAAGAAACAATTATGATAAGGAACCATAAGCAATTGCACTCTTGAGCATTTATCTCAGAGACATAAAAATTTACGTCTACAAGAAAACCTATACGTTACCGTCCAGAGCAGTTTTATTTGTAAAAACCCGAAACTGAAAACAACCAGATATTCCTCAATGGATGAACGATTAAACAAACTGTATATGTGTATCTCCATGGAGTACTACACTTGATCTTGGCTGAAAGGTGGAGAAGACTCTGGAGAGTCCCTTGACTGCAAGGAGATCAAACCAGTCAATCCTAAAGGAAATCAACCCTGAATATTCATCGGAAGGACTGATGCTGAAGTTGAAGCTCCAATACTTTGGCCACCTGATGCAAAGAGGTGACTCATTGGAAAAGACTCATTTTCCCTGATGCTGGGAAAAACTCAGGGCAAGAGGAGAAGGGGGTGACAGAGGATGAGATGGTTGGATGGCATCACTGACTCGGTGGACATGAGTTTGAAGAAACTCAGGGAGATAGTGGTGGACAGAGAAGCCTGGCGTGCTGCCGTTCATGGGGTCACAAAGAGTGAGATACAACTTAGCCAGGACAACAACAACCATGGAATATTTTTCAGCAATAAAAAGGAATGAACCGTTGATATGTGGCGCAGATAAGATGGATCTCAATATTTTTTCTGAGTTATAACTCTCAAAATTTCAAATAATATTTTATTCTATTTATACATAACATTCTCCAAATGAGAACATTACAGAGATGGAAAACACATTAACAGCTGTCAGTGCTTAAGAATGTCGAGACAGGGAGGAGTGGGTGTGGCTCTAAAGAGGTACATGGAGGGGAGGGGCTTCTGGCTGTGCTGGAATAGTTATGAATTTTGATTGCAGTGATGGTTGTAAGAATCCACTAATGTCCTAGAAGGGTACTCAGGACCTCTCTGCACTATCTTTGAACTTCCTTTGAATCTACAATTGTTTAAAAGTTAAGAGCTAAAAATATTGATAATAATAAAGATTGTAGGAGTCATTTGGGGCACTGTCTTCTCTGTTAAGCTGTGAGCCCTTCCCGAGGCTGAAGGAGGTTGGGGGAGACTGCACCATAGGCTCTTGTTAAACGTTTGTTGGGAGGTAATAATCCTGATGTTATGTGGACACAGGTCGGGGTGGCCAAACCTTCCCAGAAGTTTCACATCTCCTTCCTAGGAAACCTGTTTGGCTTCTGGTCCTGGGAAGAAAAGTGAGAAGATGGGAAGGCTAAACCGCCGAGTGAGGAGGCTGGAGGTGGCAGCCATATCCTAGCCCACTAGGGGGCAGCAGAAGATGGCGAACGGCGCCCACGTTTCCTCTGGAGTGGCAGACTCTCTCTGCCCAGGCGTCCTTTCCCCACTGGCTGCAGGTGTAAAACCAGCTTGAGCAGTCCCAGAGCCCTGAGAAGAGGGGGCCTCGATGTTAATCAGGGGTCTCCTGACCCTGGGACTCAAGATAGAGAAGGAGCACTGAGTGGGCTCAGCATTGTCACCCCCTGCCTTCCCTTCCTCTGTACTGCCAATGGTTTAAGAGCTACCCACTCAGAGCACTTTGCTTTTCCCCGTCAGGGACAAGGGTGCTCAACCAGCCCGAGTCTCAGAGAGGGGACAGAGACCCCTGACCATGCAGCAGGCAGGACAGAGTTGTGCAGCTGTGCCTGATCTGGCCTCAACCTGCCGACCATGGACCCCTCTGAAATGGGCTCAGACCTGAGAAGAGGGGAAAACCTCTGAACATTCCCAGACACAGATTTGGAAGCTCAGTGCACCTGCTAAAGGCATTTTCTAGCTGATTCTTTAGGGCTAAAGGGAGGGCGAGCTCCCTAGGATGGAGGCCAGTATTTGTCTCTTAGCATACCCTGTCACCCAGAGATAGCACAAAACTAAGTCACTCTGCAATTTACTATCTCTACGGTCTCAGACAGGGCTTCCCTGATAGCTCAACTGGTAAAGAATCTGCCTGCAATGCAGGAGACCCCAATTCGATTCCTGGGTCGGGAAGATCGGCTGGAGAAGAGATAGGCTACCCACTCCAATATTCTTGGGCTTCCCTTGGGGCTCAGCTGGTAAAGAATCTGCCCGCAATGCGGGAGTCCTGGGTTCGATCACTGAGTTGGGAAGATCGCCTGGAGAAGGGAAAGGCTACCCACTCCAGTATTCTGGCCTGGAGAATTCCATGGAGTCCATGGGGTCGCAAAGAGTCAGACACGACTTTCACTTTCATGTTCAGACAAAGCACACTACCTCTCTTGTCCTCAGTTTCCTCGTTTGTATAGTTAGGGATATGGTAACTCTGTCTCCCAAAGTTACTTTGATGGTTAAACAAAGTGAAGCGCCTTGCGTGGCACCTGGCCCCTCGTAAACCCGCAGTAAGCCTGCTCCGGCGCCCTCTGCGGTCTCTGGGACTGTTCTGCACCCAACACCGACTCCTGCTGCAGTATCTTCATTGGCCACCGGGAGGCGGTGTGGGACCACGGTGCAGGCTGTGAGCACAGGGAGACTCACTCACCGGGGAGAAAGAATTCTGCAGCCCGAGCAGCGGAATTCGAGCGTCGCGGCGAGACTGGGTCTTCCCTTCTCGCTCCAGAGTGGCCCTCACAGTCTCCACAGCCCGGAAAATACCCAGGGTAGGTAAAGCAGAGGCAACAGCTGGGATGGGGAGTCAGGAATCCTTCGAGGCTGAGAAATCTGACCCAGCTGGCAGATTTAGAGCCCCTAGCCACTGCCCCATTCTGGACATCTTCCTAAAAGTTATGGGTGGGAGGAAGGGGGTACCGTTCAAGATGTCTTTTGGCTCCTTCTGGGGCAGTCTCGCTTTTGCATGTATCTTTGACATGTTGGACTGAGACAAGCTGGAGGTCTGAGTTAAGGAACTCACACACCTGGAGAACTTGGATAAGGTAATTAAATGCCATCTTTATTTTATAAAACGCAAGTTGTGTCGGTCCTTTTTAAATACAATTCTCAAACGGCTTCCCAATCACACCTAGTATATATAATCCCAACCCCCCCTCCCAGACCTACAAAGCTAGGCCTAACCTTCCATCTCACCTCCTCCCTCTCCCCTCCCTGTCAGGCTGCAAAGCAGGCACTTTCCACATCTCCATCTCTGCACTGGCCAGTCCCTCTGCCTGGACCTTCTCCCTCCAGAGGCTGGCATGGCTCATTCCCCGACTTCACTCAGGTCCCTGCCTTCTCCCCAGAGAGGACCTTTCTAACCCTTAACCTTAATCTTTCCTTCACAGCACACAGGGCTACCCAGCCTAACAGCGGATTATATGTCTGAGTTTATGTTTACTATCTTTCTGTCCCAGGAGAATGTTAAGTGCAGGGAGGGCCAGGCTCTTGGCATTCTGTTCCTCTGTCACTTAGTAGGAGCTCACTAAATATTTGATGAATGACTGCATGACCTAATTAATTAATCTACAAAACGTGGAGGCTCAAGGAAGACTCTTGATGGTGACAGCTCTCTGTAAATTTAATTCAATGTATATTACTGTGTTCTGATTTTTTGCCTACCATACAGCCTTTAAGCATCGTTGTTGTTATTTTCATAAGGAGGATGTGATGGGGGAAAAAATCTGATCGGAGTGTGGGAGCCATCCAGTCCATGCTCTTTCTTCTGGTTCTTGGAGCTGGGGGTATCCATCATACCAGCGAAGAGCAATTCCCCGGGCTCCACAGAGGCGCTGGGAACTGTGGTCCTTCTTCACTGTGCCCTGCCCTCCTTTCAGCCCTCTGGGCCTGGAGTTCAAAGAAAGAAGGAAGAGATATCCCTTTCTACCCCTCTCCCCATACCGGGCTGGTCCCCCTTTCCCTGAGAGGCAGGTCGCCTGGAACCTGTGCCTCCGTTCCGGCCCAGGACAGCCTGAGCCCCCGGAGATTCCGGGTTGGGGGTCACAGGATAGCGCGCAGGAAAACACTTTCCTAGAGCACCACGCTCCCCTGGCGGCTGGTGGAAAGCGGAGCGCCAGAGAGGCCGAAGGATCGCGGTAGTGAGTGTCAGCGAGACCGGGGAAGCGGAGTGCGTGGAGAAAGAACGCGGGGCCGGAATCCTTCGGCGCGGACAGAGGAGAGCAGCCCACTCCAAGGCGTTGGATTCCGATCCCCGAAGGACGCCCCACCACCCGCCTCCCCGCGCCGGGGAGCCCCGACGCTTGTGCGCGAGTAACAAGTGTGCGATTACGAGTGCAACTGGCGTGTGCTCGGGGGCACAGACATGCTCCTGAAGAGGCTGGGTGCAAGGAGCTTCACCATCCACACAAAGAGCTCTTCGATG
The DNA here is from genome assembly GCF_000754665.1 of Bison bison bison. NCBI lineage: Eukaryota > Metazoa > Chordata > Mammalia > Artiodactyla > Bovidae > Bison > Bison bison. The sequence continues at coordinate 9,644,328 of NW_011495047.1, read as the reverse complement.
AGGACGTTTAAATGAGGGGGTTGGGGGGGGAGGTACCGAGGGAAAAGTGTTGGGAGCCTGGGGAGAGGGGAGGATACGGGTATTAAAGGCGCGATCTCGCCTGAGTCCCGGCGCCGCAGCTCCAGAGAAGGGACCCTCGGGGCGGGAAGCGCGGGGAGGGCGAGCTCCTGGGCCCGCTTCTCGCCCAATCTCCGCAGAACTTTTCCCCCTCCCGCTTCCCTCGCTCAGCCTCTCTCGGGGCGGTCTCCGGGGACTGTCTCTCACATCCATTCTCCTTTCCTCCTTGATTTATGCTGCAGAGTGGAACGACCTTCCCTGACCTCATTTTCATGACGGCGCGAGCACACCCGGAGCCGGCTACGCACATTCCGGAGCAGGCGCGCGCCGACACACACACACACACACACACACACACACACACACACACAAGACACACACACACACACACACACACACAAGTCCCCGGCTGCAGGACCCTGCCCATCTCTGAGTTCACACCATCTCTGAGTTCACACCAGCTCCGCCACTGTTCTGGGCACTGCCGGGGCTGTGGACGCTCAAAGGATAGATCCTCATTAGCATCTGGCTTTGAATATCATTTGCATTTTATTCATTTCATGTCAAAACGCTCAGAACTCTTCCCCAGCCCGCACCTCTCCCCGGAGCTCGAGAGTCGTGGGCCTCCAGCCCGAGCCTCTTCCCGGTGGGCCGCACGTCTGCTGGCTGCAACCCGCCCCCGCCCCCCCCCCCACC
>NW_011495047.1:9643058-9643475 GCF_000754665.1 Bison bison bison | reverse complement strand
CGAACGAGACTAACGTTTCCTGAGCTCTTGACAAGTTCCAGGCCCAGCGCTAAGGGTTTATGTGAAGGAATTCATTTAGTCCTTACAACATCCCAAACCGCTAAGCACTACGTTATACCATTTGAGAACTAGGGAAACTGAGTCACAAAGACGGCTAACTCAAGGTCACGGAGCTAAAAAAAAAAAATGAAGGAAGCGGAACTGAAACCCAAGGCGGCGGGACCCCAAAGCCAGAAAGCTTAACCACTTCGCCCGCCCCGCCTGGTGCAAGGTCAAAGCGAAGGTAATTGCGACAGGAGAAAGCAGGTTTTCCTACACAGAAGAAAGTCTTTCTCGGCTCCTCCGCGACCCTTCCCCCAAGTCGGCCGGGAGGGGACCCGGGCACATTCCCCTGGCTGAGGCTTGCGCCTCCCCTCT
>NW_011495047.1:9636790-9642609 GCF_000754665.1 Bison bison bison | reverse complement strand
TCCTCGGCGCCCCGAACTGCCTCCGCCCCCAGAGCCATCAGCTCCGGCCCCCAGCCCGACCCGCCACCCGGGGAATCCCAGCCGAGTCCCGCGCGGCCGCGTGGGCTCCCGGCACGCCACGGTCCCCTGTGGCGGCAGCGCGCCAGGCCTCAGTCCTATTGGATCATTAAACACCGAGAGGAAAATGGGCAGGGGTGTCAGAAAGCAGCCTCGCAAAGTATTGCCTAGTGAGTGGAGCAGCGTGGGGAGTGCTGCTTCCAGAAACGCCCCCCTCTCCATCCTGCGGTGCGCGACGGGAGAAGCTAAGGGTGCTACAGCAGGGTATGGCCACCCCGGGCCCGACGAAACCGGAGGGACGGCAAATGCTGGGGCGGGCGCCCAGCCCAGGCCGACCAGGTGAGCATCGCTTCTCTCTTTCTCGGAGGCCTGGTTTTCCCCCAAGTCCTCTGCCTCTGGGGAAACCTGCGACCCGGACCACCAGGGGGAGCCGTCGGGCGAGCGAGGACGACTCCTCTCGCTTACAAACCGCCCTTCGAGGATACGGCGCCAGGTGTGCGGTCCACGCAGGACGCGACAGTGCCAACCTCATTTTTAATGCTGCGCGAGCGACTCTAGGGACTCGCCGTGGCTGGTATGCGACAAGGCGTCTCGAACCGTCCTCGGGGCCGGGCGCGAAGACTAGAGGGAGTCCTGGGACCCCGGTTCCACGGCCTCACCAGTTGGAGAAGAGGGGTCGCGGCGCCTCTAGGCCTGCCGGCCCCGCTCGTCAAAGTGGCCCCAGGGTTCGCCGGAGCCTCACCCCCTTGCGGCCACGTGGCCGGCGTCCTCCAGGCCACCGTTCGAGGGGCTCGGAGTGCCGAGGAGGGGCGGTGACGCACCCGCTTCCTTCGAATTCTTTCCGCGCAAAGCTGGGCGGAGCCGAGATCGGCGGGAAATAGCCAGAATCAGTCTCCTGTCTGCTTCGAGAGCGCCGGGGACAAGCGAAGACCGGGAACTCCACAGGCTTCCGGTCCCCTTTAGCCCCGACTCCTTCTCTCGGGACAAGAGTGTCTGTCTGTCGGTCTGTGTTGAGTGCGTTCTTTCCCTGCGTTCGCTTTCCGGCTCCAACTATTGGCCGGGTTGGGAGCGCAGGACTCTCCCCGGAGCAGTGCTCACGAACGTGCGCACTCGCGCGCACAGACGCTCGCCCACCTTTCCAAGTAAGGGCCCAGGGTCCCTTGGCACCGCTGCGCCGCTAAGCTCATCGGCTGCCGCGGTTCAAACACCTCTCCAATTCCTGGCATCGACTGTCCCCTAGTCTCTTGACCCGAACTGCAATCAAACTCTCTAATGGTGCTGAGCCTGTCGTTTTGCCTCCTCGCAATACCCACCCCGCACACACGTAGACTCCGCATTAGAGATTTTCTCTCTCAATTTTTCTTGAAGGGGGCGACATGTGACACCGAGAAAATCTTTCTTCAAGGATTTCCTATCCGGGCTTCCAATGAGTTGGGTTTTTTTTTAATTTTTTCCCCTCCCAATATAGTAAAGGGGAGGGGGAAAAGTTTAGAGTGTAGGGGAAAGGTAGCTATGAACAGCACCAACGCCATTTCTCCCCATCTCCCTAATTCGGTTCCTTTTCGCCAGCTGAAACCGAGCGATTCTACCAGGAAGGAATCCGTTCCTTTGGGGTGCTTCAAGAAGGGCTACTTTGGAGACGGGCGATAGATAAATCTGAGCGGCCTGAATTACCACCGCCGCCACCAGCACCACCACTCCGCCCAACCATTGCTCCACTCGGACCCTACAGTATAGACGCGACCTTAAAGAGCCCACTAAGGGAGCGGGTTTGCAAGCCCAGCTCCGAGTTCCTGGGGGCAGCGTTTGACACTCGGCCCTTCGCTCTCCTTCTCCCCCTCCCCCAGTCCGGTCTTCCACCCCACCCCCGATCCTCGCGTGGGACTCAGAGCTGATCCTGGGGTGAGGACGCGGCTGACAGTTAAATTGCAATGTAGGCCGAGGCAGGGGGTGGGGTGGGGAGAAAAAGGACTGTGTCTCTTTAACGGGCCCTGCAGACAAAGCGTCTACCCTCTGAGCGAGCGGAGTCGGGCGCAGCCGCGCGCAGACCTGTCAGCGCGTCTCCCGCGCTTGGGAGAGAGTTTGCAAAGTCATAATTATATCTCTTAACCTGTCTTGCTCTCTGCAGAAGAAGGTCCCATTATATTGAAATGAGATTATTAGCCATCAAATACTTTCTTTCTCGGGAGTTTTTTTTTCCTTTTTTTTTTTAATTCAAATACCTTAACGACTTGGCAATTGCATTTTGATCAGATTTAGTTGGCGCCCCAGCCCGGCGCGGGAGCCAGGGCGGGAAGGCAAATGGTTGGGGAGGGAAGAGGGGGTGGCAGAAGAGTTTGCGAAGAGAAGCAAGCTCCTCTCTTTTATCCTTCTCTTAGGTCTCATCTACCTGGTGGACCTCTGGACCTGGGAAGGAGGTGTGAGATAAGAGAAGTTGGGGCAAGGTAGGGGAACACCTTCTATTCCCTCGGGATGGTCGAGCTTAAACCGCTTCGTGAAAATAGAAAGTGAATTTCAGGCGGGGCGGATGTGGACCGTGGAGCGGGGACCAGGATCAGGATGCGAAAGTCTGAGGGCTGCAGATAGGGACACCAGGTAAGGACCGAGGCTGCAGCTGGTGGTCTCATGGGCTTAGCTGCTTCCGTTCGAGGTGGGCTCAAGCCTCCCGCTAGGATCCTAGTGGATGGAATTTCAGTAGGTAATAAGTGGGGTTTTGCTCTATGCCCAAAGGCTGTCTGGTTTTGCCGAATATTGTGAGCCCCTTGAGGGAGAAGCCCGTCTTGTTTCCAGACCCTGGAATTCCTGTCCCTACTGCCAGCAGGGCCCTCCCTCACCCCTCACCCCATCCTCTCCCTGGTCGGGGAGCTGGGGGCAGCGAAGTGGAAGATTTTCCAGACTCTAATTGTAAAGCCTCTCACTTTGACTTCCCCTTGCGAGAGGAGCAGCCAGGCTTGTGTTTTCTTTGGCTTTAGCCCAGACTCAAGGAAAATGTAGGGAGCAAGACAGCTCCCCAGTTCCCCTCCTCCCGATTCTCATGCTTCATATAGAATCCTGGTGGGTCCAATGGAGCATCTGGTTCCACCCCACAACCTCCCAGGTGAGCAGCTCTCCTCAAGTACTCAAATAGCAAAATGGGGATCTAGAATCCAAACACTTGGCTTCTAGACCAGGCTAGAACCACGCCACCTTAGACCAGTCAACTCTTGTCTCTGAGCCTGTTTCTCCTTGTGCACAGTGAAGGCCTTGGACTTGAGATCTAAATGATCCCTTTCATCTCTGACTGTTTTATTTTCCTAAAAAGAAGGTTCTTATACAGGTGTGATCTTCTGGAAGATTCCAAGTAGACCATACCACTCTTCTCCCATCTCTTCAAAACAGCACCCAGGGGCTGAGGCACATCGATTGTGCTTTAAAAGCCTCCAAATTCAAAAACTTTGAGATCCTTTCAGTATCCACTAAAGTCGAAGCATGACCCGTACCTATGCCCCAGCACTTCCATAGGTAAGCATTGCTGCAACAGAAAAGCATACTGGGTTTGCCAAAGGATATATATCCACTAATGTTCATATAGTGCTCCTCACAATAGCTCCAAACTGGAAACTACCAAATGTTCATTAACAGTAAATAAACTGGTATACTCACACAATGGAACTCTCTCGAGAAAAGAGAAAGAACAAACTATTGCTATATAAATACCATGGATGGTTCTCACAATGCTGGGCAGAAGAAGCCAAACCCAAAGGACACATACTCCTTGGTTCCCTTTATTAAAAGGACAAAAAGAGGCGAAATGAATCTCTGTTACCATAAGGCAAGATGGTAGTTAGTTCAAGAGAGGATGAAGTAATGGATGAAGTGGAAAGGAGTATGAGGGAGATGTCTGCATTGATGATGATCTGATTCTGGAGCTGGTTACATACAGTGTGTTCAGTTTGTGAAAATTCATTGAGATGTGCAACTATGTTCAGTGCATTTTATGAATATTCTGAATATTTTATGAATATTATGAATATTTAAACCTTATATTGAACATTTCTTCTCCCCAATCCATGATCTTATCCACATACTCATGCCTTCTAATGCCTCAAACTCCATACTGGCAGGAAATCAATCCCTAAAGTTTATTTGGTTCTCCTGCCCTATGCTTGGCCCTGTGAAAAATACACAGGTGTATTTTAGTCCCTACCCTCAAAAGGTTTGCAGTTGAGTTTAGAGGCAGATGAATACATAGGAAACAAATGAGGAAATGACGTGTGGCATAGAGTAAATGGTTTATGAACGGGTGAGTTAGACAGCCTGAATCTGAATCCCACATCCACCACTTACTGCCTATGTGACCTTGGACAAGTGACTTCATCTCTCTGGGCTCCCGTATCTGAATGATGAAGAGGACCACACATGTAATCTACATCTGGGTCTGGTGTGAGGATTCTACCAGATAGTCTGTGCAACAGCATGGGATAAGTGCTCCATAGATGTTAGATACTGTTCTCCCCTGCGATGGAGACAGCTCTGACTCACGCTGTTCAGAGTTCTGAGAACAGGGGGATGAATGTAAGTTGGAGGAGACAGGAAAGGCCTACTGTGGGAGAGACAGTTTGAACTGGGAGAGGTTGGTAAAAGAGGGGCTTTAGAAAGATCTTTTGGCATTGGCTGTCTATGAGTTGCACAGAGTCGGACACGACTGAAGCAACTTAGCAGCAGCAGCAGCAGCAGAGATATTTTTAGTAGTCACTAAAATGTGTGTGTGGTAGGTGGGCAGTGCTCCTAGTACCTAGAGCGTAGAGGTCAGAGATGCTTCTAAACATCCTCCCATACACAGGGCAGCCCTCATGACAAAGAATTATCTGGTCCAAAATGTTAATGGTGCCAAGGTTGAAAATCCTAATCTGGAGGGTAGAGAGGGTTTACTGGCAATGGGAAGGCATTCCAGCAGGAATAAGAAAGTCCTGATACAAACTGGGGCTGGACAGTATTGGGGGGTGTCCAGAAGTGCCCTCCAGTCTTCATCCCTCAGGCTGCAAGTTCCTCATCCACCTCCCAGATTTCAGAACTTCCTCACTGTTTAGAAGGCTCATCCAGTTTCTTCGCTGCTCTTACAAGAAACTTGGATAAAGCAGAGCAGGTTCTCAGGAGATTTGCAAGCCCCTGAGTGTCACATCTCATTGGAACCACAATTGGAGGAAACCTCTGAGGTCTCAGGGGTCAGAAGGGGGAGGGACTTGTCCACCATCATGCAGCGCAGGTTGGTATGCTGGGAATTGACCCCAGAGCTCTATTTTTTAAATCAAAGGTTTTAATGATTGATTGATCTGACTGCACAGCATGGCATATGGGATCTTAGTTCCCTGACCAGGTATCGAACCCATGCCCCCTTCACTGGAAGCATAATGTCTCAACCACTGGACCACCAGGGAAGCCCATAGAGCTGTATTGTTGATGTACAACAAGTTAGCGGAGAAGGGACTGCAGAAATTGATTAATCTAGAAGTGGAAAATACGACACTTTTTAAAAGTCAGAAGGAGAGTTGGGACTGAGCTTTGGAAGTGCCCAAGAGAATTATGTGATTCTCTAAGGGATAAGTATAATTCTGGGCTCTCAAACTATGCTTTATAGCCATAGGGTTTCAGAAAAGAGAAAATAGACATTGATTAATCAAAACTTTTCTTTCTTGGACTTGCCTGGTGGTACAGTAGATAAGAATCTACCTGCCAATGCAGAGGACGCGGGTTTGATCCCTGGGTTGGGAAGATTCCACATG
>NW_011495047.1:9631318-9636514 GCF_000754665.1 Bison bison bison | reverse complement strand
CAAGTAATTCCTATATGCCAGCTACTGTTCTTAACACTAGGGATACAGCACTGGACAAGAGAGGCAAAGCAAGACTTCATGGGGAGGGGGGTGGAGTGGGGAGGAGGAGGATAAATAAAACTGTATATAATGCAATGCCATACATTCAATTGAGCACCTACTTGGGTTAGCTATTCTTCATAAATATTTCCAATTTCACAAGAAGCTTTAAGGTAGAAATTCTTTTCCCCATTTAAGATGGAGAAACTGAGTCCCAGAGAAGGTCAGTGGTTTCCTCAGAATAGAGGGACTAATAAGTGGAAGATTCAGGATTGGAAATCAGATGACCAATTTATGATCCGCATTTACAGAGGACATCCTTAATCTGATAAAGACTGTCTGCAAACAAAACCTTAGAGCAATCATCTTATTTAATGATGAAATAGTGAAAGTTTCCTCCTTCAGATCAGTATAAGATACAGATATCCATTCACAACAATGTTCTGTTCAACATCATATTAGACGTATAAGACTTGGAAAGGGGAAAGATTGGAAAGAGGAAGGTCAAAATATTATTATTCATAGATGACATCATACATAAGAAAATCCAGAAGAATCTACAAACTATAAGAATATGTGTACTTCATGAAGTCACTGAATACAAGTGATATACCTAGATAGATCTATACCAGCAGCAAAAAAAAAAAAAAAAAAAGAAAATGATATTATAAAAACAGTACAATAGGCAAGTAATAGCTAAAGAAAATAAGGCTTCTTTTTGAAGTGATAAAATGTTTTAAAATTGATTGTGATGGTTACACATATTTATGAATATACTAAAAGCCATTGTACATTTTTAAATGGGTGAGTGTAGTATGTGAATTGGACTTCCCAAGTAGCGCAGTGGTAAAGAATCCGCTTGTCAGTGCTGGAGATGCAGCGGACATGGGTTTGATCCCTGGGTCAGGAAGATCCCCTGGAGGAGGAAATGGTAACCTATTCCAGTATTCTTGCCTGGTAAATCTCATAGAAAGAGGAGCCTGGTGGACTACAGTCCATGAGGTTGCAAAGAGTCAGACATAACTGAGCACTCATGTTGATCATCAGTATGTGAATTATATCTCAATAAAGCTGTTATTTAAAAAATTAAGGGTATTAAAGAGGCCTCCCATTCCTATAATACCCATCACCAATACTTAGAAAAATCCTGTATGAAAAAATAAAATTTTCAACAGCAACAAAACCATCCAGTGCCTAGGAATAAATCTAATGAAAACTGTATAAGGCCTCTACACTGAAACTATAAAATATTGTTGAGAGAATTTAAAGACCTAAATAAATGAAGTGATATAACCTGTTCATGAAGATTAATGATATCAGTTCTCACCAAACAGATCTGTAGATTCAATACAATTCCAATAAAAATCCCATCATCGTGTTTATGGAAATTGAACCCTGGTGGACCTGACTCCATGGCCCACCAAAACTGGACACAACAGAAAAAAATACAAGGGTCACAGTGTCCCCCATACACAGGGTTACAGGCAGACATAACTGAAAGACCATCAAGACCTTCAGTCATGGACCCACCAATCAGGACCCTAGAAAGCCCAATTTGGAATAGAGTGATAAAATATATTCTCAGTTAAAACAGATCCTTACTCTGCTTTCAGTAGTTATAAGAGAAAGACCATAACTGGCTAAATATATTTTTATTTAAAACAGAATGGTGGAGAGGACTGGGGTTTGTCACCCTCCACAGGTGACATCATTGGGGACAGGGCTTCCAGGCTGAGGCAGTGGCTCCCTTCCAGTGGGATATAGGTGTGCAGGGGCTCCTCTGGCCAGGACTTGGAGAGCGGGTTAAGAAATCTCTGAGGCCACATGCCCATGGGTACCAGCCTGCGTGGTGGTGTGGCACTGCAGGAAGCTCTTGACCTGTCCCCAGAGGCCAGCTGGGACTTGGCGTTCACCTGGGGCTTCAGAGAATTCTGGGAGGACTGAGACTTGAATGCAGTCCCCGGAAAAGACAGCGGCTTCCTTCCGGATGACAAGTTGGGGAGCGCCTGAGAGGCTGGGCGGGAGACGGGAGAGGGCCGAGGGTGCAGCACGGCCTTGGTCCTCAGGCTGCACCCGCAGAGGCAGGGCTCAGAGACGTGGGCCGCAGAGGGGCAGGGCCGACCCCCCAGGCTGCACTCTGCCTCCCATCCGAACTCCCTGGGGTGCTGGCCTTTCCTAAAAGGGGGAAATGTCAGATCAGTTGAGAAGAGACTCAGAGAAAGATTTTTTTTTTTTTTTAATGCAAGGACAGTGCTTCCCTGCCTCAGTACAACACTTACTCAGCCTCTTTCTGGGGCAAGTTCTCTTCCTGCAGGATCGAGGACCTAGAGACAGACTCTACCACAAGGGATCTCTTCATTTTCTCTGAAAAGAGGAGAAATTGAGAGCTGGCGGGGAGCGGGCTGAGGGCTCAGAATAGCCATGAGTCAGAGGAGGTTTCAATGAGGTGTGAGGATGAAGGACCGGGAGAAGCAGCGTGGGGCCTCCAGGCTGGAGGATTAGAATACCCCCAAACCCTCTATCCCCACGCACACCTCTGGGAGGGGGAGCAGTCAGATTCACTATTGTACAGTCTGGAACTGGAAAATAGAAAGGTCTAACTGGGGAGAGAGGGGGATTCTCTTTTCCCACCTTCTGAAGTGTCTTTCCGAGTCCACAGAAGTCTGCTTGGTGTGCATCACTCAGGGCCCCTGTCCCTACTGTGATGTCACAGAAGGGTTCCAGCTGGTAAGGGCTGTGGACCCAGGTTCCCCCGGGAGCCAGGAAGTCCTGCCTCTTCCCCTGGCAGTACAGTAGGAGCATCCTTTCCAGAAACACTTCAGGCTCGTTCTGCACACACATTATCACGTGTCCTGCATGGGCACCTCACAGGAAGGCGTGCGGCTCTCTGGGCCTTGCAGTTTAGTTGCGGAGAAGCACACAGGACACCCTGTGGACCCCACTGGTGTGGACCCTGAAGCAAGAGTAATGGCACCAAGAGCTAATAAGGTCCGTTTCTGCAGGCTGGGGAGTCCTGAAAGCTCCCTGCTGGAGGACAAAGGCTGGAGTCTGCCTTAAGGATGTATGAGATGTGGGTGGAGGAACCCAGAAAAGGTGACGGGGATGAATGCAAAGCAGGGTCAGGAGCCAAGAAACCAGCTGGGCTTGGGCCATGGATTCACATTTTTTTTGTTTGTTTGTTTTTGGCCGTGCCACTCAGCACATAGGGTCTTAGTTCCTCAACCAGGGATCAAACCCACACCCCCTGCAGTGGAAGCGCAGTCTTTTTATTATTATTATTTTATTTATTTATTTTTGGATGTACTGGGTCTTTGTTGCTGCATGGGCTTTTCTCTGGCTGTGGCGAGCAGGGGCTACTCTCTAGTCACGGTGTGAGGGCTTCTCATTGCAGTGGCTTCCCCTGTTGCGGAGCACAGACTCCAGGGTGCTCAGTTTCAGTAATCGCAGCACGTGGGCTTCAGTAGTTGTGGCTCCTGGTCTCTAGAGCGCAAGCTCAGTAGTTGGGGCACATGGACTTAGCTGCTCTGAGGCCTGTGGGATCTTCCTAGATCAGGGATCGAACCTGTGTCTCCTGCAGGTGGATTCTTTACCGCTGAGGAAGGGAAGCCCCGAAGCACAGTCTTAACCACTGGACCAACAGGGAAATCCCTGGATTCACATCTGTGGGAACCAGGCAATAAAAGGAGTGAAGAAGCAGCAGGGAACTCTAGTGGGGAAGCTCTTAAGTACCTAGGTGAGGACTGGGGACTCACTGAGGGTAATGGAACATGCGTGCTCAGTCGTGTCCAATTCTTTTGAGACCCCATGGACCATAGCCCACCAGGCTTCTCTGTCCATGGCATTCTCCAGGCAAGAATACTGGAGTGGGTTGCCATTTCCTTCTCTAGGGGATCTTCCCAACCCAGGGATCAAACCCATGTCTCTTACGTCTCCTGCACTGGCAGGCAGGTTCTTTACCACTAGCGCTACCTGGGAAGCCCAAGAATACTGGAGTGTGTTGCCATTTCCCTCTCCAGGGGATCTTCCCGACCCAGGGATTGAACCTGCATCTCCTGCATTGCAGGTGGGTTCTTTATGCTGAGCCACCTGGGAAGCCTCAGAGTAATGGAAAGCCTCTGGGAAATGAAGTGAACTAGAGGCAGGGTGCTCACAGGAAACAGATGGTGCACTCAAGTTCGGAGAATTGAAAGAAAGCTTGATAAAGGATGTATTTGTTTACTAGGGCTTCCATAATAAATTACCACAAACTGGACACTAGAACTACAGAATTTTCCTTCGCTTTCTGTTTTGGAAGCCAGAAGTCTGAAATCAAGGTGTTGGCAAGATTAGTTCCTTCTGGAGACTCACAGAAAACTGTCACATGCCTCTCTTGCATCTTCTGGTGGTTGCAGACAGTCCCTGGCATTCCTTGGCTTGCAGCTGCATCACTCCACTCGCTGCCTCCATCATCACATGGCCTCCTTCCCTAGGTGTCTGTACATGGCCTTCTTACAAGGAAGGACACCAGCTTTTGGAGCTAGAATCTACCCCAAGTTGGTATGATCTTAACTAATTGCATCTGCAAAGACCCTCTTTCCAAAGGAAGTCACCTTCTGAGATTCTAGGTAGACATGAATCTAGGAGAGTGGGACAAGATTCAACTCAGCACAAAAGGACTATCATTTACAAAGGTATGGACAGATGTAGGGAAACCCCAAGGAATAGTGCAGCATCCAAGGCTATAAAAGGAGAGAACTGTAGGCACTTTTTAAAGGCAAGGAGAAGGAATGTCAGACAGAGAGGCCACCTTGGACTTCCCACCAGGGAAGTCCAGTGGCTAGTACTCTGTGCTCCTAATGCAGGGAGCCCAGGTTCAATCCCTGGTCAGGGAACTCGATCCCACATGCCACAACTTAGACCTGGCACAGCCAAATAAAAATAAACAAAAACAGAAGACCACCTTGAGAAGAGCTGTGAGTGTTGTTGGAGCCCAAACCAACCCTGTGGGGAGCACGGCAGGGCAGCACCTGCCGTGACCTCTCCCCACTCCCTCACACCTCAGTCATGCTTCCCACCCAACAGGAAGCCAGAGGCAAGGGGGCCATTGAGGCAGCCCCTACAGATCACCCTCCCAAGATGGCCAAGGGGTTCTGGAGAGGCAGACAGAAGCCAGCCAAG
>NW_011495047.1:9614274-9631218 GCF_000754665.1 Bison bison bison | reverse complement strand
GCAAGGCCTTGACAGTCAGCAAGACGCGCTGACAGGAGGCAGACGAAGGCCCCACGAGCGGCAAAGGTCTGGACAGAGACTGTGGGGTGATGGTCCCTCCCCAGCCCTCAAGCCTGGTGTTCTTTAGGCCCCAGTCATGCGGGTGAACCCTGGGTACCCATTTACATCAGGGAAGGAAGCCTTTGGGTAGAAGGATGGACCCCAGATCCTGGGAGAGGAAGTTTGATTGGGGCACTTAAGGCACCTGAGTCCACACACTGGCCCAGGATCAAACTTAGACCTGGTCACACCGTTTTTTTATTTTTGGCTGTGCTCGGTCTTTGTTGTGGCACACGGGTTTCTCTAGTTGGGGCACACAGGCTTAGCTGACCTGCAGCATGTGGCATCTTAGTTCCCTGAATTCACATCCCCTGTATTGGAAGGTAGATTTTTTACCGCTGGACCACCAAGGAAGTCTCAGGGTTTGAAACTTGAATTTGAACATTTTCAGGTGGGGCCTTCATGCTCATTTACCTTTAAGCCTCAACCATGCCTTCTTGTGCTGCCCAGGGCCCACCTTACTGCTGTCCATTGTGCACCCAGCCCCAGGAGGCATTTAAGTGTTCAGCCTCTACTTCAGGACACAGAGTGAAGAGGAGGAAATAGACTAGCCATTCAGGTTGAGGTTCCCCAGCCATGCACCTCCCCTGCCGCAGACAGAGATACCCAAGGAGGAGGGGATAGGTCCCTGCACATGGGGAGAGGCCAAGAGAAAGTATGGCCCAGCTGAGGGACTGGGGAAAGGGCATCTTTACAAAGAAATGTCTCCCAGGACAGCTTGGAGCCATTAGGGTACAGGCAAGAGCTAGTTTGTTGGGGTTTTTTTCTCCATCCCTTTCCAGGGTTATTTATCAGATCAATTGCCACTTGGAAACATGGAGAGAGCTTGGATTTTTTGTTTCTGAAAACCTGGGTTTCTACACTCTCAGTCTGGCAAGGGCTGGGACAAATTCTCCAATACCACTGGGCCTTGGGTTCCCTTTCTATAAACAACGACGCTCAGCTCATAGGGTTGCTATAAGGATGAGGTGAGCAAATTCTCTTTGCTGGCTATAAAACCAAGGGCAACGGTAGTCACTGTCTACTTGCTACCTGCACTTCCTTCTCTCCATCCTCTAGTTCACATCAATCATTCCACCAAAACTGGACAAGTCAAGGTCTCCAGTGACCTCCTCTTGGCCAGATTCAATGATCAGTTCTCAGTCCTCATTGTTATCAATGTATCTGGAGCATCTGGGGTTTCCTGTCTTCTTGAAATACTTTCTTCACATTTGCTCTAGAACATCAAGCGCTCCCGGTCATCCTCCTCCCTCCCTGGCTGCGCCCTTTCAGTCTCTCTTGCACTACCTTTTTCTCCTTCCTGACCTCCTAGAGAGTCAGTGTCCCAGAGCTCCATCCTCGGAGCCCCCTGCCCACAATCTACACACACATCCTTAGTCATTGGACTAGTTACCCTGGGCTGCACTAACAAAGTACCTTGTGGCTTTAAAAGCAGAGATGGGGTGGGGAGGGAGGTAAGAGAGGGGTTCAGAAGGGAGGGGACACATGTATGCCTATGGCCGATTCATGTTGATACACGGCAAAAAAAAAAACACCACAATACTGTAAAGTAATTATCTTCCAATTAAAAAAAATTTTTTAAAGGTATATTTTCTCATAGCTCTGGTAGCTAGAAGTCTATCAAGGCACCATGCTCCCTCCAAAGGCTCTAGGTAAGACCCTCTCCTTGTCTCTCCTGGCTTCTGGGGGTTGCCTGCAATCCTTGGCTTAAACAGCAAAACTCCAGTCTCTGCCCCCATCTTCACATGGACATCTTCCGTCTTGTAAGTCTGTGTCCAAATTTTCCTCCTCTTAAAAGGACACCAGTCATTGGATTTGGGCCTCTCCTAATCCAGAATGACCTCACCTTAACTTCATTAAATGTTCAAAAACTTATTTGTAAATAAGATAAGATCACATTCACAGTTCATGGTGGACATAAATGGGGCCAGGCAAGGGGGAGATGCTATTCAACTCAGTATAGTGATCTCATGGTTTTGAATACCATCCATACATTTTCACTTTAACTTGTGCTGTGCTCAGTCATGCCTCACTCTTTGCAACCCTATGGACTGCAGCCGACCAGGCTTCTTTGTCTATGGAATTTTCCAGGCAAGAATACTGGAGTGGGTTGCCATTTCCTACTCCGGGGGATCTTTCCAACCCAGAGATCGAACCCACATTTGTCTCTTACATCTCATGCATTGGCAGGTGGGTTCTTTACCACTAGCACCACCTTTATTAACTTCCAAATATACATCTCCAGCCCATACCTGGTGCCTGCTTTTCCTGCTTCATATCTCCTGCTCTCTCCACACCTCTGCTCACGTGCCAAGCCATCACTTTGGACCTACAGTGTCCTGAGTGAACTGTTCTGCAGCTGTGGTCCTCCACTTCCTCTGTAAATGGCAGACCCAAGAAAAATCAAACCAGAGTCCACCTGGTGAACAGCTCCCTAGACTGACCCTCCCACTCAACTCTGGACACCAGTGGCTGAGCTCCTGCACAGAAGATGAGAGAAGCCTTCTCTAGCCAAATCAAATGACTCCACAGAAAAGACCAACAAACAGTGGATCTGGAACTTCCAATAAAAACAGCCACTGGCCACCTGATCAAGACATGTGAGCCCATAAGCCCACCAAGGCTTCCAATGAGAAACATCCAAAATTAAACAAGTATCTGAGAAAAGATTCAAACATTAAAGGAAAAATTAATAAAGGAGGAGGGTAGAAAGGAAATCATTTTTAAAAAGAGGGAATTATAGAAAGCAGAACGATTCAAAGAAATTATAATTTATAGCCTCAGAAAGATAATGGAAGACCCATGACATGAAAACAGGATGCAGAATTTATTAAAAAAAAAAAAAAAAAAAGAAGGACTACCCTGGTGGTCCAGTGGCTAAGACTCCACACTTTCAATGCAGGAGGCTGGGGTTCAGTCTCTGGCCAGGGAACTAGATTGCACATGTTGCAACTAAGACCTGGAGCAGCCAAATAAATTTTTTGAAAAAGAAAGAAACATAAAAATGGTAGTCCAAATGTAAAAGTCAGGTTGATGATAAAGCCAATGAAATCTCCTCGAAAGTAGAACAAAAAGATAAAACAAGGGATAATAACGGAGGATAGATAAGAAAATTAAAGGATTAGTCCAGAGGATCAAAACTGACTGTTAGGAGAAATATAATGGAAAGGACTAAAAGGAAGAGGCAATGGCAGCAGGTTGTATTCATATTTTCTAGAGACAGCTGCAGTAGATCCTGTCTTACACACTTTTCTAGAATTTTGCCATACCCCATCAAGAGGTGGTGTCTAGCTCTCTTAACCTTGGCTCTTGAAAGGTTTTCCTGACTATATTTACCAGTAGAGTATGGGGGAGGGCAGCCTGTGTGAATTCTAAAGCAAGGTCATCAAAGGTAATTCTCCTGCCACTTTGCTGCTGGAAGTATTGTTCTGGAGACTTGAGCTGCCATGGAAGCCATCTGATTGCCCCAGGGCCACCATGCTGCAAGGAAGCCCAAGCTAGACCATGTGGAGAGAGCACACAGCCTACGAGAAGAGAGAGGGATGCCCAGTAAGACCCCAGCTGCTCCAGTCCTCACTATTCCAGCTCCAACCACCATCAGACTGCAACCCCCTGAGACAGAACCATGTAGCTGAACTTTCCCCAGATCCATCAGAGGTTATAAAATGATTGTAATGACTTTAGATTACTAAGTTTTGGGGGTGATGAGTTACATGGCAATAGCTAACCAGTACATTGCCTAAGAGAAAATTTCCCGGATTAAAAGATATGATGAGTTGCCAGGTTTAAAAAGGCCCACTGAGGGTCCAGCAAAAGTAATGAAGCCATTCTAGGGCATACATGTGAAATTTCAGAGCAAAAATATTAAGTTAAAACATTTTTTTAATTTGTGGGAGTGAGGATTACACACAGCAGAAAACACAGAACAAGTACTGGTATGGCACTGAACTGCTTAGAGGAAACAACCCAAGTGACAAATCAATGGATGAGTCTTTGCTTGAGGTCGGATATGCCCTGTTAACAAATCCTAAAATTAACACAAGTTTATTTTTTGCTCACATAATAGTCCTGGATGGATGTTCAGGCAATAGGCAGGCTCCCTCCCATGGGACCCAACTGTACCACAGGCTCCCTTCCCAAACTCTTTTGTGCCCTGGTCCCCTTTGGCTGTCTGGTGAAGCCTGGGGCCTCCTTCTCAGGATATTTTTTAATCTGTAAAACACAGCTCATAGCAGTAAAAACCAAACCAATTATATGGACATACAGTTATCAAAATACAAAAAGACAATCTGTGATGTAATAATTAATACGTGTTTCCATATTAATTCATTAGCTAATAAGACAATACAGTTAAAAGCACAGGTGATTTAATGCTGCGTTTATGGACTTCTCTGGTTTCCCAGTGGTTACGACTCCTCATTTCCAATGCAGAGTGCACAGGTTCGATCTCTGGTTGGGGAACTAAGATCCCACATGCTGCGTGGCACGGCCAAAAAATTTTTTTAAACTTGAAAATGAAGTTGCATTTATTTTTTAAAGACTTATTGATGGGAAGGCTGACAACATTTGTGGTCTGCATACCTCCCGATAGTAAGGAAAGTGAAGAATTCTTATTTGAATCATCTGGTTTTGCAAGCCTTTAAAAAATAAAAAACAATGAAAACCACTCACCTCCCTTCACATATTAATTGACCAACAATGGCAGTCAGGGACCCCTGGAAAGCAACACAAATCTCTCTTTACCAATAAGAACTTGTGACTTCACTATTTGGTGGTTGAACTCCTCCTCCGCTCAGCGCTGGCCAGTTGTGTTACACGACTGTCAACAGGAAGGCTGCAATTACGTGCAATCCCGTGGCAGGTCTAATCAGTGCCGTAATTTCCAAGTGATGACTATAATGATATTTTGAGATATCTGCAAGAACTGTAATGTGATATGAAATTATCTGTGATTTCTACTGGTGACAAAATCATAAGCACTGATAATACTATTGGAGTTTGTCATCTACAGCCGTAATAAAAACGAAATGCTAAATATCAGTTCAAGGATAGGGAAAATAAAGACATACTTCCCTTATCCAAGTTCATAGACCCCCCACCCTGACTTTTGGGCCCTTGGACCCCAGGTTAGGACGCTTGCTCTGGAGCACTCTTTTTTCTTTTTTTTTGGCTACACTGGGTCTTTGTTGCTCCATGCAGGCTTTCCCTCGCTGCCGTGAACAGAGGCTACTCTCTAGTTTTGGATATGGGCTTCTCACTGCAGTGGCTTCTCTTGTTGCAGAGCACGGGCTCTGGGCATGCAGGCTTCAGTAGTTGTGGTGCACAGGCTTAGTGGCCCAGAGGCATGTGGAATCTTCCTGGAGCAGGGATTGAACTTGTGTCCCCTGCACTGGCTGGTGAATTCTTAACCACTGAACCACCGGGGAAGTCCAGCCCTCATGTTCTGTCTATAGCCAACCAGTAGAAAGGAAGAGCATGCGAGGCTGCACACACGGGATAAGTCTGCACAGACCAAGCCTGAAATCGACACACATCATTTCCACTCATGTTCCACTGGAGACAATTTAGCCACGTGGCTCTGCCTTCCAACAAGGGGTCCTGGGAAATGTAACCCCATCTGTGTGCCCAGAAAGAAGAGAACGAGTCTGAGAGCCCAGCTAGGAGTCTCTTCCACAGTCAGCGGCATGCATGGCCTTCTTGCCACTCATAGAATGCACTCAGCCCCCTTCCAAGGGTATCAAAGCAAAGCCCCACCCAGCCTCTGCATTCTACTTCATGTCCACATCCTCTAGGCAACGTGGTCTTTCCTAACAAGTCTGATGGAATCTCTCTTGGTCCAAAGAATTAGGAACTGTGCTCCACCGTCCAACCCTGCACACACCCATTATATAGGATAATTGTGGTTAAGATTGTGAAACACACACTCCCTGGTCCATCACAATGGTGGAACACTGCTGGGATCCACAGCCTTGGCAATGGAGATGATTACCTCTCGGGAGCCTGCACCTTCTCTCTTTTGGACACTAACCATTGTCTTCCATTACCCCTGATCTGCACTCTGGGAAATTTTCCGTTATTTCCTGTGTTCACACCTGAAGTGGGCATTGGGAGGACTCCCTTTTGCGGGGTCTCACTGCTTTCACCACCCATGTGTTGTTCGTGGAAACTTGGGGATCCTATGTTGTTTTAAAGATTTTGGGGGGACTTCCCTGGTGGTCCAGTTAAGACTCCACCTTCGAATGCAGGGAGCATGGGTTTGGTCCCTGGTCAGGGAGCATGTGGCCAAAATTTTTAAATAATAATAAAAAATTAGGCTATGTTTGTGGTTTCCTTGGGAATTAAATTTCTTCTTTCAGACAGATTTCTGATCTGTTTGCTTCCCATTGGTTACATGTGCCGGTAACCACATCCAAGGTTTCCTAGACATGGTTCTTGCATCTATTTGTTTGTTTTTTGTCTCTTTGTCCTTATGCCAATTTCTAGCTGTCAAATTAATATCAGCTACTGTAAAGCCATCTGTAGCAAGAGGCTTATTAGAGAGACAATGTCCTTAACTTCATCCCACTACAGGGCTGAGCTCCTTTGTTTAACTGAGATGACTTCATGGTCTTTGTGACTTAAAGACTTATTCAGTCTTATTAACCAGCTCCTTCATTAGATCCAGAAACTGTTTCTTCAAATGTGAATCTCTACATGCTTTCCTGAGCTCATCTTTGGTGACAACCTAAGTGAAGTAAAAAAACTGACAACAAAGCCGGTCTGTAGTTTTTAATCTCTCGCACTGGAAGTACAGTGTCAGTAGAACGTTAAATTATCTCTGGTATCAGTTTTATCAAGTGCTTTTGTCCCAGCACAAGCAATATCGCCTTCTCTCCATCCTGCTATATTTGTTTCCTCACGCCTACCCCTAGACACTAGTTTTGTTTTTAGGATGGCATCACCCCACTCGTAGAATCAATTTCTGTACTAATTAGATAAGACTGCATAACAAATAGACCTTAAAATTTCACGGGTGTAATAGATTTTTAACACAATAGATGTTTATTTTTAGCTCATATCACATACCTGTGTGGTTGTTCAGGGCAGGACAGTTCTCCAGGTGGTTATTCAGGAACTGATACTCTTTTCATCTCTTGGTTTTTGCAAACCCATAGAATTTCATTTTCACCTCCTCTATCCACCTTGCCAGAAAGGAGAAGATTATGGAAGAGCATACACAGGTCTTCCTGTGGTCTGGAATTTTAATTTCCATGAGAGGGAATTTAACACCATGGCCGAACTTTCTTGCAAAGGAGGCTGGTGAATGCACTCCAACTGTGTGCCCAAGATTTTGGTGACTATGCCGTGGTTACTTTCAACCTAAGGCTTTCATCTCCAGACAATTTACCAAACATGTATTGAATATGTGGATGGCAAAAAGACATTTACAGACACACACAGTCCAAACAGTACATCTTCCAATAACCCTTTACCAGAAAGCTACCGGAGGATGTGCTCCACCAAGAAGAGAAAGTAAACCCAAAAAGAAGGCAACGCAGAATCCAGAAAACAGGGAATAACAATTGTCTTGATCTAGAGAGCCTTTAGTCCATATTGGAGCAGAAGTTTGGAAGGCTCCAGGAGATCTCTCTCCAATAAAACAGAAGAGTGGATCTGATAAATTACAGTGTGATAGAGTAGAAAAATAGAGAAGGCGATGGCACCCCACTCCAGTACTCTTGCCTGGAAAATCCCATGGATGGAGGAGTCTGGTGGGCTGCAGTCTATGGGGTCGTGAAGAGTTGGACACGACTGAGTGACTTCACTTTGACTTTTCACTTTCATGCATTGGAGAAGGAAATGGCAACCCACTCCAGTGTTCTTGCCTGGAGAATCCCAGGGACGGGGGAGCCTGGTGGGCTGCTGTCTATGGGGTCACACAGAGTCGGACACGACTGAAGCAACTTAGCAGCAGCAGCAGCAGAGTAGAAAAATGTAATAAGGTATATCTTATAAAAAATTTGTTGGTGCTTTTTGTTGGACTTACAAAAAGTCCCTGGTGCTCCAGAGGTTAAGAATCTGCCTTCCAATGCAGGGAATGTGGATTCAGTTCAATCCCTGGTTAGGGAACTATGAGCACACAGGCCATGGGACAACCAACCCAGCACTCAGCAACGACAGATCCTGTGCACCACAACTAGAAAGAAGCCTGTTCACCACAACAGAAGATCCTGCATGCTGCAGCTAAGACCTGCCACAGCCAAAAATAAATTCAAAAAAATTTTTTTAATTTGTTGAAAATTGAGATGTAATTAGTAGGATTTGGCAAAGGGGTATAAGTGGGCTAAACTCATAAGACATATATTAGTCAGGATGGACAGAGTTATTCTATAGTAACAAGCCCAAAATCTAAATGGCATAACGTAACAGAAGTTTATGTCTTCGTCATATGGGCTGTCAGGGGGCTCCATAAGGTCATTCAGGGACTCAGTTAGTGGTTCTACCAAAGTGTAGCTACCCCCACCTGAACACATGGCACCCTAAAGAATGTATGAGCTTGTCCTGCCTCAGGAGTGATAGGCATCACTTCCTCTTACAGTCTCATTGGCCAGAAATAGTCACATGTCCCTCTTAATCGGAAGGAGACTCAGCAGTAGTCTTCCGCCGGCTCTGAAGGGGACGGAGGACTAGTAATGTTCATGAGGAGAAGTTCACAAAACAACCTAAGATCAGTGAAGCAAGGGACAGCCTTTGAGGCATACTACTTTAAATTAGGAAAGTAAATACCAGAACATGTTGAAAAGCTAAGAGGAAAAAGAAAAAAAGTTTGAGAACAGCACCTCTAGAGAGTCTGGCAAGTAACCGGCGTGGGGAGTGAAGCGCAGGAGACTGCTGGGTTGTGTCTGGGCCTCTAAGCATTTTCTGACTTTTTAAACTATCCACATGTATTGTTTTTATGAAACTATATGTACCTTTTAAACAAAACTTGCTTGAACAATAAAGATGGAATCCAGGGAGACTGTCACAAGCATACCCTCAGGAAACCCATCAGGAATCATAGCTGAGGTTAGTGTTGGATAACTGCTCAGTGGTGTACAGAATCCCAGTCTTCCCTGGTGGCCCCAGGGACACTGATGTGCCTTGGTCAAGCTCCTTCCCTGGGTCTGTCCCAGAGGACTTGAATTTGCTTAGAGAACCCAAGAGCTGTCTCACAGTCTCTTAGTCCTTCTTAGGCTGCAGCTCTTAACTCCCACTTACCTTCCACTCATCTATCCAGAGTCTTCTCCTTATGAAGATAAATGCAAAATACCAGTTGAAGGCTCTCACTCTCTCTCTTATCTATTAGCAAAACCCCATTGGCCCAAGGCTTCTCAGCTCATCCTGACACTTGCTTCTTTTTAACTTTATGAAAACCTTAAGTTAGGGCTCTAACCTATAGGCAGTTTATATTTTCCCCCTTTTTGTCCTTGTTACATGTTCGTCTTAACCACCTTAGCAGTGTCCTGTTCACACCAGAGCATCCCTGGGGACACCCTGCCCTCCACCAAGTCAGTTCTTTGTATGTCTTCTCATTTCCTTCCACACGATGGCCAGAGAGAACGTCAATGAAGAGCATTTGATCATGGCATCCTTCATAACTCCTCTTTGTCTTAGCAAAATATGCTGACCCTTTCCAACCCGTTCCCACCCTGCCCCCTTTCCAGCCTCATCCTTCCCTGCCCCCATGTTCAGGTGCTCCAGCCGCACCCCCTCCACTTGCTATTTCCAGACCTGCCAGGAATCTTGGGCCTCCATCTTGGCTCCTGCCAGGCTTCCTACCCGGAATGCCTTTCCCCCACTGCGTGCATCTCTCCCAGACTCCAGGCAGTGATGGAGGAAGGGAAAGAGACTCATTAGAATGGGTGATGTGAGTTCAACAGCCACTTAGTAATCCTAACGTTGGGAAAGTCACTCAACTTCTCAGAACCTCAGTTTCTCAGCTGATATGAGGGTTTGTCTGGATTATCTTTAACATCTCGTTCTTGTCCAGTACTAACCACCTCCCCTGAATTGTAATTACACTGAATTGTAATTTAGTTTTTAAGAGCATAAATTCTGGAGCTAGAGACAAACAGCTTGGGTTCAAATCCTAGTTCTGCCAATTACTAGCTGTGTGACCTTGAACAAGTTCCTAATCCACTCCGTACCTCATTTTGTCACTACTTAATGGGGGATAGTAATAGTAATGGGCTTACCAGGTGGCTCAGTGGTCAAGTATCCACCTGCCAATGCAGGAGCCGCAGGAGATGTGGGGTTGATCCCTGGGTCAGAAAGATCACCTGGAGGAGGAAATGGCAACCTACTCCAGTATTCTTGCCTGGAGAATCCCAGGGATAGAGGAGCCTGGCAGGACTGGGGTCACAAAGAGTCAGACACGAATGAGGGACTGAGCACACACGTATGCACCTCAAAGCTAACAAGTTCAAGTAATAGTGGTGTCATAGTGTTGTGAGAAGTAAATGGTACATATATTACACACACTCATAGGTTGTGATACATATGAAGTGGTTTGTAACAGCTCTAATAAACTCGTAATTATTATCATTAGTCTCCTCCACCAAACTGAGCCATCTGAGAAAGCAAAGCCACATCCCCTTTCTCTTCTAAATCCCCATTGCCTAGGATTTCACCCAGCATGTATAAAAATCTCAGTCATTTTTTTCCCAATGAAAGATGGAGAGAATTGGAATAAACTGTCATTGCATCGTTTGAGTTAGGTTTCAAGAGCTTTGCCTAAACTCCCACTAAATTTTTTAGTGGGGAAAATCATCCCACTAAATCATGTCTGGCCTTTCCCCCAACATTTGGAAGACTTGAGGGTAGAGGTTTGGGGGGAATTTGTTGTAGTTGGGAGGAATGGAGCTCTTTTTAAGCTTGCAGGGGACAGTTTCTACCTCTGAGACTTTTAGAGGTATAAAAGTCTAGGGAAAAAGAGATTTAAAAAATACATCCCCAGAGGGCTGGGAGTAGTTGTACCCAGGGGCTCCCAGGAGGTGGAAGTCAGCCCTCTTTGGGAAAACCCAAGCAGCACTGGGCCTTCCTTAAATGTACAAAAGGCAAGTGATTTCTTCACTCCAGGCCACTATCCAGAGATGAGAACACTGGAAAGGGAGCAGGGGAGGAGAGTCCCTGAGTTCCCCCTGGGAGCCTCAAAAGCATCATCCATTCAGAGGTGGTAAAAGCTGTAGCTGCTAAAGGTCATTCAAGTCCAGGTCTGAACCAAAGGGAATGAGTGACAAGGGACAGAGCAGAGCTGGGGAATTGATTAGAGAGGACCCAGAAAGGCAGAGGGAAGGGACAGGTCCCCAGAAAGCCCGGGGTAGGGAGGTGAGTAATTCAAACTGAGCCAGTACCTCTGCCCATCATCGCTATTGCAAGTTATTTAATAAAGAGCCGCCAAAGTGACTGCAATTTCATTGCTAATGTCCCCGTGCCTCACAGTTCTGCATCTTAACCTCATTGCTGGGGCTCCCAAGGCTTCCTACCCACCCCTGCCTCCCCAGCCCAGTGTCCCCCTGCAGCCACTGGGGCGGAGCATCTCATTTTGCTAGGATGTCATCCATTTATCAAAGGACAGGATTAGCCCCCCTCCTCCATATTCAGGAGGCAGAACCTTCCTCTTTCTAATTTCAACTTGGCAACAGCTTAGGTTATTAACCTACTGAAATATCCTCCAGGGTCTCCCTCTCACACCACGCTCCTCCCCCCATGTTTTCCCAGCATTCACTCTCTGAGTCTCTTTTTCTCCAGGGCTGTGAAACTTAAACTTTTTTTCATTTTCAGATCTTTATGTGCGGATAAAAGACGACATCCCTCTGCCCATTCCTATCTGATGCTAGATGGAGATGCAGGGCATCAGTGGTGAGTGGAAGGGCTGAGAGGATGCCCCTAGGACAAAGGGGAAGATGGAGGTGAGATGTGGGGAGGCCAAGAGGGAAGGAAGCTTTGAACCTGGAGTCGGGACACTTTGGCTCAGGACCTAATTCTGTCACTCACTCAACCCTTGTCACTTTTCTCACATTCTATTGGTTTTACAAATCACTAAGGCCAACCCCGGTTCAAGGAAAGAGGTTAGACTCCACCTTTGAATGAGAGGGTTGCAAAGAGCATGCGGCCATCTTTAATCTATCGCAGCATAAAAGAGAAACTGTGGTATAGCGGACATCAGAAGGTTCAAGTCCAACCCCAACCTCTACTTCTTACCACATGTGTGGTTTCAGCAATTCATTTAATGCGCTTGAACCTCTTTTTCTTTATGTATGAAACAACAACAAAGAAATAAGGAAAGAAAGAAAAAGAAAGAAGGAACAGAGGTAGGGAGACAGGAACGAAAGGAAGGAAGAAAAAGAAGGCAGGAAGGAGTTATCACTGAAACAAGTAAGATTGTTTTAATCACCCTACACACAATTTGATACCATCTAGATTCAAGGCTTTGATCCAATTGTTTTTTTGTGTGTATGTGCTTTAACTAAGGTGACTACATGATTCATAGTTCAAACAAGAGCACAGTACAGAGTGAAAGGGATTGCTATTAATGATCGTGTAACAGGTGGAATCAGGACTGAACTCAGCCACCCACCCGCATGGTCACCTCACTGTAATCAACAGGCCAGTTTTCAGAGAAGAAACTGAGTAATGTGAACTGGGTCAGGTTACGTAGTGGTGAGCAATTAATGGGTGGAAAATAAGGAAACATTCTGAGAAGAATTTAGATTTAAAATTTAGAATTTAAAGAATTTAGGAAGTCAGAGATCTAGTTGAGAATCTCTAATGGAGTAAGGTGGGCTTTCCAGGTGGCGCAGTGGTAAAGAATTCACCTGTCAATGAAGAAGACGCAAGAGATGCAGGTTCAATCCTTGAGTCAAGAAGATCCTCACAAGTAGGAAACGGCAACCCATTCCACTATTCTTGCCTGGAAATTTTCGTGGACAGAGGACACTGGCAAGCTACAGTCCATGGGGTCACAAAGAGTCAGACATGACTGAGCAACTGAGCACACACACACACAATGGAATAAGGCAGACTACAATAGAAATGACAGGAAAAATCATTCTGGTTCAAGCCATTTCTCCACCCCCAGTGTCAAGCCCTTCCCAGATGGTGTTCACGCCTCCAGTCTCACTTGTATCCAGTCCTTTGTATGCCAGGTTTCCTTCCCCCAGAGAATTCTATCAAGAATGCACATTTCTTGCATCATTCCCTGCCATAAACCCTTGGATGGCCGTTCACCTGCTACAGAAAATACCCTTAACTGCAAGCACGAAACAGGCTTGCTGTGATCTGGCTCTCCTCCTACCTGTCTCTCCAGCCTCCCCCTGTGTGCTCTGACTTCATGCTTTGTTTACATTCTTAGGAATTCCAAAAATCATTTATCTCTTGGCCTTCAGTACTGGAGTTTATACTGGGATGCCTCTTTCTGCCATCCTTTCAGCCTAGAATGTTCTTTCCCATTTCCTTTGCCTCTGTAGCCACCCCAGGGTCATCTCCCCGAAGAGCCCTTTTGAGATGCCCAAGGACAGGGAGCATGCTCTCTTCAGTGCTCATTAAGCTTCCAGGGAGCCCTCCTGGCCTGGGGATACAGGGATGGGTAAGGGCTCAGACGACCTGGATTCAAATCCCAGTTGACCTTGAGAAAATTACTTAATCTGTGCCTCGGTTTCCCCATTTGTAAAATGGATGTAATGAGACTCAACTCTTGGGTTTAACTGTGTGTCTCACTTAATATAGTGCCTGGCACATAGAAAGTACTCAATAAACAGCTGGTATCCTCTTCTGATGTGGCCTGCATCTGGCACCCAAGGGCAAAGACTGGGTCTAACTCACACTACTATCTCTAAAGGATCCTAATAAGTGTTGGTTGGAATGAACTGAGTTTGGGAGCTTTTTGAAAACTTCAAGGAGACTCTCTGCTCCAGGGAAGAAAGATTAGAAGTCAGAGGGTATCAGGAAGACAAGGAAAAAAGGAGACTAGGGACTTCTCTGGAGGTCCAGTAGTTAAGACTTGGCACTTCCACTGCCCACGGGTCACGGGTACTGGGAACTAAGATCCCATAGGCCAGGGGATGAGGCCAAAAAGAGATGGGGGCCCCCAACCTTTAGAACCACACAAGTACCTAACCCCACGAGGAGACAAGCAAATTTTATAAAGAAGTTTCTATTTGGTTTCTCACTCCAAGTTAAGGGATTGTAGGTTTTTCCTCGAATTTCAACTTTCCTTTTCTGGCCTCACATTTCTAAATACACCCAAATGAAGATATTTTATGAGCAAACCAAGTTATACATAAAGCATTTTTACATTCCTAAACTGACAAAGTGATTTAACTTTGTAAAGGGCACTTAAAGTCAAAGTATTACATATGCTTCAAAATTTCCTCAAATTTCCACTTAAAAAAAAAAAAAAGATTCTGAGCAGTTCCAGAATTCCCAGACGTTTTCCTGCTCTGGGCTGACCCTTGAGTCGTAAGTGCTGTCCACAAAGCAGCCTTTCCCATGAAGAGCTCTCGAGCTAAGAAAACCAAAGCATCACCACATCTTTGGGTCTGGACACCAGCAGGTCCACCACTCTCCCCTCTCCCCACCCTGCACTGACCTTCACAAGAAGGAGAAGGCAGCAGCAACAGCTGGAGCTGCCTCTGCAGTCAAGCTCTCAGAGGCCACACATCTGGGCAGCTGGCCAGGACTCCAGCTTCTTCAGCCTTTCTCCATTCTGGTGATATGAATGCCCCTCTCTCTCCGCAGGCCTCTTGGAAAATGCCTAACTACCTCATGAAAAATGACACCCTGTAAAGGCCTTCATCAGGTCCAGGAAGAGAAGGAGAGAAGCCTGGTCAGTTTCCTATCCTAATAGTTCTTGAATCCAGGAGGTAGATCCAGGATAAGTGGGGGATCGTTGTCTTTGTCTCACGCTAGATAACAGGGGGCTTACTGTTATCAGTGGTAAAGAATTTGCTTGCCAAGCAAGAGACTCAGGTTCATCCCCTGATCCCCTTTTAAGGATGAAATGGCAACCCACTCCAGTATTCTTGCCCAGAGAATCCCATGGACAGAAGAGCCTGGTGGGCTACAGTCCATGGGGTCGGTCGCAAAAGAGTCACACATGACTTCGCAATTAAACACCAATAACAGATAACAGAAGATGGTCAGAGCTATCTATACCAACAGGAATTCAGGCTTAAAGTTCCTAAAACTCAGTGAGTGAAATGAAAACCAGGAGCTTGGAAATAGATGTTTACATAGTCGGCACCCACTGTGATCTTGGCATTAGAGACAGTTTGACCTAAAGGCCCAGACTCTAGATTTAGTCCTAGGTTTGAATTCTGCCTCTGCTACTTACTGGCTGGGTCCTCAGGTAAATTTCCTATCCTCTCTAAGGCTTAGCATCTTCATCTGTAAAATGGGCGTAAAAAACAATAGTACCCACATCGTGGATTAATTTGAAGATGAAATACAAAGGGACTATAGAGGGCTTGACATATAGTACTGCCACTGCTGCTGCTGCTAAGTTGTTTCAGTCGTGTCCAACTCTGTGCGACCCCATAGACGGCAGCCCACCAGGCTCCGCCGTCCCTGGGATTCTCCAGGCAAGAACACTGGAGTGGGTTGCCATTTCCTTCTCCAATGCATGAAAGTGAAAAGTAAGTTCTCAGTAAATCTTACAATCACTATTGTTGCTCCCAAGGTTTGTGATCCTTTGGAATAATGAGAAGATCAGTCTCCAAGCCCGCACCCGCATTACCACCACATAACGCGTCTCCATCACAAGGCAGGTGTCTAGTCCACTTCACCTGACAAATTCCTCATGCAGGCCCTCCAGCTGGCCACCAAGTCTCACCGGTTACCTGTGCCTTCCTGTCTCCTCACCCCATCCCACCCCAGCTCAGAGAGTGAGAAATCTGATCAGGGCCCCAAAGATCTATCTGCAACTCCCCAGCTTCAAGAAAGGGGGCTCCAACAACGCAGAGCAATAATGAGATGGAAGATGTGGGCTAATCCTGAGCCAAATGAGGGTCTAATTCACGCTGTAAAAATCTGTCAGCTGCTAGTTAACAGTTCCTCTGGCCCTGAACTCGGGGGGAGGGGTGGCCTCTGCTCGAAGGAGCATTTGGGCCTGTACCTAGGGTGTTGTTTTTCTCCCCTTTCCTTGTTTTTTTCGTTTTTGGAATGTGAATATAAAGTTTATGGAGGGGCCTGGTCTCTGTTCACACCGGGTGCTAATAGCCCACAGCTGAAAGCAGAGATGCAGAGGAAAACTGGGCCGAGGAGCCCCCAGAAGGCAGGGGAACCAGGAGGAGGGGGCGGAGAGGCTGGTGGAGGGGCCCAGGAGGAGGTGGAAGGATATTTAATATTGAATTTGCTTTTCTTTTTTTTTTAATGTGGAAACTTTTAGACACAAACCGGCCCTGTGTTTAAGTCATTAAAACATCTTTAAGCATTTTCTGGTTTGAGTTTGCTCCGCAGCCGTCCTGGTTCCTGGAATGTATTTTATTTTTCTTTTAAGTCGGTGAAAGCAGAAGGAGAAGGAGGAGGGGGCGGTGGGGAGCAGGGGGGAAAAGTGCATTTCCAACAGATTTTTCTTTTTCTTGTTCCTGGGGTGGGAAAGAGGGCGGGGACAGAGAGAACAGGGCTCCCAGTGTCTGATCGTTAATCCCCAGGAACCCCGCTTGGCCTTTTAAAGCCGATGCACTTGCTGACACGGTATCCAGATAAACACTCCCCGGTCCTTGTCAGGAGCGTCGCCCGCCCTCGCGGAGGCCCCGGGAATCGCCGCCACGCGCTGGGTTTAAAGTCGCCGGGCTTGGCGGGGCGGGCGCGGAGGGGCGCGCGGTG
>NW_011495047.1:9609314-9614174 GCF_000754665.1 Bison bison bison | reverse complement strand
GTGACTCACGCGGCCGCCCGACGGAACGCGCACGTGGCGGCGAGGGCCCGAGGGGACGCCGACACGCCCGGCTGCCCTGACCTCAGGGCGTAGCCTTGATGCTCTCGCGCCGACGACTCTGCTCTCGCTTCTCCAAGTTGAAGGCCTAGAAACCGAATCCCTGGGCCTCTGAGGTGGATTCAGGAGGGAGCCCTTCGCAATCCGGAGATCGCCTCAGGATACCTGCGCGGAAACTGCGCTTTCAGTCCAGACGTCCAGCCAGGAACGCCGCTGAGACTCAAGTGGAGTCCCCAGGCCACGTCTCGAAAATAGGGCAGTTACCTTGGCGCCACTCCATCCTCGTGACGGGGCAAAGGATGGGCGGCCCAAGGGCGGAACCCTCCGGGAGCGCGCAGGAGGCGCCCTCTAAGGGCCCAGTGGGAGCTCGCCCATCGGTGGCGCTCAGAGCTCCATGGCCCCCGTCTCCCAGCCCTACTCCCAGCTCTTCTGGGACCCTCTCCCCTACCTAATCCTGTTTTTCCCTTTGAACAGTGGGGAGGTGTGAACACCTTTGCGAGAGGGAAGAATCCTCAGTTTTCTGAAGAGTTCCTCTTCACAAGATCAGAAAATAGGATGGAAGTGCGTCTAAGAGATTGCGCTAGCAGTCCCCAGAGGGCGATGGGAAGCCCAAGGGGTGTGTTAGGAAATCTGGAGGGAGGCTGGGGGCACCCCCTCGGTGCACATTAGGAAAACAGCTTGCCTGGGAAAGTGCTCTTTTAAGGTGATCTGCCTCCTACCCCCGGGGCAAGTCTTCCTCCTCAGGAAGGCGCCCCTCCCACCACAGCCCTTGACTTTCTGGGAGGCCTGATGGCTAGGGGGAATAGGGCCCAAGGAGGGCCTGGGGGCAAAGAGGAGACATGCAAGATGGCCAGGAGCCTCCTCTCTTAGGGCCTCATGGCACAGCACGCCTCAGGTACACAGGGCACAACCAGCCTTGCGGAGGCTGAGAGGCGCCAGTGGACAGAAGTCTTGTGCTTTATACTTGAAATACCAGCCCTGAACTGGATTCGTTTCTCCTTTGCCACCTAGTAATCTTCTGGGGTTCCTGGGATGGAGCCAGGGTCAGGAGACAAACAGGAATTTGCACCGTATAAGAGGGAGGAGGATGAAGTCAGAACTAAGTTCAGGTAAAGTGTGCTGCCCTGGTGAAATCAACGCTTCAGGTTCCAATCCTGACCCTGACTTCCCTTATGATGAAACTCCTGCTTTGGGGGATCCTAAAACTGGAAGGCCTTTACAGGTCAGGAAAAGCTGAAGCTCCACGAGTCCCTAACTGCCCTACACCATGTAATGAACACAGGCCTATCCATCCTCCCACCCCCACAGTGCAGGCTGAGTTTGGGGCTTCTGCTGCCGGCAGCCCAGCCCCTTGTGTATGGCTGGTACCCCTAGCTCCCAGCAGAAAGTGAAAGCAAAAGTGAAAGTCGCTCAGTCCTGTTTGACTCTTTGTGACCCCATGGACTGTATAGTCCATGGAATTCTCCAGGCCAGAATACTGGAGTGGGTAGCCTTTCCCTTCTCCAGGGGATCTTCCCAACCCAGGGATTGAACCCAGGTCTCCCGCATTGCAGGCGGATTCTTTACCAGTGGCAGAACAGCATGGAAAATACTGCATAACACCTGTCCTCCCTGCTACCCCCAAAGAAAAGAAAGTGTCCAGGACCAGCTTCCGTTGAGGGGAGCTCTTCTTCCTAAAAGACTCTCCTCCTCTCTTCTCCCTGGGAATGGGGCACAAAAAGTGAGACCTCGCAGTGTGAAGCTGAGCGACCCCTTGGCGGTGCCTGGTGGGTTCCCTGAGTGGGGCAGCAGCGACCTGGTGGGCACTTCCCGAGGCACTTCCCATCTGCCTGGACCCTGCACTCCAGGCCACTGGGCACCTTCAGCCCTCCTGGGAAGGTTGGGTTCAGTCCCAACCCCGTGCTCCCTGCACTGCAGATTCCAGGGACCTTGGGGGCATGAATTTTTCCACCTTCCAGATGCAGTCAGTTCTGTGCTGCAAAGGAACGGGGCCCTGGCAGTCATCTGGCTCTCAAGATGGGTGCCACAGAAACAGCTGAGAGCTGGCAAGCCTGGTGGCCCTGAGGGTCAGCATCTGTCAGTCCACATTAAGATATGCAAAGCCGAGGTGCCCGTGCGCAGCCGCTGTCGCCTCTCCGGCCTGGTGCGTAATTGGTGTCAACTGTTTGATTGCGATAATTGCTACTGTCTGAGGAAGTGGCTTCCAGGCCCCAATGGGACAGAGCCCAGTTTGCAGGCGGCTGGGCGAACTGCCGGGGCTTCCCGGGTAACTCAGTTGGTAAAGCTTCTGCCTGCAGTGTGGGAGACCTGGGTTCAATTCCTGGGTCGGTAAGTTGCCCTGGAGAAGGAAATGGCAACCCACTCCAGTATTCTTGCCTGGAGAAGCCTATGGACAGAGGAGCCTGGCGGGCTACAGTTTATGGGATCACCAAGAGTCGGACATGACTAAGTGCTGTCTTTGCGTGTGTGTGGGTCCACTGCTGACCCTTGAGTGCCTCCCCTCCCCTTGGTTCTTCTGCCTACTGTTCCTGGAGACCTGCAGGCCTGGGACTCCTGTGGGACTCCCTACCCATCTCTCCCTCTTTCTGAAAAGGAGGAATGGGAGGAGCAAGGTCTGTCCCCCTCCCCCCAACAATACAAACAGCAGCTCCTTCTGGAGGAGCAGGAACTGGCAGGCTCAGGCCTGCAGGATTTACCCCAAGCCCCACACTCCCCAGCCCATAATGGTCACAATAGCAGTTACCTTCCTGGCCATTATCTTGGCTGCCCCTGACCAGAGTCTGCTATAGAGAAGAGAAAACTGAGCCTCAGGGGCTGGTCTGTGCATTACCGGGTGTTAACAGTGTTTAGCCTCTACCCACTACGTGCTGACATCACATACACACACTTCTTCCCACTTGTGATCACTACAGATCCTTCCAGAAATTGTCAAATATCCCCAAGAAGGAGGGAGACAAACCATCCCCAGTTGAGAACCACTGGATCCAGTTGGACCCCCATAGTGTCAGGAACCAAGTGTCAGACTCACCTGGTTCAGTTCATTCAAAGAAAATTTTCCGCATCGTCTGACACTGTAGGAAAAAGACCTGAGGGCCACGTTTGTCAGGCATGCAGAGAAGACTAAAGAACCCGTCCTGCTCTCAAAACCTAGCTTGGTGGTTAAATACATGGCATTTGTTGCCAGATGACCTAGGTTTGAATCTCAACTGTCACTTACTGGGTGAATATCTGTGCCTCCGTTTCCCCATCTGCAAAAGGGAGGCAATTATGGTAACTACCTCATCAGCTTATGATGAGAACTGAACAGCTCATGTTTGAAAGACTTGATATTTAGAAGAGGCCTGGAACATAGTAAGCCCTCAGTAAGTGTTTGGTAAATAAAATAGAAATAAAGCATTTCTTTGTGGGTAGGGGGGTGTGGTGGTGGTGGTTTAGTCGCTAAGTCATGTCTGACTCTTGCGATCCCATGGACTGTAGCCTGTCAGGCTCCTCTTTCCATGGGATTCTCCAGGCAAGAATACTGGAATGGGTTGCCATTTCCTTCTCCAGGGGATCTTCCCAACCCAGGAATCGAACCCAGGTCTTCTGCACTGCAGGCAGATGATTTACCAACTGAGCTATGAGAGAAGCTATGAAGGGGTGGTGGGGAAGCATTTTTCTTCAGTGTCTGCAAATGAGTACAATACAGAACAGAATCAGGTAAGGGTCAGCCAGAGGCAGGAGTGGCAGAGGAAGCAAGACTGCCTGGGAGAGAGAGGTAGCCTTGGGATGGGAAAAGGAGAAGATTTGGGCCTGGGATGGTAGGAGCTCTGTCCTGACCGGTCACCAAGACAAAGCATGTTTTACCTGGATGAAGTGGTATGGACAAGGCAAGTAATGCTCCTGAGGGCAGTCTGCTTTAAAGCTTAAATGAAGGGAATTCTCTGATGCTCCTGTGGTTAGGACTCTGAGCTTTCACTGCCGAGGGTGAGGGCTTGATCCCTAATTGGGAAACTAAAATCCCACAAGCTGTATGGCGAGACCAAAAAAATTGTTAATTAAAATTTTAAAAGCCAAAATGAAGAGCACGCTCCTCCAGGAAGTCTTCTCTGACCCCTTGGCCTTTCAAAATAACCCCCTATTCTCTGAGTCTCTGCAACATTACTGGCTGTACTCATTGGATATGTAATCAAATAAAGCCTTGTAAGGACTTCCCTGGCGGTCTAGTGGTTAAGGGCCAATGCAGGGGACATGGGTTCGATCCCTGGTTGGGGAAGATGCCATATTCTGTGAAGCAACTAAGCCCATGGGCCACAACTACTGAGCCCAAGTGCCCTGGAGCCCGTGCAACAAGAGAAGCCACCCCAGCAAGAAGCCCGCACACCACAACTAGAGACAGCAACGAAGACCAAGCACAGCCATAAATAAATAAAAGCCATTGTATCGTCCATTGCACAGTAGGTAAGAGCATGAGCTTTGGAGTTTGAATTCATCTCTGATGCTTGCCAGCTGTGTAAACTGAAAGTATGCGAGCCTCACAAGTCTCAGTTTTCTCATCAATAAAAATGGGCTTAATAAAACCTACCTCCTAAGACAACTGTGGACATCAAGTGAACTAACGGATGTGACATACTAAATGTAACAGTTAGGCCACGGTACAGATCCTAATAGAAACTTACTAGGTTCTTTACTTTTTAAAAATAACAATAATGACGACGATTAACATATATTGCTATTTGCTTCTGTTTTCTTAACTTGCACAGATTGGGAAGGGTTTGGAGCCAAGGTTTCAGGGGAATGAGGGGCAGTGAATATGCAAAGCCC
>NW_011495047.1:9607061-9609199 GCF_000754665.1 Bison bison bison | reverse complement strand
AAAATTGACTAAAAGTCGGTCTGCTTTTTTCTTATCACCATGTGCCAGCAATTCTGTGTCAGAGATAAAATATTCCTCCCTTGGAGGAAAAAAAGAATCTTCTGTTGTGCTATGTTCTAAGCAATTACTGCAGTTACTGTTAAGTTTCAATAATATAGACAAGAACTTCAAATGAGCGCATCTCTGTTACTTATTCTTTCATAGAGATTGTACAGGGAGTTTGTTTGAAGAACTCTCCTGGCTACAGTCAGCTTGGAAAGCGCAAACCTCGATACAGTCTTCACTCCCGGAGTCAGTTTGTAACAATTCAGGGTCATTAGTGCTGGTTTCAGTCACAGTACCTCAGCTCCTGGAGTTCTACACATCCCTGCGACTAAAGGGCAGATTCAAAAATAAACCATGATGTGCAGCGTTTCCAAAGACAAAGTCACAGACTCACTCCTGTCATTCTCTGTGCAAATCATTCTCAGCAGCTTGCTGACTTCAGTCTTTGGGGAGCTTTCCTCCACGTATTTCCTTCTCCCCAGCCCAAAAAAAGCCAATGCGTGCATGCTAAGTCGATTCAGTTTTATCGGACTCTTTGCAACTCCATGGACTGTAGCCCGCCAGGCTCCTCTGTCCATGGGATTCTCCCAGCAAGAATACTGGAGAGGGTTGCCACGCCCTCTTCCAGGGGATCTTCCCCACCCAGGGATGGAATACGCATCTCTTATGTCTCCTGCATTGGCAGGCGTGTTCTTCACTGGTGCCACCTGGGAAGTCCCCAAAAGAGCCATTAATGTAATTTTAAAGTATTAGTCAATTACTTTTATCTTTTCTGCAGTATAATATTCATGTTATTTATTACTTATTGGCTGATATGATTATACAAGATTCTTTTGATGTGTACCATTTTTAAAGTCTTTGTTACAATATTGCTTCTGTTGTTTGTGTTCTGGCTTTTTAGCCAAGAGACACATGTGACCCTATCTCCTCAACCAGGGACTGAATCCACATCCCTTGCACTGGAAGGCGAAGCCCTAACCACTGAACCACCTGACAAGTTCCCTGTATAAAGTTTAATGAAAGAACATTTTCACTGATTTTTTTCCAGCCATTATTATTTATTTATTTATTATGACAATAATTTTGTTACATGTGGGGTTGTTTGAAAGGATTCACCTGGGCTGTCTAATAATTAGGTCCCCCACTGGTCTGAAAAGTTCTCCTCACCAGGCCACCACCACCCAAACCCTCAAAGCTACCCTGGGACCCCTCCTCCCCCAAGGGGACTGTGCCTCTCTCCCACCTGTCTTCCCGAGGCCTCGCCTGTGCTAGGTCCCTCCCCCAGAAGCCCCTCCTCACCCCTGCCCCTTCCCCTCCGTCTGGCCCCCTAAGCCCCGCAGTCTCAGTGCTTACTGAGTAGGGAGAGCTCCCAGAGGAGACCATGTGTGACCTGAGAGGCAGGCACAGTTCAGCACTGGCCACCGCCTCTACAGGACCCAAAAGAACAGAATGCTCAGATCTGGGGAAATTGAAGCCCAAGGAGAGGTGGTACCCAGGCTGAGGGCACCCATCTTCTCGGTGGGTCAGGGGAGAACTGGAGCTCAGCATTCCTGGCCTCCACGCTGGGCCCTTTCCAGGACACCACCCAGCCTTAGCCCAACTGGAATGGGCTAATGGGGAACTTCAGGCATCAGGCACAGGCCTCCATGGATCTTCTTTCTGGCCAACAGAGCCATCCTGGGCCCCCTTCTGAGTCCAGAATAGCCTGGCTTGGGCCCACCTCTAGCTTGGGCTTCCCAGGTGGCTCAGTGGTGAAGAATCCACCTGCCAATGCTGGCGACACAGGAGATATGAGTTGGACCTCTGGGTTGGGAAGATCCTCTGGAGGAGGGCATGGCAACCTGCTCCAATATTTTTGCGTGGGGAATTCCCATGGACAGAGGAGCCTGGCGGGTTACAGTCCACGGGGTTGCAAAGAGTCAGACACAACTGAGCACGCGCACACACACACACACAGCCTCCCTTCCCCCCCGCCACCCCCCCGCCCAGTGTGAGCTGAGAGCAGAGCCAGGTGTGAGATGGAATTCTCTAGATCCATGTCCGCATGACATGCAGCCTGGAGGCATTGGTCTTTCCCTGAGGAACTGAGATTG
>NW_011495047.1:9602467-9606961 GCF_000754665.1 Bison bison bison | reverse complement strand
GTGGGGGTGGGGGGGTGGATCATGTGACCCGCACAGGCAGGATGCCCTTTTTTTTTTTTCCAGAAAAGGCAAATCCTGGGTCTCTTCAAGCCAAAGATGCTCAGCATCTGTGAGTTCTACTTCCAAGAAGCCCCTTCCCTCCTCCCACTGGCTCTGCCGCTGCTGTGACGGCTGCTGCTCCCATTTCAACCAGCACCAGATCCATTAATAGCATCAATTTTATTTGCACCAGCCTTGGCTCCCTCACCGCTCCCCAGGGGCACTTGATCCAGAATGCCAGGCCCTGCTTCCTTTTCTCCTGGAACACGCTGACTCCCTCCCTTGGGCGCCCGGGGAGTTGGCAGGATAATAACCTGCGAGAGGAAAACTCTCTTCTCCCTGCCTCCTAATCTTCAGTGCTCACCAAATTAGAAAAGGCGTCAGAAGCCCATCGGGCGGACTGCCACAGGGGTGTCATGCCATTAACCCTGGGCTGCCTCCTGCTGGTATTGGCAAGGTGGGGGGAGGATGTTTCAGGCCCCCTAATCCTTTTCAGCTCCCCTCTCTAGCAGGAGCAGAACTCACCTTCACCTCTACTTTCCCATCCCCCATCCCCGCCTCCACCACTTGGAGTGAAACCCCTACCCCATCCTCCTTATGTTTCCCAACCCCCTCTTCCACCTCCACCCTCATTTTCCTTCTCCGCATCCCACCTCTATCAGAACAGCCAGCAAGGCCTCTGGACTCTGGTCCAAGCCCTTTCTTCATGTGTGAGAAGACTGAGACCCAGGGAGGGGAGGGCAGTTGTCCTGCTCCTCCTTCAGGACAGAGCTCAGCTGGCTCTTCACTTGTTCATCCAGCAAAGACTGGCTCTGTGCCGGGCCCCAGTTCTCAGGGCTGGAGATTGAGCAGTGGGAAAAACAGGGTCCCACCTCCGTGGGACCATCTATTGGGTTGGCCAAGAAGTTCATTATGGTTTTTCCATAGCATCATATGGAAACCCCCTGAACGCACTTTTTGGCCAACCCAATACTTCTGCCAGAAGGCAGCCCCTCATCCCTGAGTTTGGGCCAAGTGTCCTCCATGTGGGACCACAACTGTGGGTTGACTTGTCAGCCTCCCCACTAGGCCAAGCTCATCAGGACAGCAGGACCGTGTCCAGTTCCACCCCGCCTCCTCAGCGCTCCCAAGCATCTTTAGTGAATAGTCATGACGAACACTTATATTGCACTGACAATGTGTTAGGTGCTAAGGGCTAAGTGCTGTCATTATTCCCGTTTTAGAAAAGGAAACTGAGTCCTGGATTTGTCCAAGGTACCCAGCTAGCAAGCAATTCAAACCCAGGCATTCTGGAGCGCCAACTCCTCATATGTGGCTGTGAAGGAAGGACTGCATGAAGCCAGTGATGGGCACGCCAGCCTTTCTCTGGGCCCTTGTTTCCATGCCTCTAGGGCAGAAAGTTCTTCCTTGCTTCTGACACCAGTCTCTTCAACTGCAAACACCACTAGAGCTTTGTTTTGTAACCTCCAAGGAGGAGGAGCATGCAGACAGCTCCTGATCTGTCAGATCATTTCACTAAGCGCAGAAGCCAAGCTGGAACCAGGCTCCTGGGGACCCCAGGACCCCTCAGGTGTTCTTTCTCCTCTCCCTGCCTCCAAGTCCTGCCATCCAAAATCCTACCCATGCCACCTCCTCCAGAAAGCCTTCCTGTGTCTGCAGCACCTGTCAGAGTAGGAAGGGGTCGAAGCCAGCCTGTGTGCCACCCCGTGTGTGGTTCAGCCTGGTTGTTCTCTCCAGTGGCCTAGGGTGGGGACCCATGGTACGTGCCAAGTAAATCTTGGTGTAGTGCAAGGCCAGGGCTGAATCCTAGCCTAAGGCAAGCCACCCCCTCTTGGAGCCTCAACCTCTTCCTGTGCTTAGAGGGGTTGGGTGACTTAGACCATCTCTGAATTACTTTCCTCCATAAAATTCTAGGTTCGACTGTAAATATTCCTTTTATGGGTCAGCGTCAAGGAAAGTTTCCTTCCCAGATCCTGGGTGAGACCTGTCAGCTGAGACAGGTGATCATGTGAGGAGCATCTGCAAAAGGGCCTAGAGAGGAGGCATCCTCTTCTGGGAGGGACTGGGCAACCTCTGGGAGGGTCTTTCCATAGAATCTGGGAGGCAGGAACAATGAAGGAGAATAGCAGTGTTCCTGCCCTGTGCCTGGCCCTGCTGTGGGTACCCTACGTGTTTCCTTGCAGTCAGTGCTCGCAGCCTCCCTGAAGGGAGTGTTCTCATGCCCATTGTACAGATGAGGAAACTGAGGCTCCTCTCCAAGTTCACATTTACAGCAAGTGAATACCTAAGGGAGGCATGGGGCATATCTGTCTGACTCCAAAGATCGGGCTCTGCCCATGGCCCATGGCACATAGCTGCATCTTTCAGCTGCCCTGATCTGCGTGTGCCTGGACCGTGTCCTATCCCTGCGTGGTGTACACAACTTCCACATGTGCGTGTGATGTCAAGGAGGGCATGCACGGGCTACCGTGCTCACACTTTGTCTGGAGAGGCACAGCGAGTGTGCCTGTGTGTGTGTGTGAGAGAGAGAACACAAGTGAGCTAATAGGGACCCCAAAGCGGGGAAAGGAAAGAAAGGAGCAGCTGAAAGAAGAGAGGGAGGGAGTTAACACGCAACATAACAAGGCTGACAATAATAACAATAATAATAACAAGGATAGCACAAACCTTGCCTTTTTTTTTTCCTCCAAGGCGAATGTGAGCCGAAGCTGGGCTGAGGGGATTAATCTCTTAAAAAATAAGTGCCGTGTGAGGAGACAGGCAGTGATTAAGGTTTTAACTGATCAGTCTGCATCTGACAGTGAACCAGCTATTATCTTAACGGAATCAAACGAACATTCAAAGCCGTGCTCAGCCCCAAACATGAAAGGAGATGTCATCTGCTGGCAGCTGGCAAGCCGCAGGGGGAGCCGAAGGGGAGAGAGAAGGGGAGAGAGGAATGGAGGGAGAGGAGAAGAGAGAGGGAGGGAGAGAGAGAAAGAGTGTCATGAGGTGGGAGAAGGGAAGATGGAGGAAAAGAGAAGTGACGGGAGCAGGACCGCTACCCCACTTCCTCCTCCCATCCCTGCCCTAGAGCACGGGTATCATGCTCTCGGAAGCCCTCGTGTGCCTCACTGGCGAAGATGAGGTGGAAGGAAGCAGAGGCCAAGGGCATGGGCTGCCAGCTCTGGCGGGAATCTTGTTTCCTAGAGAGGGAACATTAGGACCCCCTCGCTCAGTTCCCGCATACTGAAGGCTCAGGAAATTTATCTTAAATAAATGAAAGGGCAAGAGAAAAGAAACAAGGCCAAAAAAAGAGAGAGAGAAAATGGCTTTGTTAGACACTTCAGCTCATTTTTCTAATTTCATTCTCCCAACAACCCCACAGGAAACGTTACAGTCTGGATGAGGAAATACAGAGGCCAGTGAGGTGAAGCCTCTTCTTGCTGCAGATGCCACAGCTTGGAAGAGGTAGGGCTGGGATGTGAACCCAGGCCTCTCTGGCTCCCATGTCTCTACGTTTCTCCCCAGGAGGGAGATAGGAGAGCAGAGAACACACTGGGAAACACCAGGGCAAAACCGGAGAG
This sequence comes from Bison bison bison, assembly GCF_000754665.1. Taxonomy (NCBI): domain Eukaryota; kingdom Metazoa; phylum Chordata; class Mammalia; order Artiodactyla; family Bovidae; genus Bison; species Bison bison. The sequence continues at coordinate 9,603,356 of NW_011495047.1, read as the reverse complement.
GTGCGCTGATGGGGGTTTCTGTTCTGATGCATCAAGCCTGAGAGTAAGCAAAAGATGTTCCCTTCCCATCCCACGCTCCCAAAGTAAGGATGCTGGGGCAAGGGGGACTCCAGAATCCGCTGGACCATGGGCCTGGACCAGTGCCTGATGCATCATTGGTGCCCATCACGTGTTTGTTGGGGGACAGATGGAGGGAAGAATATGGACACAAGGCAAGCTGGGCAGAGGCGAGATAGAGTGACTTGGTCTGTTACCCTAGCCCACTGCTGGCCAGGCTCTGACCCCACCCCACCCCCAGGAGAAGCCTGAGCAAAGGAGGGGGCACCCCCCGCTCCTTGCCATCCGAGCTGCCAGACGGAGGGAACACTGCCTGGGGCTGGCACAGGTGCGTGAGCCTGGGGGAGAGAGAAAGGGAAAAAAAGAAAACACCGGAAAAGGAAAGATTTTGAGAGAGAGAAAGGAAAATATCTGAAAAATCAGAAAAACTGACACACACAGGGCCCCGTGTGTGGGACAATTTATTTGCTAATGTGGAGCTGATCCCCTAACCCCACTTCTCTTCTTCCTTTGCTGACTCTCTCACCCACTTGAGGAGACATCTGTTTTCCAGAGAAAATAGACATATGGTCCGTCCTCTTCCCTCTTTGTCACACACTCACAGTCTCTCTCACACACACAGGCACACACGACAAATACACAGACAACAAATACACTCTCTCTCTCTTAACACATACACAATCTCTGTGTCATACACACACACACACACACACACACACACAGAGGCAGGGCTGGGTTCCCCCTCCCAGAACTGCTTCTCTTGGCGGAGGTCCACACTGGGGACCAGATGGGGTCCAGTCATTTCTCTGGGGGTGGGGCTGACCCTGTGCTT
>NW_011495047.1:9592148-9602367 GCF_000754665.1 Bison bison bison | reverse complement strand
GACCCTGTGCTTCCCGCTTCCTGGATGCAGCTTTCAAAAAGCCTGACCCGGAAGGGAGGAGGCCAGAGTAGAAGCCAGAAGCCAGGCATGGTGGGTGGATGGGCAGGAGGCTCCCCTAGAGCTGCAGTGACTTCCCTCTCCAGGTGGCCAGTCCCTCCCTTTCCCTCCGCCACCACCTAAGTCTGGGACCTGCCCATTTCATGCCTGAATTGTGGCCGTGGTCTCCTAAGCCATCTCTCTTGTCTTTAATCCACCTGCACGCCACTGCGGGGGGCTCTTTCACACACAGCCCAGATGGCATCCCTCTCTTGTTAGAAAGCTGTGAGGATCAAGCCCAAACTACTCTAGCTGGGCTTGAAGACTCCCACGGTCTGCCCTTCGCACTCCTCTCTGCCTTGGCGCCTGCTGCCCACGCCTCCACCCTCACTCCCGTACACTCTCCCCATCCCTGAGCAGAGACACAGGCACAGTCCCACTTTACACCAGCAGTCCCTGTGTTCATCCACCTGGAGACCCCTGTCCCTCCTCTCCACCTAGCCAAAGTCTCCTCCTAGGAGGGCTGATGAGGTCAACTCAGCTTGCTGAGCAGCTCTTCCATGTCAGACACTGCTGCTCTTCCTAGGAAGTAAGTCAGCTACTCCTCAGTGGAGCCCTGGGAGATACACACACGTAACAGAAAGGAAACTGACATATAGAGAGGCTGCTCATCTTGCAAGATCACAGAGGCACATCAAGAAAGTGGCAGAGCTAAGATCTGAAGGCAGCGAGCTTGGCTGAGTCTGTGCTGAAGCACTGGACTGCCCTCCGCTCCATGCACACCCCTCCCTCCCTGCAAGCCCTCACTGGCCACCCAGCCCCCACGTCCAGTCTCTTTGTCCTCCAGCTTCCTCAAATATGTTATCTGTGCCTCTCATGGGCTCTTTAATTACACAATGCCTTGAATTAGTACTTTGATCTCAGCGTGTGTTAATTTTATCTCATGAACTAGATTATTTATTATCAGGAGTATAAACTGTTTTTGCCATTACTCTTATAGCCCTCCCTCCCGCCTACCAGTTGCCTAGCACAGTGCTAGGCATATGGGTTAGAAATAAAACTAGCACCAGCTAACATGTAGTGAATACTTACTATGTGCCTGACACTGTTCTAAGTACTTTCCATGGATTTCCATGGATTCCATGTATTTATTCTTCACAGATGAGAACACAGATGGAAAATGAGGAAGGTTAAGTAATTTTCTCGCTCAAGGTCACACAGATGGTGGTGGGTTAAAGATGACTGCAGATCCTTTGTCATTCCTCCGCTAAGACGTGGAGCTTATTTCTTCTCCCCCTGAATTTAGCCAAGAGAATATGGCAGAAGTGAAGTCATTCTCCTTTTGGGCCTTCCTCTTAAGAAGGCCTGGAATCTTCCACTTGCATGCTTCAGGGAGTTCTGAGCTGCTGTGTAAGAAGTCTGGTTGTCTGCCTGCAGAGCTCATGAGGAGAGGAGAGGTCCTGCGGGCCCACAGAGAGCAAGAAGCCTGGCCATCCCTTAGTTAATGGCTGAAAGCAACAGGTTCTCATGGGCTGGGTGTCTGGACACAGTCCTGGGCTAACTGTACTCCGAGAGTACGGAGCAGGAGGAAGGGTGGAGCCAGAAGGTAGGACCCTGGATACTACTCTCAACATCCCAACACCCCGCAAACCCTCATTCGTCTGATTTCTCTAGAACTTTCAAAAATGCATCCTGGGTTCTTTTGGTTTGTTTTGTTTTTCACTTACTGGGTCTTTACTTTGATGTTTCCCAGGTGGTGCTAGTGGTAAAGAACCCACCTGCCAATGCAGGAGACGTAAGAGATACAGGTTCTATCCCTGGGTCGGGAAGATCCCCTGAAGTAGGAAATGGCAACCCACTCCAGTATTCTTGCTGGGGAAATCCCAGGGACAGAGGAGTCTGGTGGGCTACATATAGTCCATAGGGTCGTAAAGAGTCAGACAGGACTGAGCACCGGCTCTAGAGTGCATGGGTTCAGTGGTTGCAGCTTCTCTAATTGTGGTGCAGGGGCTTAGTTGCCCTGAGACATGTGGGATCTTAAAGGTCCTCTGACCAGGGATCGAACCCTTGTCCTCTGCATTGGAAAGTGGATCTTAACCAATGGACCACCAGAGAAGTTCCCTGCATTCTGCTTTAAAAGCCAGTGGACCAGATAATCATCAAAGCCCCTTCTAGCCCTAACATTCCAGGATTCCATGAGAATGATAGGAATAAATGGATGAGTGGATGGTCAAACTGTCATGTTCCATCTCTGGATGAAAGGTGGAAGGCTACTCAAGAGAGGAGAGGAATCCTTGATGCACCTGAGTGACTTGGAATCCAGAGGAGTTCTGGAAGTTGGCAAGAGAAAAGGTAGAGACTGAGATGCTAGAGATGCCTGCAGGGGCGAGAAGGGATGGAGAAGGGTGGCTTGCACGGAGCGGGGGCTGGGAAGGCAAGCCGGGGAGACAAGCCAGGGAGTCTGGCACTCGCCATCAGGAGGCAGGGTGGTATCAGGGATGAGGCGCAGGAACTCTGGGACCAGCAGGCGTGGGTTTGAATCCCAGCTCTGCCCTTTACTAGGTGTTGCCCTGTGACACTGTGTTTCACTGCTCTAAGCCTCCATTTTCTCGTCTGTAGAAATCACCTGTTTCATAGGGCCGGCCTGAGGTAAATGAGATGATGTGGGTAAGGAGCATAACCCAGTGCTTGACGCTCGGGGAGCACATCTTATTCATTGATCGCGCTGCTGGGGCTTAGTTGCGGCACGCGGGAGCTTCCATCCTTGCTGCAGCCCGTGGGATCTTTAGTTGCAGCGTTCAGGATCTCTCAGTTGCAGCATGTGGGATCTCGTTCCTCCACCAGGGATCGAACCCTGGCACCCTGCTTTGGGAGCACAGAGTCTTAGCCACTGGATCACCAGAGAAGTCTCTGTGGCTTCTTTTTAGGAGACCTGGAGTGACTGGCTTTTGCTGAAGCCCTCATAACTTAGCTCACCCCAGGAAATCTAAAAAGGTACCCTTTCCATTCCCTCAGGGAGAGGTACACATGGAATGTGGGTCTGGGGAAGGGAGGTAAAGTAGAATCTGAGGCTGATGGGGTTTAGGGTGTCATGCACAGAGAGAGCGGGGACCAGTACCAGGTTCCCAGACACTTCTGGGCCTGCTGGGAGCTAGGGGCCAAGAAATGACCTGCAGGAAAGAGAGTGTTAGGCCTGGGACGGGGCCCCACGCAATTGGGGATGTTGTGAGGTCATGCAAAGGAGCGGGCCACTTGAAAAGGCTAGGGGTGAAGCTAGGAGGCTCGGGTGCTGTCACACCCTAAGAGCCACCATGAGGGTCATCCTCACTCATGAGGATCCTCAATATAAGGCAAATAGAATCTAGGAAGGATACAGCAGCAGGTCCACAGGGACACAGGACAGCGTTTTCAGGTCAGAGACAGTGTTCCCTGGCGGCCAAAAGCTCAGACTCTGCAGCCAGGCAAGTGGGGTTTGAACCCTGATTCTGCCACTAACTAGTTGCATGACTGTGGACAAGCATCTCTGGGCTAAGTGCTGTGGCTGTAGTCACAACTCCTGATTTCGTGGTACTTGTGCTCTAGCTGGGGAGGTGGAAGCTTAGAAACACGCAGGCGGCAGGTGACACATCCATTCACCAGGGCTGTCAGTGCTGTGAACTGGAGGGAAGGGAATGTCAGTGTGTTTTCTATAAAGTCTCCAGGGACCATGAAATGCCAGCTGGGTTTGGAGAGATTAAGGGGAAAGCTTTCAGGGAGAGGAGAACCTGGGGACAGGGACGCCAAGAATCTATCCCCCCAGAGCAGGAGGTGGGGTCGTGGGATGGGGGTTATGGCTGGAGGGGCGCTAGGATGCCAATCGCCTTGAATGGAGATGGAGAAGTTTGAAGCTCCAGGCTCCATCCGCTCCCTCTGAGCTGAGGCAGGTGTGGGGGCACGAAGATGAGTCAGAAGGCCTCACAGGTGCCCCTGCCGAGGCTGTGTCCACACCGCTAGCCCCTGCCAGCTGCCCCAGCCTCCCTGGGTCCCCAGGGTCAGGCCGTGATGGGGTGAGATTTATCATGGGCAGGTGTGCTCCGAGACGGTATATTATCCAGGATTATGAACTGTAACAGGATAATCTCTCTAATGTAATTCAAGCTCTCGACATGGCTTATGGCTCCTTAATGTACCTCAGACTGAAGAATTACAAGAACATTCTCCCCCAAGCTCCCCCATGTCCCCTCCCTCCCTCCTCTGTCAACCCCTAAATGATTTAGTCAATAGCCTGAAGCCAGATCTTGGCATTTAGTCATAATTCAGTGCAGTTCAGTAAACATGATGGGCAAGGAGCTTTCTCTGCCTGCCTTCTTCCACAAAGGCCTCTCTTTCCTCCTCCCCCAAAATCTATCCCCCAGGGACAGGCTGGGATGCAGGACAATGCAGGGAACTCAGCTCCCCAGGACTCACCTCAGCACCCTCTCTGGGCACCAAGGCTTAAGCTGCCAGGCTTAGGGTCAGGAGCGCCAGTCATTCAGCAGGGTGGTCCCTGGACTTGACACCCTCCAGACTGAGAAGATATCTCCAGAGCTACAGACTAACCGGTCCAGGAATCTTAGGATGCTCTGGTCCTGGGACTCCACCCTGTAAAACTCATGCTCTCGGGGAAACATTCAAATCTTCTGTAAGCTATACCACAAAATGTTGTGCCAAGCTTTATTTTCTATAGTTTTGCCCCTCCTGGGGAAAAAATAAAAAAACGTCCCCCAGAGAGCTGTGGTCACCAAACCAGAAATCAGTCTACTGACAGAGCCCCTTTCACTGCACAGGTGATGATCTCGTCACTCAGATGGGTCTTTTCTAATAATAGATTGCATTTATTGAGCACTTACTATATCGCTGGGCATTTTCCTAAGTACATCACATGATTCATTCGTATAAGGCTTCCAAAAATCTCTGGGTGGGAACTACCGTTTCCCCATTTTACTGATAAGAAAACAGGCTTAGAGAGGTGAATCTGAGGCCACAGATCTATTTATTTTATCTTATTCATTTATGTTTGTGCTGAGTCTTCATTGCTGCACACCGGCTTTTCCCTAGTTGTGGCAAGCTGCAGCTACTCTCTAGTTGCAGTGTGAAGGCTTCTCATTGCTGCAGCTTCTCTTGTTAAGGCATTCAGGCTCCAAGGCGTGGTTGCTCTGCGGCCTGTGGAATCCTCCCATACCAGGGATAGAATCCGAGTCCCCTGCGTCGGTGGGCAGATTCTTTACCGCTGAACCACCAGGGAAGTCCCACAAATCTACTGAGTGGGGAAGCTGGGATGTGAACCCAGGCAGCCTGGCTCCAGAGCCTGCATTCCCGACCACTGCTCTGCAATGTACAGGGTCATACAGCACTTGAACCCGGGACCCAGTGTGCTCCACGCCCGATCCCAGGCTTTTCTCTATCCACTTAGCATCCTGCTGATGAAGCAATGGGACACAGCAACCACGTCTTTCCTGGCTCTTGGTCCATTTTCACAGTGGCCCTCAAGCCCAGCTTTGCTTTCCAATCCCTGCAGTGATCAGAAATCCAGGCCTCCCCTCAACCAGCCAGTGAGCCAAATGAAGCTATTTGAAAGCCCCCCAGCTCAATGCAGGCAGGCAACCCCTCTTCCTCTGCTGTATTCTTTGTGTCCATCACCCAACTCACCCTTTACTTTAAGCATAAAGCTAGAGGCCCCTCCAGCTGCCAGGATCCAAGGAAGCCAGCAGAAATCTCCTCTGTGGTAGGAAAGGGCTGCACGTTGCAAAGACTTCCTCCCAAAAGCAGCTCAATAAAAAAGAGATAGTCTCACGGGCAAGTGTTCTGTCTGTCCGTGCCTTCTGTATGCACCATGATGGTCTTTCCTCAATGTTCTTCTTGACCTTGGCGAATCCCTTGGTCCTTTGGTGACTCACTGTTATCTCTAAAGTGGGCAAATAATAGCAAGAGCTAAATTAAAAGATGTAGGTTAGAAAATTTTTGGAGAAAGCAGTCCATACGTGCAACTACAGCACACACACCACCGTGCACACACCGCTCTGGCTGAGCTGGTCGTTTAGATGTGGATTTAGTTGTGCCCCCAGCCTCATCCCTGTAACCATACCCCAGTAAAAAGAAAAAAATCCAGGTGAGTGGTATATCTCTGATTTCTGGATCCAGGATACACTAACTCAAGTTATACCAGCCTCTCCGGCTACAGAGCCTTTGGCATTTGTTAATCTTTGCTCTGGGAGAGACTACTGCTTAGTCTGAGGTCCTTAGGAGGGATGCTGCCAGATATAGAGGGAATTTGCAATATACACTGTTCATTGAGTTGGATTGCATATGGTACCTGGTGTGACAGAATGAACCCAGCATAGGAGTGTATGGACACCTAAGTCATGGTCCTGCCCCTAACTTCCTTTTCCCTGAACCTCAGTTTCCTCATCTGTAAAATGGGGTCTGGGAGGAGGTCCCAGGTCCCTTCTAGACTAACATTCTGTTTCAGGATGTACTTCCTTTGCAGGTTTGCCCTGATCCTTTCCCAGGTCTTCAGGTCCTTCCCGCTCCCACTTTGTGGTCAGTCTGGCCCTGTATCTTATCAGAGACCTGTTTTGTTATTCCAGGAAATGCCACAAGGGGGAGCCTTCTTAGGATGTCTGGGGTCAGGAAGGAAGCCTAGGCCAGTAAGTGCAAGGCTATGGTGGGAGTCAGCCAGTCCCAAGGGGCTGCAAGACCCAGATGGAAAAAGAAAGTTGGGAGAACAAGGGAGGGGGCTGTAAGCTACAAAGACCATATTCCAAGCTCCTGAAGGACTGAGACCTTGCTTTGTGTTAATTCTTGTCTCTCTGTCATACACTTGTAAGTGCATATCTCATTTGATCCTCAATGTACTCCATGAGTCATACAGTGTGGGTGAAATTATCTGTTGCCTCTACAGTTGGGAGAACTAAAGCTCAGAAAGGCTCCAGGCTCACCCAGGGTCACACAGCCAACCTGGACCAGATCTGTTGATGGCCCAAGTGTCCTGTCCGCTGCCCAGGTCTCCTCCGGGGTCTTGCCCCAGGCTGGACACATGGGAGACCTTCAGGGATGCTTCCTGAATGAATGAGTAGGTGCTCTGGGTGAGGCTGCAACCTCCGTGCAAAAGCGTCCTCTGGTAACACCTTGGTTCCGCTTTCTACCCCTTGCTCTTACCTTCCCAAATCACAGCGTTCATCTCTTACCACATCACTTCCATGATCCAGAAGTGCTGGCACTACGGTCATGCCGTCACCAAAAGCCCTACTCACCTCTGTTTATCTTTCAAGTCTTGCTCGGGTGTGTCACCTCCTCCAGGAAGCCTCCTTTGACATCTGCTCCCACCATGGATAGAGTTGCAATCATTCTCCTGTCGGCCCCTCAAATAAGCTTCCTGATTACAACACACCAATCATTGTTTAAAAGTTATTAGATACTAGTCTGAGCTCCCCCAGAAAGGGGACTGAGTCTAATTCATCTCTGACTCCCAGTGTCTATAAAAGCTCAGCTCACCCATCAAAGACTCATTTTGGGTACTGCCCCCTTCTCCCTCTACAGTAGTGCCTCTGCCCTGGGGACCCTCTGGTAAAGGCATCTGAAGTGCATTTGGCCTGAACAAATGAATGACTGGTGAGCGCACTCCTCCCCGCTTTTCTCTCCCGACCCCTCAAGTATCAGGAAAGCTGACAATTCCAGATTTCTGAAGATACTTCAGAACCCTCCTCAGCCCACCTTCAACCCCTCTAAACCCCTCCCCTTGGGACTATTTTATACAGAAGGCATTCCCCATGGCTTGGCTGGAATCCCCCATGGGACTCTCAAAGCTGAGGGGACTTTCATTGGATCCAACTCACTTGTACAGGTGAGAAAAGTAAGGTCCAGAAAGGGAAGGTGACTGAGTCGTTCCTTCATTTACTCATTCATTCAACAAATATTCACCAAGTGCTCACTATGTGTGAAACTCTGGTCTCCGTCTGAGACATTTTTTTTTTAACTAAGTGGACTTTAAAAATATTTATATGTTCATGTATGTGTGTATTCAGCTGCATGGAATCCTAGTTCGGCATATGGGATCTTGTGGTACATGGGCCATAGCATGTAGGATCTTAGCTCCATGACCAGGAATCGAACCCACCAACCAGGAATTGAACCCACATACCTTGCATTGGAAGGCAGATTCTTAAACACTGGACCACCAGGGAAGTCCTGAGCCAAGACTTAAAAAATAGTCTCTGACTTCATAGCATCTACAATGGAAGAGACAAACAAACAAATTAGCAGGTAAAGCATGTAGCCTATATTAGATGGTGATAAAAGCCACTGAGATATGCAAAGCAAGGGAAGGGAGATGGAGAGCCTGGGGGTATTGGTTGGTGGAGGGTAGAAAAGAACCTTAGCAAAATGAGTGAGAAAGCACTGTAGGGATCTGGGAAAAGATTGTTCCAGGCAAAGGCAATAGTAAGTGCAAAGGTCCTGAGGCAGAAACATGCTGTCCTGCCTGTACAACAGTGACTGGAGTAGACAGAGTGAGGGGGAGAGGAGTGGGAAGGAAGGGCAGAGCACTGATCAGATTCTCTAGGGTCTTTGAAGGACCCTTTTCTCTGAGTGAGATGTGCACCCACTCGATTTTTGAGCAGAAGAGGGACAGGCTCTGACTTTGATTTTAAAAAGATAACCCTGGCTGCTCTGCTGAGAACAGACTGAGGGGACAAGGGATGCAGGGGGACAAGAGGGGCTGCGATATTTCCCGGCAGGAGAAGCTGGTGGGTTGGACCGGGGCCGGGGTGGGGAAAGTGGTGAAGGGTAGCAAGCAGATTCTGGACATATTTTGAAGGTAATGTAAACAAGATTCGCTAAAGCATTCGGATGCATGACAGAAAAAGAGAGGGGTTGAGAATAATTCTAAGATTTTCTTCCCGAGCAACTGGAAGGATGAAGTTGCCCTGTTCGGAGATGGAAAAGACAAAAAGGAGCAGGTCTGGGGGAAAGATCAGAATTTCAAAGTTGAACACGTTGAGTTTGAGATGCCCACTAAACGTTCAGGTGGAGATAGGAAACAGGATTGACAAGCCGGCAGGTCAGGAGAGAGATTACGGGAGAGCTAAGAGAACAAAAACAAAATCTCAAGCCTCCCGACTTGCCACAGTACAGAAAGGACTCTTCCCGTGGGTTGGAGAAGTTAAATACCTGCGCTCAAAACCTAGGGCGCAGGGAAAGGAAATACGGTAACCCTGCGCGCACGCCCCCACCCCTCAGTAGTGCCAACTATCAAGCAAGAGTAGGTCCGGGAGAGGGGGTGGCTATCCTGGGGCTCTTAGGCGAGACCAGAGGGGGCCAGGGCTCCGCACACACACACATCAGGGGCGGAGCGGGGGCCGCTCGGACTCGGGGGCGGATCTTCACCGAGGTCTGGGTTTCTTCTCCCGGCAACGGTCTTGACTCGTTTCCTTGAATCACCGTCAGATATTTATTTAACCTCGTGGTTCAGCCTCCCTGGGGCCAGCAGGAGGGATGGAGGCAGGGCGGGGGAGGCTGGCGGAGATGGGGAGCGAAAGGGGAAACATTTTCTTCCCTCCGACAGGCCGCGGCTGCCTCGCTCCTACGTGGGGTCCTCAGACCTCCGGGGTCCCACCCCGGGGCCCTCAGACCTCCGGGGGTCAGCCAGCTTCTAGGAGTTAAGGGAAATAAGGAATCACGCTGGTCCACCCCCACCCCCACCCCCATCGGTTTAAGACCAGAGGAAACCTGGGGAGGAGTAACTAGTCTAACGGCCTACACTGAATCCGAGGCGGTGCCAGGCTGCCAGTCTCTGGGGTCCCCCATTCCTTGTCCATCCAATGAGCGCCCGAGGCCCAGCGGTGCCAGGGGAGCCCACAGACCTCTGAGTTCTGACCAGCCTCCTGTCTGGGCTATACACTTCACCTCCGCGCGCCTCCGCTCCTCGGTCTGTAAAAGGGAGTCCTTACTCTTACCCCGCCTTCCTTGACTTGCTGAGGGACAAATAATGTTTTAAAAATACCAGCTGCCAGTTGCCGAGCGAGGCTGGCACCGTCCTGGGCGCCTCGACAGGGCCTACTGTTCAGCCTCGCACACCCCGCCGCGGTCTAGCCAGTGAGGATGGGGGGCTGGAGAGAGGGGCGCGGGGAGGTCAGAACCCAGCTCTCGGGTCAGAAAGGAACCCCCC
>NW_011495047.1:9588797-9591667 GCF_000754665.1 Bison bison bison | reverse complement strand
TCTGGCGACACACCTGCTCCTGCTTAACCCTGTGCGTGCCGGGGCCGGGCGCTCGGCCGGGGAAGGCGGGCGGACGGCGGGGCGACGAGCCCCCGGCAGGGAGTGCGCGGCTGCCGGGAGGGCCAGCCCCCGGGCTCAGGGCACGCAGGAATGGGGACCCCTGGAAGGACCTGAGGAAGTCTCTGTCCCTGGGACTGTGCCCTAGACCGGGGCTGGCCTCGCGCGCAGCCCAGGGCTCGGGCGTCGGCTTCCCCAGAGCGCCAGCTCGCCTCGGGCGGGATCGGGAAGGCGAGGGGTGGCTCCAGGGCCTCTGCGCGGATTCCCTGCCGCCCTCGGGCCGTTCCGGGAAACCGGCCTTCCGGAGGCGGCGCGGCGGCCACGGCTATGCCAAGGGCGCGGGGGCGCGGGCCAGGCCCAGCGGGCGGCCGCCGGCGGGGGAGCCTCGAGCTGGGCGCGCCCTCTCGCGCTAAACGCTTCCAGGGCGCGGCGCTGCAGGTGAGCTGGGCGCCCGACGCTCCCCACCCCCTTCGGGGCCTCGCCAACGCTCCCTGCCCGCCGGAGCCCGCGCCGTCGAGCCCGGCGCTGCACCTGCCCGCGCCGGGACCCCGGCCCGCCCGCGGACCCCCACCCCACCTCCCAGCCCCGGGCTGGCGCGCTCGCCCGCCGTACAATCGGAGCTTGTTTGTGGGCGGAGGAGCCGCGCCGGGTGCGGCGGCCCCGCGCCAGCCCACTGATCCCATAAAATATTATTTGTGTTTAAAAATTCCAGTAATTGGCTATGCAGCCGCTTTTTCCGAGCCCTGTGCCAAGCTCAGTAAAATCGCAGTCCGGCTAGAGTTATTTTCATCATGCAAATTCCCATTTCTGTAAACAGGGTTAAAGCCCCTGGAAGAGGCTGGGTTGGAACCAGGGAAGAAAAGCAGACGGTTGTGTTCCCGAGTCAGGGAGTTAGTCAAACTCGGTCTCCATTCCTGCGGTGACCTGGGTAATTGGGGAGAGCTATTAAGATAATCCTCCCCGATCGCTTCTCTTTGAGTCCCAGTGACTGGACTCTATTGGTTAAACTCCCTGGTTTCCTTAACTTCCCAGGTCTCATCTGAATAACTTACATCAGATCACGGAATCATAATTCCTTTCTCCTTTGTTGAATCACAAAGCAAACTGAGGCTCAGAGAGGGGAAGAGACTTGCCCAACAGTCACACAGCAAGTCTGTGCAAGAGCCCAGGCCAGAACATAGTTTGCCCGACTTCCCAGCCATCAGGACCCCTTTAGAAAGAAAGAAAGAAAGAAAGTGAAGTCGCTCAGTCGTGCCCAACTCTTTGGGAGCCCGTGGATAGTAGCCTGCACCAAGCTCCTCCATCCACGAGATTTTCGAGGCAAGAGTGCTAGAGTGGGTTGCCATTTCCTTCTCCAGGGAATCTTCCCAACCCAGGGATCGAACCCAGGTCTCTCGCATTGTAGACAGACGCTTTACCTTCTGAGCCACCAGGGAAGTCCCTTTACATTCTAGTAATAATAGTAGTAGTAGTAGGCTGTCTAGGGCAGCCAGCACCCAGAGCCCCAGGGCCTGGCTCTGGGATGCTGACTCTGAGTACAACAACTAAGGGAGGACTCCCCCCTCTTCAAACACACACACTTCCTATCCCTCAGCAGCTGGGACCTGCCCAGAGATGAGGAGGAGGGCAAGGGAGTCCCTGCCAGGGTCTTGGAAACCCTGAGTAATGGACAGGGGAGCCTCTGCCCTGCCCTACCCAGGGATGGCTGCTGTCTGCTGCAAGGAGAACCACACACATGGGAAGAACGAATTTCTTAAACAGATACTGAAAGGGAGCCCAGATTTTGCAGCTGGAAGGAGAATTGGGGCTCAGAAAAGAGTAAATAATAGTATATTATTTGTAATATAATATTGTATTATATATAGTATGTTATTGCTATTTGGTATTGACACTGAGTATGTGCCAGGCGCTACTGCACAATTTGTCTCATTTAATTCCCACAACAAGTCTAGGAGAAGGATATTAACATTGTGGCCACTTTCCAGATGAAGATACTGAGGCTCTGATAGGTTAAGTCACTTACCCAAGGTTGTCTGTAAGGAAAGCCCTTTTTCTGGGGATGTTTGTGAATCTGGGTTTCCTTCACCAACCCCAAGGCTTTCATACCAGCCCAGCCTCCTCCTGCCTCCCTCCATTTCCCCCTACAAGCCTTTGTGCAGGCTACCTCTTTACCCCGAGTATTCCTCTTCCCTCCTATTCTCCATCTTTCCCATTGCCTCCCCTCTTCAAACTCTAGGCTCCTCAGTCCCAGAGGCCAAGGAATATCTGCATCAGTTCAGTTCAGTCGCTCAGTCATGTCCGACTCTTTGAGACCCCATGAATCTCAGCACGCCAGGCCTCCCTGTCCATCACCAACTCCCAGAGTTCACTCAGACTCACGTCCATCAAGTCGGTAATGCCATCGAGCCATCTCATCCTCTGTCGTCCCCTTCTCCTCCTGCCCCCAATCCCTCCCAGCATCAGGGTCTTTTCCAATGAGTCAACTCTTCGCATGAGGTGGCCAAAGTACTGGAGTTTCAGCTTTAGCATCATTCCTTCCAAAGAAATCCCAGGGCTGATCTCCTTCAGAATGGACTGATTGGATCTCCTTGCAGTCCAAGGGATTCTCAAGAGTCTTCTCCAACACCACAGTTCAAAAGCATCAATTCTTCGGTGCTCAGCTTTCTTCACAGTCCAACTCTCACATCCATACATGACCACTGGAAAAACCATAGCCTTGACTAGACAGACCTTTGTTGGCAAAGTAATGTCTCTGCTTTTGAATATGCTATCTAGGTTGGTCATAACTTTTCTTCCAAGGAGTAAGCGTCTTT
>NW_011495047.1:9578846-9588697 GCF_000754665.1 Bison bison bison | reverse complement strand
CCTCTTCACTTTCTGCCATAAGGGTGGTGTCATCTGCATATCTGAGGTTATTGATATTTCTCCCAGCAATCTTGATTCCAGCTTGTGCTTCTTCCAGCCCAGCATTTCTCATGATGTACTCTGCATATAAGTTAAATAAGCAGGGTGACAATATACAGCCTTGACGTACTCCTTTTCCTATTTGGAACCAGGCTGTTGTTCCATGTCCAGTTCTAACTGCTGCTTCCTGACCTGCATATAGGTTTCTCAAGAGGCAGGTCAGGTGGTCTGGTATTCCCGTCTCTTTCAGAATTTTCCACAGTTTATTGTGTTCCACACAGTCAAAGGCTTTGGCATAGTCAATAAAGCAGAAATGGATGTTTTTCTGGAACTCTCTTGCTTTTTCGATGACCCAGCAGATGCTGGCAATTTGATCTCTGGTTCCTCTGCCTTTTCTAAAACCAGCTTGAACATCTGGAAGTTCATGGTTCACGTATTGCTGAAGCCTGGCTTGGAGAATTTTGAGCATTTCTTTACTAGCTTGTGAGATGAGTGCAATTGTGCAGTAGTTTGAGCATTCTTTGGCATTGCCTTTCTTTGGGATTGGATAGATAAACTCCATTTGGGCTTCCCTTGTGGCTCAGTTGGTAAAGAATCTGCCACAATGCAGAAGACCTGGGTTCAGTCCCTGGGTTGGGAAGATCCCCTGGAGAAGGGAAAGGCTACCCACTCCACTATTCTGGCCTGGAGAATTCCATGGACTGTATAGCTCATGGGGTCACAGAGCCAGACACAACTGAGTGACTTTCACTTCACTTCACTTCAAACTCTATGTGATGTTGCACTTAGACCAGCAATTCAGGCAAGTAAAGGCAATCAGGTTATGAAGCTCTTTGTATAACAACAACGGAACTTTTTTCCAAGAAAACTGGTTAGTGTTTTAGAAGTGCCTCCTACATGCAACCCCTGGAAGAGGACACGGCAACCCACTCCAGTATTCTTGCCTGGAGAGCCCCATGGACAGAGGAGCCTAGAGTCCACTGGGTCACAAAAAGTAGGACAAAACTGAAGCGACTTAGCATGCATGCACCTACATGCACATCCAAACACACACACACAAACCCCAAAAACAAGAGTCTTGGTTGTGGTTCCCAAGAAGGAAAGTATTTCTGGTGGTGCAGGAGTATTCTGCCGCAGAATGGGCAGCCTTGTGAGGCACTGAGCCTCCCGTCACTTAAAATGTGTCAGCAGGGGCTAGAGGCCCCCAGCCCAAGGGTGGTGCCAGAGAAAGTCCTGAGTCCTCCTTGGCTTGTTTGCTCAGAAATCAATCTAACCCCAGGATTCCACCTACATTACTGTACAAATGTAGGTCCTCAGATCAGATCAGATCAGTCGCTCAGTCGTGTCCGACTCTTTGCGACCCCATGAATCGCAGCACACCAGGCCTCCCTGACCATCACCAACTCCTGGAGTTCACTCAGACTCACATCCATCGAGTCAGTGATGCCATCCAGCCATCTCATCCTCTGTCGTCCCCTTCTCCTCCTGCCCCCATCCCTCCCAGCATCAGGGTCTTTTCCAATGAGTCAACTCTTCGCATGAGGTGGCCAAAGTACTGGAGTTTCAGCTTTAGCATCATTCCTTCCAAAGAAATCCCAGGGCTGATCTCCTTCAGAATGGACTGGTTGGATCTCCAATTAAATTGAATTCTGAGTTAGTATGTAGGTTTCTCTTCGATCTCTGAATTGAAACACCATCCAGGCAGCCGATGTCCATGGGAGAAAGGAAAAGGACCCTCAGGTGGGAGGACAGCTTTTAAGGGCGAGAAGAGATACATTATGGTGGCGGTCCTTGAGAAGTCCATGGTGTAGGGGAGGGGGTCCTTGAGAAGACGGAGCATCCCTGAAAGAGTAAATGGGAAACAGTGTCCAGTGGATTCTAGTCAGGGGAAGAGGTTAGCAGCAGAAGACTCTAGCAGGAGGAAGGATAAGAGAAAGCCAGGGACCTCCCTGGTGGTCCAGTGGCTGAGACTCTGAGCTCCCAATGCAGGGGGCCCTGGGCTCAGTCCCTGGTCAGGGAACTAGATCCCACATGCTGCAACTAAAGATCCTGCATGCCACAACTAAGATCCGATGCAGCCAAATAAATAAATGTTTTTTAAAAAGAGAAAGAGAGAAAACCAGTGCCTTGAATCCCCAGGGCCTAGTGGGGTCCCCGGAGGGCTCCCCTCCCACTGGGAGCTCATCCCAGCCCCTGGATTTCCTGCCTTCAGTCTTGCTCCCTGCTCTGGTGGGTTATGTGCAGTGTGTTATGTTCGGGTGGGGGTCCTTCTTCCTCCCAGCTCTGGAGGCCTGGATACGGGTTCAGGGCCCAGGGGTGTTTGAAGGATGCCTCTTCCTGCCCTTGCCTCCAGGTCCTATCACCCTCCTTCCCAGAGCTCATCACAAGAATTGAGATGTGGGGTGACTGCCTCATCCCTCAGGGAAGGAAAGAGCCTCCCCAATGAGCTGAGGGCCATCTGAGGGGCACAGGGAGAAATGGGGGTGTGGTGGGCTTCCAGAGACTCTGCCCAGGCCAGGCTTGGTAAAGACACCATATCTGTGGGGTGTATGCCCCACAGATATGGTGTCACAACGGGATTTGGACGTGTGGTTGGCACTTTTGAGCTCTCTTCTTTTTGGACCTTGAAGGACTAAGAAGGGGCGCCTCTTTCCTCCCAGGCCCCTTTCCCTTCACCCACCCCAGAGAGGGTAGGATGGAGTGGGGTGGGTTCCATAACCTAGAGGTGGGTGCTAGGTATAAAAGATGTCATTTTAATGTTTTACTTGATATTGGTATTAAAGTTATTTTTTAAGTCTGTATCTTTTTTTTGATACATAAATATTTATGGCTGAAGTAATATGCCTATGATTTGCCTTAAAACCATATAGGGAGAGATGGGACAAAATTGACCATGAATTGCTTCTTGTTGAAGCAGGTGATGGGATACAGGGCGGCTCTCATACTATTCCGTCTACTTTTGTATATGTTTGAAATGTTTGGAGTAAAAGCTTCAAATACTAGGACAAAACTCACTCCCAGTCGCCCCATCTAGAAGCCGTTCCCGATTGCTCTCACATAGCCTGCTATCTGCTTCTGCTCTGTAGGTGTCTTGGGTCTCTGTTCACGGCCAGCCTGTGGGTGGGGTGTCCCCTCGAAGTGGTCACCACTGGAGCATCCCCGCTGTGGGGGTGCTCAGCCTCAGAGAGGGAGGAGCTGCCCCCACCCGCCATGCCCACGTGCTGCAGTGTGGCGGGCAGCGCACCAGGCGTGTTCACAGATACAAATTATTTCTCGTCATACAGTCCTGGGAAGTGAACTTTATTCTTACCCTGGATTTACAGATGAGAAAACATAGATTAAGAGAAAAAGGTTAAGAGAACTTTCCCTCTTGATCCATTTCCCCCACTGTTCACCTCCCAAGTGCAAAGTCATCTAAGATGTAATAGAACCGCAAGAGTTCTGGTGTGCCTGCCTCAAGTTTTCAGGAAATGGTGTTCACATCCGCCAGTCTGCCCAAAGCTCAGCCATCCTCCTTCAAAAAAATATATGTATTATATATATAAACATTATGTTATTTGGCTGTGCTGGGTCTTAGTTGCGGCACACGGGATCTTCCGTCTTCCTTACGACATGCAGGATCTTTAGTTGAGGCATGCCGGATCTAATTCCCTGACCAGGGATCCAACCCGGGGCACCCTGCATCAAGACCATGGAGTCTTAGCTACTGGGGCATCAGGGGAGTTCCATCGGTCATCCTTCTCTCCAACCCATCAGCCAGTCCTTCAGGGTCAAATTCATGCTCAGTCACTCTTCCACTGCTACCACCAAGGTCAGTCCCTCTCCCTTCCAGCCTGAGCTCAGCTCAGCCTCACCAGCCTCCTGCTCCCACCCTTATCCTCACCCATCCCTTCTCAGAGCAGCAAAGATGACCTTGGAGCATTCATCCAATGGCGTCTCTCTCCTCTTTCCTGTGACCTCCAACTGCATACAACAAGGAACTCTCAACACCCTAGGATGGCCAACAGCAACCTACACACACAGCGGGGCCTTCCAGTGGCCTCTCCCCTGCATCTTATTGGCTGCTCTCTTCCCTCCCGCCTCCACCCCGGCTTCCTCTGCACCATCTGTCCCTCTGCCATTGTACTTTCCTCAGCTCCTTCTCATCCTGCAGGTTCGCTTTCCATACTGTGCTTTTGGATGACCAGCCATTTTAGCCTCTGTTTAATTTTCTTGCAATTCTTTTGCAGTTGTCTTATCAGCCCTGGGATTTCTTTGGAAGGAATGATGCTAAAGCTGAAACTCCAGTACTTTGGCCACCTCCTGCGAAGAGTTGACTCATTGGAAAAGACTCTGATGCTGGGAGGGATTGGGGGCAGGAGGAGAAGGGGACAACAGAGGATGAGATGGCTGGATGGCATCACTGATTCGATGGACGTGAGTCTGAGTGAACTCCGGGAGTTGGTGATGGACAGGGAGGCCTGGCGTGCTGCGATTCACGGGGTTGCGAAGAGTTGGACATGACTGAGCGACTGATCTGATCTGATCTGATCTGATCTATGCATCCATTGATTTTTTTCTTTTTTTTCTTTTTGGTCTGTGTCACTCCACTAAAATGAAAGAAACATGAGGGCAAGAAACATGACCATCTCCTCAGCACAACTGGTCTAGTGTTGGCCTTGCACATAAAACACGTTAAAAAATTCTACATTTGATCAACAAAGGAATTCTCCATAATTCCTAAAAGGCCAAGGCCTTTAGGAACTCAGTAAAGATGCTGAAGACCATTTAGTTACCATCTTGGTCCATCCCTGAACCCTTCCAGACTTTTCAAAAGGTCTCAGCACCAGGAATTCTTTGAGCCTGCTTTAGTCTGCCTGCCTCTGGCCACCTTGGCCTTTTCTCCTGCTTCTGCTCTCCCCAAGCATACCTTTAACAACATGCCTGGAATAAAGCTTCATTTCTAAAACACCTACTATGTGCCAGGTATAGCTAGTCCTCCCAACCAACTCCAGAAGATAGATTTAAAAAAAGTAATGAAAAGACATGGCCAGAAAGAGGCTAAATCATTTGCCCAAGACCACACTAGTGAGTGGGAAGTAAGTAAGTAAGTGTTAGTTGCTCAGTCATGCCTGACTCTTTGAGACCCCACGGACTGAAGCCCACCAGGCTCTTCTGTCCATGAGATTTTCCAGGCAAGGATACTGGAATAGGTTGCCGTTTCCTTCTCCAGGGGATCTTCCCAATGCAGGGATCAAACCCAGGTCTCCTGCACTGCAGGCGGATTCTTTACTGACTGAGCTACAAGGATAAGAGTGGGAAATACAGGACAATCTGATTTACTTTAACTGTCCCAAATTAGTGGGTGGGGCTGTGAGAAGGTTTTTGTTTTTTAATATTTATTTTTTATTTGGCTGCACAGGGTCTTAGTTGTGGCATGTGGGATCTAGTTCCCTGACCAAGGATCGAACTCAGACCCCCTGCGTAGAGCATGGAGTCAGCCACTGGACCACCAGGCAACGTCCCTGTGAGAAGATTTTAAGGCCTCCTTCCTTGTAGCATGCTTACCCCTCCCTTGATGCCCCGTCTTGCCCTTCAGCCCTGGGGGTTCCACCAGAAGCAGGAGATAAGAAATCAGGACCCCCAAAGTTAGAAATCCAGGGAGGGTGAAGTCAGGGTGATAGTGTCGGGGGATGTGGGGTTTGGTCTTAGGCAGAACAGAGCTCGGGCTTCAGGTGGGCATGTGAAAGGAGGGGATGGTAAAAGGGAAAGACGGCCTGGGTGGGGGGTGATGGGGACATCTAAGCACCCCAGTTCTGAACGCCTGTGTCTCCTTGCCTCGCCTGCCACACAGCTCCGCTTAGGAGGCTGCAGGTTTGCCATTCCCACTCGGGCAGGCAGGGCGGGGCAGGAAGGGGACCGCTCCTCACTCCTTGACCTACCTGCCTGTAGTCCCCACAGCCCACCTGATAGGCAAAGCATTCGCAGGAGCTGAGTCGAGAAGAGGGGGGCAGGTGGGAGGGAAGTGGCTCTGCTCATCTTTGGGAGAGAAGAGTGCAGCCAGGAAGGAGGGGGGCAGGACAGTGCAGCCAAGTAGGGGTGAGAAGCCAGGGCTGGTGGAGAAGGAGGGGCTCTGGTGGGGTGGGGAGAGCAGGACCCAAGGTGGACCACTGTCAGAACAGCCTCCCCCACCCAGTTCAGCCCAGCCTGGGAAGGGAAGTGGGGAGGGGTCCTGTCACCAGGAGACCCTTTGTACTGCTAGCTTTTTGCAGCAGAAATAGCCCCTTTCTAACCGGCAGCCTCCTACTCACGGGGCTGATAGGAATTCCCTCCCACCCCCAGGCCCCCAGGCCTGGAGGGTTAGGGACAGGAGGACGTGTAGGCCAACCCCACACACCCCACCCTGAGTGTCGGCAGACTCTTGCCTCAACTTCAGACCCTGGTCCCATCCCAGCCTGGGAGAGGAGTGCCAGGGATCAAAAGAGTGAGATCAGGTGGTCTCTGGCATTCTTGAGAGCTTTCCCTGCTGCTAGGCCACTCCCCTAGCCCAGGGGTGGGTGGGTTTACCATCCCATCCCAACCCCCTCTCCTTCCTGTTCGGACACCTTCTTCCCACATGCATGAGGGGGAAGACTATAGACACTCAAAAACTCAGTTCAAATCCTGACCTTGCTTCTAAGTAGCTGTGTGGCCTTGGGCAAGTCGCTTAACCTCTCAGAGCCTGTTTCCCTGTCTCTAAAATGTCATCTCTAAAAATCATGAACATAGGAGCTACTGACCTTATGATGTCTTAGGGAAGACGGAGCGACAGGACATCTGGTAAGCCAAAAGCATCTCACAGCATTGTCTACCGGTCTCTTTCCCAGGGAGGGGAAGCCCTGGCGAACTTCCTGGAGGAGGTGGCTGGGGAGTGTTGAGGGGCCGACAGGGGTCGCTGTGAGTGCGCAGGCCCATCGGGACCTCCCTGGGGCTTTGGGGACGGGAGTGTCGGGGGTGGAAAGGGCAGTGGAGCTTCTCTGAGCTGACACGAACCCTCCCCAAACAGGCACCACCCGCCCAGTCTCTTGTTGCTCTCAGCCCAAGGCGAGACTCGGGCCGCACCTCCCGGCTCTCTCCGCCGCCCCCCTACCCAGGGCCCCCCTGACCCACACCCTAGGGCGGGCTGGTCTCCCCTTGGGGGGCCGGGGCCAAGAATGGGCGCGTGAACTGGGGCAAATTAACACGTAGGAAAACACCCCGGCACCTGGAGAAACAGGAGCTGGGGCCGGGGGAGGGCGGCCAGAGCCTTGGAAGTCAGAACCCGAACGGAGCGATAATTCACCCGAGTGTCCGCAGCCTCCCGCCCGCTCCCCGCCCCCGCCGCTCGGCCTCCGGTTTCAAAGGCGGACAAACAGCACACTGTGCTGGTCCCGGCTCCCTCGCTAAATCTTCCTGTCTTCAGCTTCTGGTAACCTGAGCCGGCAGAGCTGACCCTCCCTCGGAGGCCTAATGGGTACCGGGAGAGGGGAGAAGGCGGTGGGAGGAAGACGGAGGGGAGGGGATGGAGAATGCCGACCCGCGCCGCTGGGACCTCAGCCCTCACCCGCTCCTTCTCAGGGGCGCCCGGCCAGCCGCCCCCATCCCTGAACTTTGGGGGTGGTGGGGCGGGGGGTACAGTGGGCGAATGTTGCTTTAGAGCAAGCCTTTGCTTTCACATACACTGCCGCTTTGGCCTGTGTTTGCGCTTCTAGATGCTTCTGCGCGTGGACAGAGTGTGAGTCTGTGTGTGAGAAGGGAGGGGGGTGGCTGTTGTGAACTCACACCTCAGCATGTGGAAAAGTCATTTTTGTGCTTAAGTCGGGCACCCTCGTCGTGGGAAGACCGAGGAGCCCCGCTCCTTCCCCCTCCCTTCTCCCCTTCCTCCTCCCCTCTCCTCCCCTTCCTCCTCCCCCCCTCCTCCCCTTTCTCTGCTCCCTCCTCCTTCCCCTCCCCCTCCCCTCACCCCTCGGGAGAGTGAAGTAACCCCAGAAGGGCCTCCCACAGCCACTCCTGACCAGAGGCAGGGCTGAAGAGGTTGCCGTCTGCCCAGAGTCCTTCTCCAAGGCTCTTTAACAAGTGAGCCTGCCTGCCTGGGAACTTGGCCCTTAGGAAGTAATCTGGGCCAGAACATCCTGACTCCCTGTCCTCTCTTTGGGGGCAGGGTTGGGAGGGGGAACGTGTTCACCTCGAGAGGTGTGCGCCCCCCCCCACCCCCGCTTTGGGATTTCCAGTGGGAGGTCCTACTTCAGGGCCGAGGGTGGAGTGGGTCCTCAAAGCACAGGGGAGCTGGAGACTTCTGGGAAGGGCTGAGGACCATTTAATTAAGAAGGCGCTGACTGGATGGCGGAAGGGTCAAGATTTGATTGGTGAGGGCAGGGGTAAGAGCAGACGTGAAGGGCAGGGCTAGAGCTGAATTGGGGGTCAGAGAGTAGGAGTGAGAAATGAGGGTCAAGAAATACTTAGGGGGAGGGGTTCATGTAGTGGCAGGCCGAACTGGAGGGGTGGACACAGAGTTGGAGCTCGGGTTCAGAGTAGGGAACTGTGGTGGGACAAGGAGCGGTGGTAAGTGCAGAGTTCATTCATGCTGTCTTTAACACGCAGTCTTTTAAAATTTTATTTGGCTGTGTCGGAACCTGCAAACTCTTAGTTGCAGCATATGGGATCTAGTTTCCCTGACCAGGGATGGAACCCTGGGCCTCCTGCGTTGGGAGCCCAGAGTCTGAGCCACTGGACCACCAGGGAGGTCCCCAACCAGCAAATATTAATTGTCTCCTGTGTGCCAAGTACTGTTTTACTTACTGGAAATAGATAGCAGAACACAAAACTCTGCCCCCCTCCAAGGTTCCATGCCAGTGGTGGACAGACAATAAAATTAGAAACTGGATAAATGATATTTTAGATGGTGGTAAAGGCTGCAGAGACAAAGCTGGAAAGGGGGAGACGGAGTGATGGGGCACGTCTTGCAATGTGTGATATGGCCTCACTGAGAAGGTGACACATGTGTCAAAACCTCCAGGAGGTGGGGAAGGCCGCCAAGCAGATACCTTGATGAAGAGCTCTGTAAGCAGAGGAACAGCAAATGCAGTTTCTGCTGTGTGTGTGTGTGTGTGTGTGTGTGTGTGTGTGTGTACGCCTGCGCAGCTTGTTCAGTTCAAGGAACAGCAGAGATGCTAGAAGGGTGGGGAGGGTGGGGGCGAGCAGGAGGGAGGAGGCCAGAATGGTCAGAGGCTAGGGTCAGGGGTAGGATCAGAGTCAGGGGTCTGTATCAGCTCTATCTTCTCCCTCTTGAGTCATGGGGAGGCAGACGGCCTGTAGGCAGGGGCCAGCAAGGAGGAAATGGGTGAAGCTGGGAGACTGGTGGGGGACCGTGAAGCCAGCCCACCCCTGGGAACTGCAGGTCAGGAGAGCCTCTGCTTGGAATGGGGCATCTGACTTCGGGGACCTCCTGGTCTTATCCAGGATCTCCCCTCCAAAGCGTGAGACACCACTTCACTTGGAGCTTCAAGAACTTTGTCGCCCACCCCCCATTTGTTTGCTAATAAAAAGATGAAGGGGGGCCTGTCTGCCTTCTCCGGATCACTAGCCTTCTCCTTCCCTTCTCCCCTGCCTGCCTCCTCTCCCTCTCCTTTCTCTCCCCGAAGGAGAGCTGATGCAGTTAATTGGAGCGTCTTGGAAGTGCACATTAACACACAGAGCGCCAAGGAGACGTCTTGGCAGCGAAATATCATTATCACTTCTTGAGCTCCAGCCAAAATCCCCTCGCGGTCAAAACACAATTCTTTAAACTAAACAATTAAAGATTTGTGCAAGTGTGG
>NW_011495047.1:9575908-9578746 GCF_000754665.1 Bison bison bison | reverse complement strand
AGGTATCAGCCTGGGAACGGTTGCCCCTGCCAGTGTGTCAGCAGAAGTTAGCAACCTGCTCCGCGCTCCGAGCCAGGTGACGGGCCGAGTGTCTCCCGGGAAGGAGGATAAACAGCAGGCTCACGGTGGTGGCCTGGCCACCAGTAACAACCTGTCCCCATCCTTAGAGGCACAAGGATTTTGAAATGCCAGGCCCCTCCCCCCCCTTTTATTCCCTGCTTTGTCTGCAGGAGCTCCTGGCCCTAGAGGGAGAATCACTGGGCACCACACTGCCCCTTGTGGCTGGGGCTGGGAGTGCTGGAAGTCACAGGCTAAGTTTCTGGGATTCCTAGAGCCCAGTCTCACGCCCACCCCCTCCAGCTCAGCCCTCTGACACCTGGGCACACACAGGGCCATGCACACCACACAGCTGAGGTTAGAGCAGAGAGATTCTGGGCCACCATCCAGGCCTACCCCATAATGTGTAGTTTCTACCCTGCACAGCTGTCAGTGAGTACCCCAAGTACTGTCATGGGGCAAAATCTGGGCTACGAATCTCTCTGGATAGGTTGCAGGGTAACCGCGTCTCTCTGAGCCTCAGTTCCCATGTCTGTACCACACAACTTAGGCTTGATATTGAAGATTCTTCCAGTTTAAATATGCTGTGGGTCTTTTTAGGTACCTATTGCAAGGGCCATATTCAGTGAAATGTGTCAGTCGCTCAGTTGTGTCTGACTCTTTGCGACCTCATGGACTGTAGTCCGCCAGGCTCCTCTGTCTGTGAAATTCTCCAGACAAGAATACTCGGGTAGGTAGCCATTCCCTTCTCCAGGGGATCTTCCGAACCAGGGATGGAACCCAGGTCTCTAAAGCTGGCATCTTGGGAATTTCCTGGTGGTCCAATGGCTAGGACTCAGCATTTTTCACTCTCTAGTTGTGTCCCATGGGTTCCAGAGCATGTGGCCTCAGTAGTTGTGGCGCACGGGCTTAGTTACTCTGCTGCATGTGGGGTCTTAGTTCCCCAACCAGGGATGGAACTCTTGCCCCCTGCATTGCAAAGCAGGTTTTTAACCCCTGGACCACCAGGGAAGTCACTGCGTCACACTTGAATAAAATCCAAAGCCCCCCAAAGAGACGGCTCTACGGCCCACCAAACATGACATGTGCCCTGCTCTCCCTCCGACCTTGTCTCTCATCATCTCTTTCATCCTTTCTTCTGTTCCAAGGACTCTGGCCTCCTCGTAATCCCTTGAACACACCAAATAGGCTTCTGCCCCAGGGCTTTGCTAGTGCCCGTCCCTCTTCCCCCTATTTTCTCAACAACTCAATCCTCCACTTTATTGGGGTCCCTGGCCAAAGATCACCTCTTTTGGGGGAGTCTTTCTTGAAATAGTAACCCCTCCCTAGTCCTTCTAATATTCCCTTCTCTGTCCTTCCCTGCTTTCTTTTTCCTCAGGTTACTCATTGCTTGGGCTTCCCTTGTGGCTCAGCTGGTAAAGAATCTGTCTGCAATGCGGGAGACCTGGGTTCAATCCCTGGTGTTGGGAAGATCTCCTGGAGAAGGAAAAGGCTACCCACTCCAGTATTCTGGCTTGGAGAATTCCATGGACTGGATAGTCCATGGGATCGCAAAGAGTCAGACACGACTGAGCAATTTTCACCTCTTCACTCATTGCTACCTGCTATTTTTTAAAATATACATTTAATTTAATTATTATTTGCTTATTTGGCTGTGTTGGGTATAGTTGTGGCACACAGGCTGTTGTGGCGTGTGCACTGTTCTCTAGTTGTGGAATGCGAGCTTCGTTGCCCTGAGGCATGTGGGATCCTAGTTCCCCCAGCAGGGATCGAACCCATGTCCCCTGAATTGGAAGGAGGATTCTTAACCACTGGAACCACAAGGGAAGTCCCACTACCTCCTATTAGACTGCACGTTTATTTATGCATTGATGTTCTGTCTCTCTTCTCTCCACTAGAATGTAAGCTCCCTGACGGTAGGAATTTTGTTTGCTTGGTTGACCACTGAGCTCCAGGGCTTAGAACAGTGCCTAACACATGGCACGTCTCAAGCAACAGCCGTAAGATAAATGAATCTCCCCTATTCCAGAGACGGAACCGAGGCCTAGAGACGGGGCGGGGACTTGCCCAAGGTCCCACGGCTCCTTAGCCTGAGCCCAGCGCAGGGCTCTCCCTTCCTGGTTGCTGTCCCAAAGGGCTCCCCGCCCCTTTGCGGACGGGCGGCCACAGCCACGCCCCCTGTCACTCAGGCGAGCCAATAGCCCTCAGTTCCTTCAGTTGTTTCTGTCAAACAGTATTTACAATAAACTTTGTTTGAACTTTTGTCTAAGTGATAATAATAATAACACGATAATTATATGGAGTATAACGTACAGCCAGCTGTATTTAATTAAAGCTGTAATTTCACTAAGGGTTTCTGGAAACAGTAAACCGCAAGAGTTGTACCACCCGTACCCCTCGGTGGGGGATTACAGCTGCTCAGGAGCGGGGTGGCTGGCGCGGAGGCCCCAGAAGCCAGAGGCCACCAGCAGGGTCCAGCTTCCGGAGTCTGAGCGCTCCCGTCCTGGGGCCACATGCAGAGGTGGGTCTGCGGTGGCCTCGGGCCAAAGACCGAGTCTGGAACCGCTCAGAAGGCGCGCACGGGTCTCTTCCGGCCTTCGCTGGCTCATGAGAGAGTAGTTTCTCTCAGCACTCTGGGATAGAGGGCTGGGGAACCAGAAAGACACCAAATAGGAGCAGGGAAGATGGCTGGGAAGGCCAGAGGCCCAGGGTGTGGGTCAAAGGGAAGGAATTCGCGCTAACGGAGGGAGGGCAGGCCAGGCATGGACTCAGTCAGCACAG
>NW_011495047.1:9530284-9575808 GCF_000754665.1 Bison bison bison | reverse complement strand
ACAGTGTCGATTGGTTGCCTATCATGTGCCCAGCACCACGCAGGGTTAAGGAGACTTCAGTTTTGTTCTGCCAAGAGTTTGGTTGAGCAAGGAGACAGTCTCTTTAAAAAAAAAAAAAAAGAATAAGTTCTTTATTCATTTGGCTGTGTTAGGCTTAGCTGTTGGGTCTTCGTTGCAGCACACAGGATCTTCATTGGGGGATCTTTCGTTGTGGCGTGTGGGCTTATTTGCTCTGAAGCATCTAGGATCTTAGTTCCCCAACCAGGGATCAAACTCACATCCCCAGCATTGCAAGGCAGATCCTTAACCGCTGGACCACCAACCACAAGAGGAACCCTCAAGAGAGGGCCTGATAGCCCAGTGGCTAAGAGCCCTGCCTCTGGAGCTAGAGTCCGAATGGTTCAATCCTGGCTCTGCCCCTCTCAGCTGGGCTTGCCTTTTCACCTCTCTCTGCCTTCCTCTTTTCATCCGCCAAATGGGGATAATTGTATTTACTTTAGTGTTATTATGAGGGTAAAACCAGGGAATCCCTATTGAGTGCTTAGGACAATGGGGGAGTGGGTCAATAAATATTAACTGTTATCCTTGGATATTCTGGGAGCACAGAAAGAGGCAGAATCATCCTGACCTGGAAATAGCGTGACCAACCTTCCTGGCTTGGTTGTGGAACATTCTGTGCTGAAACCAGGACAGTCACAGGAAAACTGGCCCATCGGTCACCCTACCTGGAAAGCCAGAGCTGGATCTCAGAGAGGAAGTGACGTCTGGGCCAGCCATGCACTAAGAATGACAGGGACTTAGCGCAACAGAAGACAAAGGATGCGTGGAAAGGTCATCTGTGAGCTCCCTAAGTGACCCTGGGCATTCTCACAGACTCAGTTGTCCCATCTGTAGCCTAAGAGGGGACTGATTGCTTCCAGAGGCGGGCCCCTTGGAGGTCTACAATCTGGGGAGACAGGGCCTGCAGGAACGTCTGGTGAGAGAGCATCAGGGTCACCTACTCCTGCCCCAGGCCTGTGCACACACATGCACACACACACACACACACATCCACACACAACTGTAGGGCAAGGCTGAGAGGTCAGCCTCACAGGATAAGGGAGACACTTACCCATATGACACTTAGCCTTGTGGGGCCCGGAGTGGCCCCATCAGAAGGTCTAACTGGAGAGTCAGCTTTAATTGTCTAAAAAGGCTTGCTGCTGAGGGTGGGGGTTGAGCGAGAAGATCTCTGAAGAGATGCAGAAATATTCCTGGGTAATAAAATATCCCCTTTTCAGTGTCAAAGTTAATGTTCCAGGCCTCAGGTAAAAACGGATTCTTATCAGCCAGCGCTCTCCCTGGAGAAGGCTGGGCGGCTGTGGGGAAAGGAGGGGACAGGTGGGTTCTCCTCATCCTCAGAGTCGGGGGCTCAGTGGTCAGAGAGGGCCGAGCTCCCATTGTGAGCCTGCTCCTCGGTCCCTTGGACATGCCGCCTGGATGTCAAGCTGATGTCCCTCCCTCAGTCATTCTGCCCCCACCGCCATCCTTCCCTCATGGGCTCCTTTCTCCTTTTTTCCTCCCATAGAATTCTGCCCACCGGCCTGCCTCCATCCCTTCTGCATGTGCCGGCGTCTGGGACTATTTCTGTCTGTCTGTCCTGCTGCAGTCTGTCCCCTGAGGCCAGGACAAGAGGCTGGAGGCCTGGCACACTGCTTGGGAGGAACACACGCGCGCCGCACGCTCCTGCGCCCCCTGCAACCCTGCACCAGCAGGTGGGGGCGCTTGGTGGTCTTGCCCCTGGATGCCTCGGCCGTGCCCAGGGCTGCTGCCCGCACCCCTGCTTCTGTGCTGGGCCCCAAGCCCGCTGGCATGTGCCAGCGGCGCAGCGGCTCTGACAGGCCACGGGTTTAAATATAGAGTTGCGTATGCAAGACGAGGCTAATTTTAGCAGGAATGTGCTGGAAACTTTCTGAGGGCTCTGTTCTCTAGCTGTCTCCCCTGTGCTCATCACTTGGGGCTGGGAGTCAACCTGCTGGTCCCCTGTCCCTCACCTTCCCACTTCTCTCTCCCAGGCACCCCTCTCCCCAGACCAGGACCCCAACACTGGCCCTGTCCCTTGCCTCCCCAGGGCTCTGCTCCCAGGGGCCCAAGCCCACCCAGCTGCCTGAGATTCTGAGTCCCTCGGGTCCCCTCTCTTGCCCCAGTCTCTGGGGCAATACCAAGTATGGCCAGCCCTGGGGAAAATGATCCATCCAGCAAAATTCTTCTTCCTCCCCCCAACCCCAGCGATGCGTCCTGGCGGAGCGATACCCCAGATTCATATGCTCACCCAGTCACTGAGCAGTCACTGTGTCTCAGGCACGTTGATGAGTGCTTTCGAGAGTTACTCGTTTAATCAGTACGACAACCTTGCAAAAAGCATGAGAAATAGCCCCATTTTACAGAACAGCACACTGAAGCCCAGAGAAGTTCAAGGACCTGCCCAAGGTCATTCAACATCACAGTCTGGTCATGAAATACACTAATTTTCCCAGGGAGGATGCTTGTGTTGTAAACGAGAACTCGGGAAGGAGGGGGTCACATTCAGCACGAAGGAATCACTGACACGGAAGTTCAAGGACTATGATTCTGGTGGAGTGCAGCTCCTTGGAGGCTGGAAGGGGGAAGGCCCTTGCCTCTCATCCTTCCTGTGTCCTGTTACCTCACCGGGGGCCTAAGGCAGCAAGCTACGCTTCTCCTCCAATCAAATCCCACATTTGTTTTGGTTCCTCTCCTGTCTTGCATCTATGGGGCACCAACTGTGTGCGCAGCACTGCCACGTGTGCCCAGCTACAAAGATAAAGGGAGTGAAGGGCCGGCCGGGCTCTGAGATCCTCCTGGCTCAGCTGGTGGCAGGCAGCAGCCTGCAGTAAACAATTAGCTGCATGCTCGACGGTAAGGATGATAATAGGAGCTGGGAGGACAGAGGAGAGAAAGAGTTGACATCCAGAAGGGACTGCATCCCCCGCGAGAAACTCCAGAAGGCATCAACTCTTCCTCCCCGGGCTGCTCTGACTGTTCTCCCCGGCAGCTCCAGAAAAATGCCCTGTCTCCCCGCGGAGCTGTGTAACAGGCTGCGTGGTTGTTGTGCTTGAGCGTGAGGACAGGTCCCTGTAATGAGGATCAGAATAGTAACAGGAGGATGACACGCTGCAGTTAGAGAGCAGCGGAGCTCAGGAAGCGCAGCCCAGCCCCAAGGGAGGGGATGCCATAGCCCCCCCGACGCGTCTGACGGTCCCTGGGCCTCTCCACTGGGGCCCGTGGGGCTCTCCTTACGCCCTGGCACTGGGGGGGGCCGGGGCAAGGGCACCCTGGGAAGGCAGAGGACCCACTTAAGGTTGGGCCCCTCTCTCCCTCCTGTTCCGCCTTCAGGTCTGTCCATGGCACTAAATTCCTTCTTACGCACGAAGTAAGTTCCTTATTCATTTTTCTTACTGTCTAGAGTGGACTCCGGAGAAGTCAATGGCATCCCACTCCAGTACTCTTGCTTGGAAAATCCCATGGATGGAGGAGCCTGGAAGGCTGCAGTCCATGGGGTCGCTAAGAGTCAGACACGACTGAGCGACTTCACTTTCACCTTTCACTTTCATGCATTGGAGAAGGAAATGGCAACCCACTCCGGTGTTCTTGCCTGGAGAATCCCAGGGATGGCGGAGCCTGGCGGGCTGCCGTCTGAGGTCGCACAGAGTTGGACACGACTGAAGCGACTTAGCAACAGCAGCAGAGTGGACTCTCCAGGTTTTGTCTCCTGCCACCTCTCTAGTGACTAGGACAGTGCCTGAAGCATGGTAGTTGTTCAAGAAATATGTGTGTGTGAACAAATAGTTGTGGATTTCCATGAGCTGTGTGGACTTGTCAAACCTATGGGACTGGAGATGGGCTTCCTGTGGCTGAGCCTGTCCGTGGGAGGAAGGCTGTGAGGGGTGGGTGGGTGTGTGTGTGTGTGTGTGTAGGCTTTCAGCCTGGTCACTGACTCCCTGCACACCACGGAGTAGGTGATTGTATGGGCTCAGGTACTGGTCTGGGTCTTCTTTGCACAGATGCTTAGGGAGCAGAGGGGTGCAGGTGTGTGTCTGCGTGCTCCAGTGATGTGCGTGGTGTCTCCCTGGAAGATCCCTGCTGATACCCTCTCCCCCATGCCCACCGCACACCGGGTCTCTGGGACTGACTCCATCAGGTGTGCCCACATTCAATCACATCCCCCCGGGTGCTGGGGTCACTGTGCCAGCTTTGGGACAGAGGCCACTGTCTGCAGGAGGAGATACCATCCAGGGGAGGTGATGGTCCCAAGCCGGTTTCCATGTGCTCCTCATGGAAAAGTCAAGGCCTCTTGGGAAAATAAGAAAGATGGCCCAGCTTCAAGTCGTGCCTGCTGCGTGCCAGGCATTGTGCCAACAGCCTTCTGATTCCCCCAGCCCTGTGGGGTGGGTGCTGTTGGACAGATGAGGAAACGGAGGCACTGGGGGAAGAAGCAACTTGTCCAAAGTCACACAACTGGGATGGGGACTGGACCCAGCACCACACTGATGCCTCACGTCTCCTGCTCTCGCCATCTGAGGGCTCCACCCAGGTGAGAAAGCTCCCTTCCCCCCTCCCCAGACACCCCCCACCTTGTGCAGGGGAGGGATGGGGAGTGCATGAGGGAGCTGCCTGCTTTCAAAGGGTCGCATGTGGGTTTATCACCCAAGCTTTACTGACAACCACCCCATCCTACAGTTATGTGCCCCAAAAGATGTATTCAAGTCCAGACCTCTCGTACCTGTGAATATTATTTTATTTGAAAATAGGGTCTTTGCAGATTGGTCAAGGTAAGGTCACACTGGATCGGGGGGTGCCCTTAATCGAATGTTTGGTGTCCTTATAAGAAGATGGGAACGCAGCCTCAGATGCAGAGACACGGGGGGAGAACACCCCCGCGACAGTGGGAGCAGAGCCTGGAGTGATGCCCCCGCAGTCAAGGAACATGAAGGGCGGCTGGCCATTCTGAGAAGCGGGGAGCACAGCGTGCAGCAGACGCTCCCTCTGAACTTCCACACAGAACCAAGCTCACCTCAGCCTTGATCTCAGGCCTCTGGTCTCCTGAACTCTGAGAGAATCAGTTCCCCTTGTTCTAAGCCACCAACTCCGTGGTAACATGGCAGCCTTAGGAAACGAGTCTGCCCTCCCCTCCCAGTATGAAAGGACACGTGTACACACACACACACACACACACACACACGGTAACTTAAATACACAATTACTGAGGCTCACACTTTGACCAGGTCACACAAGCCTGTGTTGGGTGTCTCCTGGGTCCGGTGCTCAAAGCTACCCCACACCTGCCGGGCACATGCTTCCCTGCACGTCACTGGATGGAATTCCCTTCTCCGGGCCCACCAGGAACTCACAGCGGAAGCCTTGCTGAGGACAGAAACCACACTCCTCCTGGGGCTTCCTCCCGGGTGTCCCCTTGGTTCACTTCCCAGCCTCAGTCTCCTGGTTTCCCTTCCTTCCTGTCTTCCTTCCTGCCTGCCTCCCACCCTCCCTTCCTCCCTCCTCCCCTTGCTCTTCCCCTTTGAGTAAACACAGCCCCATTGCAAGGCCCTGTTCTGAGAGCTGCACATTGCCACCTGTTGCTATGGAGAAGCCTCTTTATCACAAACACTGGGTAAACAGCTGCTGCTGGGAGCCCCTTTCTGCTGGCCAGGGGTTTATTTGGAGAAAGTCAATAAGGAAAAATAAACATTCCCGGCCCTGTGTATATACAGCCTTGG
This sequence comes from Bison bison bison, assembly GCF_000754665.1. Taxonomy (NCBI): domain Eukaryota; kingdom Metazoa; phylum Chordata; class Mammalia; order Artiodactyla; family Bovidae; genus Bison; species Bison bison. The sequence goes on along the minus strand of NW_011495047.1, from coordinate 9,570,034 downwards.
GACGAGTGCTCCACAGAGGCTCGGGGCCTGCCAGCTCCCCAGAGGGTCCGGCAGGCTGAGCCCCGCCCCTGCCTCTGATCCCAGAATCCTCCGTTCTGAGGCAGGGTGGGGGCCAGACAGCCCAGGACTTCCCTCCAGACTCACCCACCCTGCCCTAGGCCAGGCCCAGCTGAGGGGTCATGGCTTGGACCCCTCAGCAAGGGTGTGATGAAAGAAATCCTTTCAGGGATGCTCCCCCAGGACACCAGAATTCCTGGGAAGAACCAGGCTCAATTTGGCTAGATTAGGTTTCTCTCTTAAAAAATCAATTTCTTTAGCTGCATCAGATCTTAGTTGTGGCGTGTGGGATCCAGATCCCCAGTCAAGGATCGAACCGGGGCCCCCCACACTGGGAGCACGGAGTCTTAGCCACTGGACCACAAGAGACGTCCCTAGGCATCTCTCTTGTTTGGCATCTTAGTTTCAGTCGAATTCAATGTTACCTGTTTAATACTATAACCATCCATTCATTCAGCATGTACTTATCTGACAGTAATGATGTGTCAAGAGATTGTGCTGGGCTCTGCTCGCTCCCGCCCTCAAGGTGCTTACAGTCCAGTGGGGAGGACAGAGCATCAGTCACCATCGTGATGCACTCCGCTAAATATTTGTAGGGGTGTGACGTGCAACACAGGAGACGTATAGGTGTTGTGGGAGTGTGTAAAGGTGCTCATCCCTCTTACATGTTTTAATTCAGTTCGTCCTCAGAACAATCCTGTGAGGGGATAATATTTTTATTCTCATTTTACAAATGGGGAAGTTACTTTACCTAAAGTCAATTAGCTTCTAAGTGGGAAACTCAGGATTTAAGCCCAAGACAGCCAGAGGCAAAAGTCCCAGGCTCTAAATCACTGTGTAATTCTGTCAGGCTCTCAGTAGAAAAGCCACAATCCCTACCCTCAAGAAATTCGCAAGGAAAGTTTTCTTGAAATATGTCCATGTCATTGTGGACAGGCAATGATCCGCGTGGTCAATGAGGAGCACCAGACATTCATTCAGAGAACATCGGTGTGACACAGAGGGCTCGGGGCCAGAGGAAGCCATCGGGTTGAGCTTTGCAAGCTGAACAGAATTTAGATCGAAGCCAGATGGCAAGGGAGGGATCTCCCAGGGGCGGAGCTGGGGACAGTCTGGCTAGGGTGGGGGACCAGGAAGACCTGCTTTGGAGAGGCGGGAGGAAGCCTGCCACCTTACTTTTCACTCCAGACCCCTATGCATCTCTTAGAAACTCACCCCCATCCACACCACCCTGCTTTGGGCCAGGGACCTCATCCTCTCCCTCCTGCAAATCTAAGCAGCTTCCTTCCTGGTCTTCTTGCCTCCAGTCTTGCTCAGCTGTAATCCACTCTCCACCAGCACCCAAGATCTTCCAGAAACACAAATCTTTTTTTTTTTTTTTGGTTGTGCTGGGTCTTTGTTGCAGCACATGGTCTCTAGTTGTGGCACTTGGGCTGCAGAGCGTGTGGGCTCAGTAGTTATGGCCCCAAGGCTTCGTTGCCCCGCAGCATCTGGGATCTTAGTTCCCCAAACAGGGATGGAACCTGAGTTCTCTGCACTGGAAGGCAGATTCTTAACTGCCAGACCACCAGGGAAGTCCCCAGAAACCCAGATCTCCCCATGTTGCCACTCTCCTACTTGCCAGCTCCAGACAGACAGAGGCCATGCCAGCTTTGCTGTCATTGCTTCCTCTTTTCCATAAGCATTCATGCTTGTGCACCAAACGTGGAGAAACACTCATGCTTGCCAAATGCATGGGTCCCTCCTGTGCCTTTGTGCTTTGCCCTCATGCTTCCTCCTGCTTGGAAATCCTTTCTGAAGAGTCACCTTCATCCACAAACTCTCAATGAGCACCTATGTGTGCCTGGTGCTGTCCTGAGCCTTGGGAACAAAACAGTGAAGAAAACAGCAATCCTTGTCCTCGTGGAATGTATATCTCAGTGAAGGATCTGCACTACAACAAAACAAAGAAGGCCAATACGTACAAGAGTGGGTGCTGCGGAGTGCTGGGGGGAAAATACAGTGGGGAAGGGGAGGGTCGGAGCTAGAGGCCACTGTGATGATTCTGAGTGAGACAAGGGACTAGTTCTCAGGTTTTATGGCAATCCCTCTGGCTGTTGTGTTGAGAAAGGGCTGAAGAGAGGGTTGGGTGGAGGGCGATGGAGCAGGATTCCCTCTTCCTCACAAGGCTGGCAGGGGCTCTGTCCAGGGTGTCCTCCCCCACCTGCCCAAGCTCCCCAGGGGCTTCCTGAGGATAACCTGGGATGAGAAGACACCCCCTGCAATCCTCATCCATCACCCTAGGTCCCGCCAAGGTGCTCTGGTTTATGGCCACATCCCTGCAGCTCTCCAGGCCTGGCATTACCTGATTCTCTCCAGGCCGCCTGCCCATCTCCCCCGCCCCCACCCAAGGCTCTGGGGAGGGCAGGAGCCCTGCAGAGCAGTGATCCACGTATCAGGAGCAGAGGAATTAACATTCCCAAGCTGTAATTATATCTTCCACGGGTGACACCTAAGGAAGCATCTTTTTATAAAAGCAGGTAAATTGAAGGCTTATGGGATTGTGGGGAATGGGTATATTTTTAGCATGCTCCCCTCACCGCCCCTGATTGCCAGAACCCTGATAATTGCTCTGGTGCCAGTGCTCAGTGTGGGGTTGAGGGATCCTTGCGAAGGGGATCTGGGAGGCACTGAGAACCTAGTTAAGCCAAGTGAGAGTCTAGGAAAGAAGCCTGGAGAAACTCCTCTTGATGAGGGAATCATGGTATGAGTCATTCATGAATGGGTTGGGTGTAACCCTTAGATGGTACGTATTAAGTGCCAGATGGTGTTCTAAGTGCTTTCTGTTAATCTTCACAACAACCATACGAAGTAGGTATTGCTATTACCCCCATTCTGCAGATGAGAAAACCAAGGTATTGAAGGTTCAAGTGTGATTTTGAGTCAGACATTGGAGATACATACACATGTTTTATACACATATCAAAGAATGCTGACTTCAGTGGTGAATGAATGAATTCCTTCACTCTGTATTCCTCAGATGTTTACAAAGAAACCTAAAGCTCAGCCAATCAGAAAGCTCTGAAGTTAGGAAGTCCCTACCCTTTGGGGTGGGGCCTCTGAACACGCTTCCTGTTCCTGAGAGCTGGAGGTCCCCACTCAGCGTAAAGTCAGCCATTTTGGTTGGTGGATGGCCCCTCTATGTCCTGAAGCACAGAACCCTGGAGCTTGAGGCTGTGATAAGATGTTTAAGACGCTAAGAGCAGGGTCTCTCGGGCTTACAGGATCTTCTGCCCATTTAGGGAACTGGTTGGATTAGTAGATCTGCTGACATTGGAGGAAATGGAGATGAAGAGAAGAAGAGAAGGAGGAACTGGGGTCTCCCTATGTGTTGTCCAGTGGCTGCTGTTGTCTAGGGAGACCCCTTCTCCAGCAGGGACATCAGCCTAGAGAAGGCACAGGAGAGAGAGAGAGGCAGGGGGAAATGTGATTTTTAATGCAGGCCTCGGTAATCAGCTATTTGTGATGGAATTTTATCTGTCCTGGTCTCTGAGGGACGTGAAGCGGGAGTGAGGGAAGAGGGGTCAGAAATTAGTATGCAGAAATATCTGATCAGCCAAAGTAATTTTCTTTAATAATCGTATTCATACTGCCTGCTCTCTGCTCACTAGAAGAATTAAGTATTTAATAGTAATATATTTCATCTGGCAGTGGTTCCGTTTCGTTAGGAACCGTGATGCCTCGTTGGTGTATGTGGGTGGGTGGAGGTCTGGTGGGGGGACAGGTAGGAGGTGTGAAAGCAGAAAGAAATAGATAAGCGAGGAAGGGAGTGGATATGTGTGGGAAGGAATAGAAGAGGAGAAGCTGTGTGCCAGGGTTAGCCCAACAACCCTCCAGGACGCCATTCAGGTGCTTTCATCACCTGAGCTGGGCTGTCCAGCTCTGTCCTCTGGCCACAGTTAACATGTCCCAGAGGTGCCCAGTTCTGACCCAGTTCCTTAAGCTTCATCCCTAACCATCAAAGACAGGTTCTCCTTTCTGACCTCTGATCTGTCTCTAGCCCCCAGCATGGAGACTTTCCCGAAGACTGATAGATGAGCTGCATGGCAAGTCTTGCTGGGGGTAGCATGACACAGTGAATCCCAGATTACGCACTGACACCCATGTCTAAGCTTCTGGACAGACTCCTGGGGCTGCCTCCATGTATTTCCTGGGTTTATGTTGTTCCTGACTCATGCCTGAGTAGCGCAGGTACAGAGGAGAGAAGCAGCTTATATGCTGGCTAGCACAGCTGACAGCTGCCTCTCTGCCCCGCGGCTGCAGGAGCAGTGTGCTTTAGCTATTACATGATTTTAATAGTTAAAAAGCAGGCCCAGCGCGTGCCAGGGATGTAATTGATGACACCTAGGGCTTGGGAACTCATTCTCCACTGGAGGCACTTGGAAAAGCTTTTGGCCTCTTTTGCCAGGCTCTCTGAGCCCATCTGCCCCAGAGGAAAATGCCAGTAAGCAAGGTGCAACTACATTTGCCCGATGAGATGGAGACAAGACACAGAGGGCCGAGCTACAGACAGCAGAGTTCAACTTCTCACTGTTCTTGTAAGAGCAAGCTCCACGAACTGATGTGCAGTGATGCTGGCATTTCCAGGCACCTGACAGGCTGGAATTAAACACCTGTCCGTTAAACTGACAGCTCCGGGAAGGAAAGAGAAGGGGAGAAAAGGGAGGTACGGGGGGAGGGCTAGCTGGTTATCCAAGCACAAACTGGCTCCTTCCCCGCAGGAGGTAACGTACCTGCTGGAGAGAGCAAGTCACATCTTGGTCCCCACTCTCCAGTTTCTGAGGCAGAGTGAGGGCAGACTCACAGCAAACCAGTATCCAGACGTGGACATTGCGGGTGGAGAACAGAGCATGAGATGTCCCCAAGAGGCTGAGCCAAGAAGAAGCTGGGGGAGTTATCCGCATTTACCGAAAGCTCCAGCTCATGCTGTAACAGCCTCCCTAGCCTCTTCTACACAGATGTTCTTCGTCTGCTCTGAGCCATTTCGGCATGTACCAGGCGCTGGGCAACTCATCCTGGGCTGCCCCAAGACACCTCTTGGGCTGTTGCTGAGCATCTGAGTGGGTCTAGCCTGCCTCCCCAGGCTTCCCAGATGGCTCAGATGGTAAAGAATCCACCTGCAGTGCAGGAGACCCAAGTTCGATCCCTGAGTCGGGAAGATCCCCTGGAGAAGGGCATGGCAACCCACTCCAGCATTCTTGCCTGGGAAATCCCATGGACAGAGAGGAGCCTGGTGGGCTACAGTCTTTGGGGTTGCAAAGAGTCAGACACGACTAGTTGACTAACACATACCCACACATCCTGGCTCCCCAACTCAGGTGTCAGCTCCTAGAGAGAAGGAAGTTCTTCTACTTCATAGATGCTCCCATACAAGTGCTCGAGTCTGTACCCAGTGGGTGGGACTGAGATGGAATGGGTTTATGAGGTGGAATGAGAATGGGATAATTGATGGGTGCACAGCTGGATGGACATAACGCTGAGAGTTGGGTGGTATATACTGGTGTGCCTGTCCTGGTGGTTAACATTTCCATACCAGTTAGTAAATCATCACTGCCCCAGCCCAATTCCCTACCAGCCTAGCCATTGCCCTGAAATTTATTGGACTTCCCCAAGATTCAACAGCTAAACATTAGCACCCAGCCCAGCAGGGGGCCTCAGGACCCTGCTCCATTGCTGTGACCAGTGTCCATCCCAGTGGGCCAGTGTATGGGCTTATTATTTTAACCCACACCCTTGGGTGGATAGATGAACAGAGGCCAAGATTGAAGAGATTAGATGGTCTTAGGAAAGGCGGAATGGGAAGGAAATAGGGTGGGACAGAAATGGCAAATAGCTTGTCAGGTGGCCAGGTTTTGGTTCTCACACCAGCCACCACCTTGGGCTCTTCACTTGAGTTCTCTGAGCCTCATCTTGCTCACCTCTTGAGTGGGGATGACATCTGCCTTCCCTTCCTTGGAGTATGTGCGTGCCCAGTTGGAAGCTCCCCCTCGGGCTTCTGCTCATTATTCTTTGCCATATGCCTCCCCATTTCTCTAATAGCTGATGAGCTCCTTGAAAACAGGGATACTGGGGCCAACATCTCTATATCCCAGCACATGCTTGGTAAATGTTTGTTGACTGGATGGATGGATGAGTAATGGAGAAATGAGTGCAAGAAGTGGCAGACTCTGAAGAGTATAATGGGAAAGGGAAAGTGAAGTTGCTCAGTCGTGTCCGACCATTTGCAACCCCATGGACAAGATCCCAGGAGCCCACCAGGTTCCTCTGTCCATGGGACTTTCCAGGCAAGAATACTGGAGTGGGTTGCCATTTTCTTCTCCAGGAGATCTTCCCAACCCAGGGATTGAACCTAGGTCTCCCACATTGTAGGCAGACGCTTTACCGTCTGAGCTACCAGGGGAGTATAACGGTAAGGGGATTACAAATGGGGGAAGCTATTAGGAAATGGATAAGGAAGTGGTGGAAGGAGGCCTTGGGATGGTGCTGCCAGGTATCAGAAGAGATTCTCTCACACCTTTGGCCCACCCTGCCATATGCCACCCCCCAGTTCAGGACCACACAATGCATCACTTAACTAACAATGTCTACCAATTATTAAGTCCTTACTATTTCTTTCTTTTTTCTTTTGGCTGCACCACGTGGTGTGTGGGATCTTAGTTCCCTGACTAGGGATTGAACCTGCATCCCCTGCATTGGAAGCTCAGGGTCTTAACCACTGGACCACCAGAAAAGTTCAGCATTTACTTCTTTCCCATCTGGAGTAATTCCTGATTTGCTGGTGTGAGTCTGGACTGCCCATGAGGGCAGTCTCCCAGGACATCCATCACCCTCGACTCTCTGGGCTGACACAGCTAATCTGTCTGGGCAGGCCACTATCCTCTCCATCAGGAATTCCAGCAAGATCGAAGCTGCCACAAGTTGGGCAGGGGGGCGTGGTGAGCAGCAGCTGGCTGGACCGAAGTGTGTTCCTGGTTGCCCCCCTGCCAGAAATCACATGTATGTGAGCATGGATGTTAGAGTCCTGGGTTCAACTTCCAGATCCATCATTTATCACCTGGGTGACTATGGACAAGTTACTTAACCCCTCTGAATCTCACTCACCCACCCTGCCCCACTTTAAAGGGCTGTCTTGAGGATTTAAGGCGAGGAGGGATGTGAAAGCTCCCTATAACTAAAACGATACGCAAATGCCCAGGAGCCATGCCACCATGATTGGTATCATTGTGACGGTCACCATCGGTTTGGGTGCCGCTGAGAAAGCAGGAAGGAGCGACGGCCGGATCTTATTAAGGCTCTGCCGTGGAGCAGAGTGATAATGTGCAGACTTGTAGGGGAGAATTCTTTGCCATCTGTTTGTGTTAGAGCAGAGCCTTTAGCTGCTGCTCCAGCCCACACCGGCCTCTCTGAACTGACCCTGAACCCCTTCAGGACTCGGCATCGGCACTGCTCATCCTAACAGCAAGCTGTCCCCTGTCCAGCTGCTTTCAGCCTCCTCTGACTGGTCTCATCTCCTCGCCCGGATGGACTGTAAATCTTCCCTGGCCAGGATGGCTGTTAGTATATCTTTATAGCATTTATCACTTGGCGGGTGGGGGAAGAAGATAGGTGGAAAGGAAGGAGGGGAATGCCGGTAGGGGGGCGGGTAGGAAGAAGAGGAAGACCAGCCCTGGTTTTGGATCAGATCCTGGCTCCCCACAACCCTCACTAATTTGAGTGGCCATCACCAGGCAGCTCAGCCTCTCAGTGCCTCAGTCTCCCTATCTGCTCATGGACCTTCCAGCACCTTCTGCAAAGAATTAGAGAACCAGAGACTCTCAGACCTCCTTTCTTGCCCCCCACGTCCTCTGCTAGCCCCATCTCTGCAGGGAACCAGCCCCCTCATGTTCACTTTCTGGACCCCTGGTCCCCCACAGTCTTTCCTTCCTCCCCCCGCACCCATCTCCTCACAGGGGCACCCCGGCTCCAAGCCTGTGTTTGTGAGCTCACCAGGAACTGCGGGACACGGGCCTTTCTCTCTGCCGTAATGAAACCCTTTAATCATATTCAAATAGGTTACTGTTCAGGGGGAAAATAGAAATATGGATTTGATAGCAATAAATTTCCCTGGCTGGCTAAGCCCAGTTCTTAATTGTCCTGTCCCAGGGCTCGCACATTTCATTGTTCGTTAGGTGCTTAAGTCCCCACTCTCATTTTGTGGCGGTGACATTACCGTTGATGGCTCTAATACTCTCATAATTTGAAAGGGGATTTGCATGATAGAACGCAGAGTATTAAAGAAAAAGAAAAAAGGGAGAGAGAAAAATGGGAGGGGGAAAGATGGGAGGAGGAGCTCAGAAGGGAAGAGGGATGGCAAGGGGGAGGGGGGGTGAGGAACTCAATCCAGTTTTCACTTTAAAAAAGTCACTTTCTTCAAAGTCAAATCATTGTTTTCATTAAAGTAAAAAGGGGGAAAAAAAAGGAAGAAGGAAAAAAGCCGAGGCTGCACATTGGGCTGACTGGGCACTGGTATTCCTTATTGTTCCTAATGGTTATTAATTATTATTCTCCGGCTGTGCAGGGTTCTGTGGACGTGATGTCCCCAGTGTCCTTGGAGTGGGTTGGGGGGGTGTCAGGGGAGGGACTGACTGAATGGGGGGATGTACTCCTGGGCCACTGGAAGGTGCCTGCACCCATCTTGTGGCAGATGACAGGAGGAGCCAGGTTTGGGGAGGTGGAGGGGAGAGGGGACACTTTCCTGGAAAGAAGGCCTCTGTCTGAGGAATCTAAGTTTCCTGGGTCACGGCCAACTCTTCTTGAGTTTCCTAGAAGTTTCTTCTTTCTAAAAGCCAAGGACTTGGACACCACCAGCCTTGCTGGACATGAAACAATTTTGGTCACTGTTGGGGTCTTCCAAGTCCCTTTTAAAAACTGGATTCTGCACCCCCCCACACACCTCGCCCCCACCTTTCCTGTTTGCCCCAGTCCAGAACTGAGGCCTTGCACATCTTTGACTGGATTCCCAAAAAGGAGCTCTCCTAACTCCACCATTAGGGTCAAGGAATGCTAGGGCCAAGCTACCCTTTCCTCTCACTGGGGAGTCTCAGGTTCCCATGATACCATCACCCCACCCCACCCCCCTGCAACAGACACACACACTTAGCATCTTTCTACCTAGGGGGACATAAGTTCTAGAAATCACTGCAGCCCTGGGTTTCTGAGGGTTGAGGGATGGCTAACTCAGCTTTTGTTGAGGCAATGGATCTGTGTCTCAAGGGCTGAGGAGTATGGCCAGTCTAGGCTCATGAGTTTAGGTAGTGAGTCCCGTACCCTCTCTGCAAACCCCACCTCTTCAGTTTTGTCACTTTCTAATCATCACCCTCACTGGCCTGAGCCCCTAGTATGCTCCCTCTGGGGACAGAGCTGGGCCCCCCAGAGAGCTCAGCCCCCCCCAGACACCGCCAGCCCGGGAGCTGCTCATACCTGCATTTCCCTGGTTCCTGCCTGGCCCATCCTCACCCCCTCCATTTCCCAGGGACTCTCTTCTGGATTAGAACTTTAAATCAAATAAATTCCAGGATTGGAATAAAAGTCGTCTGCAGAGAACTTATTCAGCCTCCTGCTTCTTCCTCTTTTGGGCCTGCTGTTGGAATTCAGGGTGCCGGGAAGGCACACCCCAGGGCCACCTCTGTCCCCTTGCCCCAACATGGCCCCCTCAGCCCTGCCCTATCTGTTAGTCCACCAGGCTGCCCCATCCCCACTCACCCCACCCCCTCACTGGGAGTCCAGGACCATCATCGGGGCTGGCAGACACCCAGTTTCTGAAGGATGGGCTTCCTCAGACGGGTGGCCATTGCCCAGCCCTCTGCAACTACAGAAATCTAGATTATTCCCCATTTAATGGGGCTGAAGTTGTAGGGAGAGGGAGGAAGGGGTAAAGGAACAAGGGGAGGTGATGGGGAAGAAATCTAGATCCCCACAGAATGAACTTCCAGTCTATGCCAGACTGGAAAACCGTGTCAATACATTCTTTATTGGCTTTTGTCAATTTTTTTTTTTCAATATTTATTTGCCTGAGCTGGATCTACATTGCAGCACATAGGATCATAGATCCAATCTTCCTTGCAGCATGGGAGATCTTTAGTTGCCACATGTGGGATCTAGTTCCTTGACCAGGAATAGAACTCTGGCCCCCTGCGTTGGTAGTGCAGTCTTAGCCACTGGACCACCAGGGAAGTCCTCCCATTATTGTTTTATATTGTGAGGATCCAAGTGGAGGATGAACCAGGGACAGGAGGGTCCTCGTCTCTCCCTCCACACAAGCATGGCAGGGCCTGGCCTTTCCCACCCCCTCCCCCTGCCTCCCCACTCCACCCTGGAGTGATGGAACACCACAGACCCAGCCTGCTCCCCTTTCTGCTCCCTAGCCTGACTCCTGGACTCGTAACATTCTAGACATGACGGGCCTGCAGTCTGAAGCTGCAGGGGAACAAACTTGGTGCCCCTCTCCCTGTATCTCACCATGAGCCCCCCAAGGAGAAGCTGTCTCCAGGAAAAGGGAAAAAAAAAAAAAGCCAGAGAGACAAAGTGATTCTTAAATATTTTCCTTCTCTGCAGTCACTCAGGGAGGAGGGCGTGAGGGGCGAGGGAGGCTGGAAGGGGGGACAAAGGGGGTTTAATAGGCTCCGGTGACAGCACAGTGTCCACATTGGGAGAAGATTAATGACGAAAATTAATCGCCTGACCTTTCTTTCCAGGAGCTGGAGGTGAGGCGGGCCATTAAAGCCTCTTATGTTGTAATTAACGTTGGAGGGGAGAAGAGAGCTGCCTTCAGAATGGATGTGATCATTTAATTAGGCTCAGGCGTAGGTGCCACAACAGGTCCGGAGAAGTCATAATTTAACTATGGCTTTAAATTACACAGGCCGAGTGGGGATGGCGGACTTGGAGGGTAGGAGAGCCTGGCGCGGAGAACTCAGGAAAACAATGGCATAAACACCCCGAGTGAGGGAGAGAGACGGTGACAGACAGACAGACAGAAAGACAAAGCAGTAGGTGCTGACAGCCGGGGCTGGTGGAGGTGCAGATAAGGACTGGGGAGAGCGCTGCTAACGGGGCAAAACTGGGAGTCAGGTGAGGCAGAGAAACGTGGGATCGCCAAGAGTTGGAGTGACCTGGGGAGGGGTGGGTGTGTGTGTGTGTGTGTGTGTGTGTGTGTGTTCACATGTGGGTTCTGGGGAGAGTGCCTCTGAGCACCTTCACCTCCGACCGCATTCCACGAATACATCCCGACCTTGGAGAATTTTGCAAAGACGCCGAGCTTTCAAAATGCAAAGTGGGCCAAATATTTCACTTCGCCCAGGCCCTCGCGGGGCGCCCCTCTCCCCGCAGTCTCGCCACCAGCGCTCGGGCGAGAGCAGATACCCCCTTCCTAACCTGGAAAGTCTGGGGGATCCGAGCGCTACGCACCGCCCGCGCGTCCTGGAAGACGAGCAGGGTCGGGCCCCGCGTGCTCGGGCCGATATCTAGGCGAAGGGCGCGCGGCCGCGGGATCTAGAGCCGGGTAGGATGGCGTGAGCGAGCGGGGTCGACCCTGGGCCGGCGAAGTTCAAGGCCGGGGCACTGCGCCGCGCGGTGGCGGACGCAGCTGCGGTCGCCAGGGCGCCGGGGCCGGCTAGTTGCTCAACCAGCCGGATTAGTCACCGTCGGAAAACCGCGAACAGGCGCTTCCGCGCAGGGGGAGGAGACAGAAGGGCCTGGAGGGCGGAGGAGGAGGGACTGGCGATGCGGCCCAGGCCAGCGTGGACCCGAGAGTGAGGGCCCGCGGGGCTTTTGCCGAGCGCCTCGATACGGTTGCCGCCGGCTTTGTTCTGGACGGTGGGAAGGGTGGGAGCTGCTTCCTTTCGGGTCCAAGAAACGCCCCGGGCGCGGCCCTGGGACACCCGGCCACTGCTCTGCCTTCAGATGCCGGTCACTGTTGGGGCTTCCTGGGCCCTGGGGGACCCTCTTGCTCTCCCTCACTGTCCCCTCTTGCTCTAGAAGGGATGGAGTCGCAGACGTGAGGCAGGGTAGGACTTCCCTTAGGGTGAAGCCAAGCCACCAACTTTTTTTCTTTCTTTCTCTCTCTTTTTTTTTTTTTAGTTTTTATTGAAGTTACTGTGTCAGTTTCTGCTGTGCAGCAACTCTTCCTATACACATATCCCCTCTTTTGTATATTTCCTTCACATTTAGGTTGCCGCAGCACTGAACAGAGCTCCCTGTGCTTTACAGTAGGACCTCGTCGGTTATCTGTTTTACACATAATAGTGTATATATAAGCCACCAACTTTTAAAACCTGGCCTAAATTGCACTGCTCCCTCTCGCTACCATCTAGGTTGGAAGAAGAGACAGGAAGGATCAGAAGGAAGACAGAGACACCTCACAACTTCCCATTCATTCACTAGCCCCCACCCCAGATTGTCAAGCCATGGGACCCTGCCTCCTGCCCCACCCCCAGGGCAAATACAAAAGGCATCAAATGGTCAACTGTAGGACACGGATTCAATCCCTGGGTTGGGAAGGTCCCCTGGAGGAGGGCATGGCAACCCACTCCAGTACTCATGTGTGGAGAATCTCATGGACAGAAGCTTGGTGGGCTACAGTCCATGGGATGGCAAAGAGTCAGACTCAACTGAAGCGACTTAACACATCACAGGACACTTAGGGCTTCACAGCTGGTGCTAGTGGTAAAGAACCAGCCTCCAATGAGGGAGACATAAGAGATGTGGGTTTGATCCCTTGGTTGGGAAGCTCCCCTGGAGGAGGGCATGGCAACCCACTCCAGTATTCTTGCCTGGAGAATCCCACGGACAGAGGAGCCTGGCAGGCTGCAATCTATAGGGTCGCAAAAAGTCAGACGAGACTGAATCAACTTAGCACTCATGCAGGACACTTTCACCCCACAGAGCAAGGCAGAGTTTCCATTTTGATTAGACATCCACAAATTCTCCAAATTAGTGAACCTCTCAATTGGAGTTTTGTCCCTGCCTACCTACTTAATTGATGGATGGAATGATTGATAGTCTAATGGGTATTTTTGAGCTCTCTTGCAGCTCTGACCTCTGTCCTGAGAATCTCCATCCTGCCCTAGAGGTGAAGGGGGAGCTGTGGCCTGAGCTGGGAGTGGGACCAGGCAGAGAGGCAGGGGTTCCAGATGGAGGATGGGGCTCCTCTCCTCAGACCAGGGCTCCAGCTGGCCCAGGAGGCTTGGGGTCATGTCTTGATGGTGCCCTGGGCTGCTGCTGCTGTGTGGCTGACCTAAGGGCTCCACAGCCCAAATCCAGTCGCCACGTCGTGTCTGACTCTATTGCGACCTCATGAACTGTAGCCCACCAGGCTCCTCTGTCCATGGGATTTCCCAGGCAAAAATACTGGAATAGGTTGCCATTTCCTTTGACCCTAATCAGAGTCAGATGGGGAGGGAGGTGGAGGTTGCTGGGCACCCAAAAGGCCAGATGGGGAGTGCAGAAAGAAGGTGGGGAATGAGGCAAGCAGAGGGGAGTAGGGGTTCGTGAACAGAGAGGAGGGGAGGAGGAAAACCCGACCAGGCCCACAGGCTTCCTTTAGCCCCTTCATTGAGACAAACAGGGAGAGTGCCTGCCCCCACCCCCTACGTGGGCAACATCCCTCACAAACCCCAGCTCATAGGAGACCTCTTGTGGTACCTCCATGTCAGATGATCCCTTCCTCCCTCTACAAGACTGTGGGCCTCTGGGCACCTCTCTCCTGCCCCTCTTGTTCTGATTAGAATAAAATCCGAAAGGGTGAGGACTTATAAGACCTCTTATAAGGTTTATAAGGCTGTGCCTCGGTCCTCTTTCTCCACTTAAGTCTCATCTTCCTGGTTCCCCCTCATTCTCCTCCAGCCATACCTCCCAGCTTTCTGTCTCAACTAGAATTTAAGCTCCTTGAAGCCCAGACCAGGCTGTCAGGATCACTCATCTTCTGCAGAGCCTTAGAATGGTGCCTAGCCTGTGGTAACCACTGGGTAATCAATGTTGGTTGATTAAATCAAGTTCACAGTTCTGTTTCTGCAAGCCTCCCCTACCCCCGGCACACACAGAAGGCCTCTCCCTTTATGGACCCTAATGTCTGGCTTTAGCTCTTCCTACGTTTTTTTATAATGTTTCCTTCTTTGCGAAGCCTGGAATTGAGTGTTTCTGGGAGGTTGTTGTACAGGGGCCCCAAATTACCCCCTGCCAAAAGAAAACCCTCCACTTAGGGCATCTGACCCAAACAGCCGGGAAGCACCAGGGCTCCCCTGGCCAGCAAAGTGCCCCCAACCCACCCCATCCAAGGCCCCAGCAGGGCATCCCTGGAAAATGGGGCAGGAGAAGCAACTGGGATATTCCAATAAAATTAAAATAAATTGAAAAGCAGCTGGGGGAAACAGCTTTTGGGCATGGACAGCAGGCTTCTCCCCTTTGATGAGCTGATGCGCTGAACGGAAGCGCAGGGGCCCTGCCTGGAGGAATTTAGTTGGGGAGAGTCTGGGGCTGGGGGAAGGGAGGATGGGTCTGCTTCTCCGTGAGAACAGCCCAGGCCTTGGCCTGTTTGTTTTTCTGTCTGACTGTTTGTTGGATGGGGGGGTGGGGAGATAAGGACATGGAAACAACCTTAAAATAACCTCCACAATTCCCTAAGCACCCATGGGGACCCGGCACAGGGGTCTAGCTTGGGGCCTGCAGCGTGGCTGAGGAGGGTAGGGTTCTGGGCCGTTCTGGCCTGTGTGTCTGTCTGTCTGTCTGCATGGGTGCACTGCACTCTTGCCCTGTCCCCGGCCCCCGGCTTGCTCCCTGAGGGCTCTGGGTGAGCCGGAGTTGACTTGAGCCCTCTCAGCTGACACTGGCAGGAATAAATAATCCCATGACTTGAATTAGGAGTCAGGGCTCCAAGGAGGCCTAGCAGCTGCGTAAATCCCGAAGATGTGGGGCTCAGGTGGGCCCCACAGAGCACTCAGGTCAGTCCCTGGGAGTTATGGTGCCTTAATTCAACTCTTGCCTCCTCCTCCTCCTTCTTTATTTCTGCCCAGTGGTGTCCCACAGAGAACCTCTGCTTGGTGCCCTAGGAGGCTTGCGGAATGGGCTGGAAGTCCAGTGATGTAAAGACTCCCTCTTGGGCCCCGGCTCCCCGACGCATCTCTCCTGGACAGGACTCCCTTCTCCCCTTTCCCCACCCTACAGAGCGTTCACAGCCAAGCCCTGGAAGCCAGACTCTTCCACCTAAGGTTACACCTGCATCTAGGAATCCACAGGGAGGCTCAAGATAATCTACCCTTCCACCTGGGCCTCTCTTTGCCCCAGGGTCTTAGATAACAGTGCAGAATGTGGAATGTTTGTCTTGAAACCTACGCCCTTTGATTACCCTTCTCTAGGCCTGGACTGGGGCTCCCACTCTGCTACACTGGGAGCTTGACCTTGAGCAAACAGATTGGTCTCAAAGGGTTAGGTCTGAGTTTTAAAAGAGGGGCTTTTTCACCTAGAGATTTTGTCATTAGGTGGGTGTTTGAGGATGGGGGATATTTCTGGAGAGGGACTTTCTAATGGATGGTCCCTGGTCTTGGAAGACCCCTTCACATAGCAGACATTTGCCAGTTGGCCCCTTAACTTTGCAAAGGATGGGCTCTCTGTCGTCTTCACCCCAAACCCAAAATAGCTGGCACTGGAGAGTTTTTAAATGTTTCTAAACTCAGGGAGACTGGGTCCCAAACTGCCAAATATAAAATCATTTCCCAATCAGATTTGAAAAGAGCATGTCATTCATACCTTCAGACATTAAACATTTATTGAGCAACACATTCAAAGCACTGGGCACCCACACCAAGATCAAAACCAAGATAAGTAAGACAATCTAGGTTCCATCTGTGTGTTGATGGCTCACCGTCTAGGAACAGGAAGTCAGTACAGCCATTCAGTGAGACAGAGACAAGAAAAAGAACGGGACAGGGACAGGGAAGGGACAAGAGTACAGTTAGGCCAGGCCCTTCTCTTCCCCTTGACCCTAAGGGGTACTTCTCTCTCTTGCTGGGTGGCTGACGTTCACTGCCTTTTTCTCCACCTCAACTGTAACTGCTGGATTGAGCCTGAAGCTAGACTTGCAAATCACAGTTTCTGGGAAGCGGGGTGTTCTGCAGCAGGTTACACAGGCTATTGTTGATTCATTCAACAGGTATTTCCCAAGCACAGCTTAACAAAAGACTCCTAAACCACAGATGAAGGAAAAATTTAGCCAATGGCGATGCTGGTCAGAGTGTGCTCAGCATCCCACGAAGCGGAGGGCTGCAGGAGCTCAAAAGAGGGCAGTCGTGCCGAGGTGGGCTGGGGATGAGCAGTAAAGGAAAGCTTCTGGAAGGAAGTGGTACTGCTGTTGTCTTTTGGGGATTGGTATGGCTGGCACAAACTGGTATAGACTAGTATAATGAAGGGAGAAAAACTTCGGCCCTTGGGAAAGAGGAAAGATTGAGATGGAAAAGAAAACATTGAGTTAGGCAACTGAGAGCGAGAGGGAGTGCTAAGTTTCATGGGATGTTGGATGGACTGATTTGGCTGGACCTGAGTTGCTGGAAATGGGACTGGAAAGGTAAGTGAAGGGAGACCCGCTTGGAGATGACCTTGAGGCTATGTTAGTCAGCCAGCACCACAGTAATGCTGGCCCGCAAATCACAGGAACATGAACACTCATGGTTTACAACAACAAGGCTTTGTTTCACTCACAGACTGTGGGTGGGGCTCCAGACGGCTCTGTGTTCTCCTTGGACCAGCAAGAGCTCAGGAGACCAAGCCGAACCTCACGTCCCTGTGCCCTGGCCACATCCACGGCCAGGTCATTGGCCAAAGCAAGTCACGTGACCAAGCCACCCAGACTGCAGTGGGAAAGTAGAGTCATGTGACAAGGGATGTGGCCACAGGATCCCTTTGCTGGGAGTGAAGGATTGAGACAATGATCCAACCTCAGCTGCTATGCAACAGCCATCGAAAGTGCCTAAGCAGTGAACTGGTGTGACACCCTATGGCTGCCAGATTCCTCAGTCTCTGAAGCTCTTTTCCAGACGCTACCCCATTTTTTCATCTTCCCAACAATCCTTTGAAGGAGGAGTCGTCCCATTTTACAGATGACAAAGAAAGATTTAGAGAAGCAAAGTGGCTCACCTAGATGACACAGCTGGCAAAACATGGAACTGAGATTGAAACTGGGATCTTTGGGCTCTAAGCCTGCTCCTCCCCGACCTCTTCCCCACCGTTTCCCCAACAGCTGATTTAGAAGGATGCATCTGCTGCTGTGTGCAGTCTGGGGAGACGCTGCAGATGGCTGACAGCTGAGAGATGAAACGGCCGTCCCCACCCTGTGAGGAGCCCAAGCTAGGCTGGGGGCAGAGGAGGGGAGATGGTGATCTAAGCGTTTTTTTGGTTTATTTTTGTATTTCCTTCCTTTATTGAGGTATAATTTTCATAGAGTGATAAACACACAGATCTTAAGTGTACAGTTGATGAGTTTTGTCAAATGTAAATGTGTTATCAGTACCCCAGATCAAGGGGGAAAACATTTCCATAATCCCAGAAA
Organism: Bison bison bison; assembly: GCF_000754665.1. Taxonomy (NCBI): domain Eukaryota; kingdom Metazoa; phylum Chordata; class Mammalia; order Artiodactyla; family Bovidae; genus Bison; species Bison bison. The sequence continues at coordinate 9,552,363 of NW_011495047.1, read as the reverse complement.
GTTTCCTTTGTGCCCCTTTCCAGCCAACCCTCCTTCCCCCAGGCAACTTTTTTTTTGTGGATCCCTTATCACCTTAGATTAGTTTTGTCCATCTGTGTACTTTATAAATGGAGTCCTGGGTTACATGTTCTTTGTGTCTGGCTTTCTTCACTCAGTGTAGTGTCTTGAGAATTCATCCATGTTATTGCATGTAGCAGCAGTTAGTTTATATTCTTATTATAATGCCTATTCCATGGGATGAATTTACCATAATTTAATCCATTTTCTTGTTGGTGGACATTTGGGGTTCTTTCTTTTTTTTCGGTTTTTCTGTTTGTTTTGGGGGGCCTCTTTCTTGTTGGTGGATGTTTGGGTGGTTGCTATCAGTTTTGTCAGCTGGGATGAAATTCTGGTGCAAGTCCTTGTGAAGAAAGATTCTCACTTCTCTGGGTATATCCCTAGAGTAGAATTGCTGGGCCAGAGGGTAAGTGTATAAATAACTTCCATAGAGATTGACAAACAATTTTCTGAAGTGGCTTTTACCATCTTGCACACCATCTGCCAGGTGGGAGAGTTTCAGATGCTCCCCCTCCTTGTCAACATTTGGCAGAATCCATCTTTTTCATTTTAGCCATCTAGTGAGTGTGAGGAGGTGTCTCATTGTGGGACGGTCCATTTTCAAGTCCGGTTCTCCTCTCCCTTGCTCTCTTCTCGATCTCAGGCATCTGCTCCCCTAGGCCGCCCTGTGCTGTCGTTTAGTCGCTAACTCTTTGTGACCCGTGAACTGCAACAAGCCAGGCTTCCCTGTCCTTCACTGTTTCCTGGAATTTGCTCTAATTCATTGAGCACTGAGTCGATGATGCCATCCAACCATTTCATCCTCTGCCTACCGCGTCTCCTTTTCCCTTCAATCTGTGTCTCCGGCCACATCTGCACAGATCCAGCTCCCAGCTTACACCTCACCATGGCTGCCACTTCTGCTGAATGACTCCCATCTGCGGGGTCTAAAAACACCACTTCTTCCTTTTGTCTCTGTTGACTAGTGGCATCCATCCATTTGTTTCACCAATGCCTCTTTGTCTTCTCAGCTCTTCCTTCACCTGTGTAACCATTTCTTTTCTTTGTATTGAAGTAGAGTTGAGTTGCAATTTTATATTAATTTCAGGTGTACAGCGTAGGCTGTGTAACCATTTCTTGCCTCTGGGATCTTGTATTTGCTGTTCCTTCCATTTAGAATGCTCTCCCTCTCCTCCCCACAGATATCAACTCGGCTCTGCCGGTGTTTGCTCAGATGTCTCCATCTCAATAATGCCTCCCTCCCATCACCATCCAACTTAAAATTAACCTTGCAGCATCCTACCCCTCTGTCTTGCTTTTTTATATGTATTTCTCTATATTGGCATCTTCCTTCATACTCTTCTTTATGTGTTTTACTTATTTCTATTCTAATTGCCTTTCTCCCTCCATCAGAATACAAGGTCCACGAGGGCATGATTTGCTCTCTGTTTTGTCTCTGGCTGTAGGTCAACTGACCAGTGACCTAAGTAGGCAACCAAGCCTTTGTTGAGTGAATAAATATGGGTAGAGAAAGCAGAAAGTCCCCAAATTCTGCAAGAGAATCCCAGAGTCAGAACTCCACAGGGCATCTTTTCTTTTTTCTTTTTTAATCATATTTATTTGTTTGTTTGTTTGTTTTGGCTGCACTGGGTCTTTGTTGCTGCCTACAGGCTTTTCTCTAGTTGTGGCCAGCGGGGGCTACTCTCAAGTTGCAGGGCTCGGGCTTCTCAATGCAGTGGCTTCTCTTGTTGCAGAGCACAGGCTCGTGGGCTCCTGGGCTTCAGTGGTTGCAGCACACAGGCTCAGTAGTTGTGGTACACAGGCTTAGTTGCTTCTCAGCACGTGGAATCTTCCCGGATCAGGGTTGGAACCCGTGTCTCCTGCATCGGCAGGCAGATTCTTTACCACTGAGCCACCAGGAAAGCTCCACAGGGCATCTTTAAATCTTGTCATGGGAGTCCAATGGGTGGTAGAGTCCCAGCTGAAAGGAGGGAGTGTGCTTCATCTCTCTCCCCGGTTTTCCTCCTGTGCCAGGGCACTTCCCAGAAAGAGGTGAGCCAGGCACAATTCAGAACCACACTTGTTGAGAGCTCTGCCTTGGACCCTACATGGAGACCCAGAGGGCTGCTTCTGAATTTGACTGTGAAAGGGCACATTTGGACACAAAAGCCTTTCTTGATTAAAATAGGTCTTTCGTTTGGAAGTGGATGAGGTAGGTCCGAGGTCAAGATGATGCTAGCCCATGTTTTAAAAATGAATCTTAAAAAAACAAAAATGAATCTTGACCCATTACCTCAGAGTATACACAAAAATCAACTCCAGATGGGCTAGAGACACAAATATGAAAGACAAGACAATAAAGCTTCTAGAAGAAAACATAGAATATCTTCATGGCCTTAGGGTAGGCAAAACATTCTTTCTTACAAATATTTGTTTGGCTGCATCAGGTCCTAGTTGTGGCGCCAGGCTTAGCTGCTCCACAACATGTGGGATTCTAGTTCCTTGAGCAGGGATTGAACCCGTGTCCCCTGCATTGCAAGGTGGATTCTCAAACACTGGACCACCAGGGAAGTCCCCATAGAGTTCTTAAAGAAAGGACACAAACCTATTTGTAAAATATATGTCCACCAAATGACTTATATCCAGAAGATAAATGTCCCCTATAGATCAATAAGAAAAAAAACAAAAACAAGAAAAGAAAAATGGGCCAAAGACTTGATATTCATTCCACAGAAAGCTGATATCCAAATAGCCAATAAACATAAGAAACAGGATTCCATTTCCTGAATCAGAGAAATACAAAACTAAAACCACAATGCAACACCTCCATACATTCAGCAAAGTGGTTAAAATAAAAAGACAGAGAATATCAAGTGTTGATGAGGATGTGGCAGCATCAGAATTCAGTTGCATTGCTGTTGGGCATATAAATTGGTTCATCGGTCATTGAGATCCATTGGCATTATCTAATAAAACTAAAGGCATGCATGGTCTGTGACCCAGAAATTCTATTTGTCGACAAATATTCATGGCAACCTTATATGCAGTAGGAAAAAAATCTGGAAAAACTCAACAGTAGAATGCAGCAATAAATGGGGATAATATTGAAGCAATGGAACACTACAAAAAATGAGGAAGAACATGCTATTGATATACAACAGTACAACAAAGCATATACAGCAGCAGAATGCAACACCGATAATGTATCTTGTCAACAGAACATTCAGCGAAAGGAAGAAGATGCAAAGTGCCTACGTACTGAATGATTCCATGTATATAAGATTCTAAAGCAGGCAAAACAAATCAATGGTCTTAGAAGCTAATACAGAAGAGTGGTGACTTTGGGGGGCAGTGAGTGGGCAGTAACTGGCAAGGGGCACCAGGAAGTATTCCAAGGCACTAGTAAATGTTCTCTTCCTCCTCTGAGTGTCGGTTACACGGTTGTATTGGTTTTGCAAAATTTCTTCAAGCTGTACATTTATGACTTATGCACTGCTCTATGTATATTGTACATCAATAAGAGGATTATTTTACAGAAGAAGGGTTAGACTGGGGGAAACTAGAGCAATGAAGGCAAGTAACCCAGAGGGGGAGGGTGGCACAGGGTAGAATGATAGGGAGGGCTTCTGGACTTGCCTCTCTTATAAAATCTGGTTCTTTCTCCTCGGGTATTGCAGCTATTCTTGGGTTCTGGGGCTGAGATGTACGTAATGGAAATACAAAGAGGAACACGGTCACGGAGCAGCTCTGCTGTTCCCAGAAAGCGTGTCACATCTCTGAGCCTCAGGAAAACATAAGGAGGTCACTACCTGGTGCGTGGCAAGGAGCGCTACCACAACCCACTGGTGCCGACTGGTGAGGGCTGCACCAGCGGGAGCGACAGGGGACTCCCTTTTGCTCCTCAGGGTGGAAAAAGAGAGACACACAATTATAACCTGGAGATGGGGTGTGCCCCAGTGAGCTGGGATACAGGGCGTCATCCGACAGCCATCCATTCTTCCCCATCAGCCCAGCACACCTCCCAGGGCCCGAACATCTCCCTGTCCATGAAGAGGCTCATGTTTAAAAGATAATTTTTTTTTTAATTTATGTATGTATTTATTTTTGGCTGAGCTGGATCTTTGCTGCTGCACACAGGTGTTCTCTGGTTACAGTGAGAGGGGGCTTCTCTTGTGGAGCACAGGCTCCAGGTGCGCGGGCTTCAATAGCTGTGGTGCACGGGAATAGTCCCACAGCATGTGCCGTCTTCTGGGACCAGGGATTGAATCCGTGTCCTCTGCATTGGCAGGCATATTCTTAACCACTGGACCACCAGGAAAGTCTGAGACTGATTTTTCAATAAGCGAGGGCCCTGAAAGGAAACCAGCTGCTTCTTGGTTGCCTCATCCAGCAGTGGAGGCACTGGCAGTGGAGGAGCCACAAATGCAGGGCAGCAGGGAGGCCTCTGGAGAACGTCGCAGTAGATGCAATCTGCTCCCACCACAGTCGAGCCCTCAGTGCCGTGTCCGGCCCTTTTGTGCCCCTCACCACCAGCATGGCCCTGTCTGAAAAACCCCACTGCCCTTTAGCCTGTCCACCATCACCTGCTCCAGGGAGACCAAACGCTCATTTCCTCCCAGACTCAATCCCTCCATCTTCTGGAATCCCCCCACCCCATTCTCAACTCCTGCATTGACAGCCATCAGAGCTCTTCTCACTGGTCTCCACAGTGGGGTCCACCTCCAGTCAGAGAGGTTCTTGGGAGCAAGTTCTGTGTCTGATTCACTTTTGTGTCTCTGACGCTCAGCAAATAGGAAGTGAACAATAGATGTTTTCTGAAGAAGGGGAAGGAGACTATCCCATAACTAGGGTCAAATTATAAAGGATCTGCTAAACTCATTCCCATGACGATAATAAGCCAGTGAATTTCAGGCACAGTTTAAAAAAAAAAAAAAGGATAAATACCTTAACCCAAAATACTGATCACAAACTGATAAGGGAAAATATATTTCAGCTGGGATCCCTTACAGTGATGTCATTGTGGGAGGAGTTATCTGCAGGAGAGCAGTCGGCACATCCGTCATCATACCCTCACCACCATCTCGGGTCGTACTCCAGCAAGGTGTGCTGTCCTGTTAATCCTCCCTGAGCCTACGAGGTGGCTGCTACTGTCATCCTTATCTTACGGATAAGGAAGCTGAAGCACAGAAAGATGTAGCAACTTGTCCAGAGACACGAAACTGCTAAACAGCAGAACAGGAATCTGAACTGGGGCTGGCTGACTCCCAGGTCCAGGTGCGAATCACCCAGCTAGCTCCGAGCCTTCCTATGACCCTGCCCAAACACCCTCTGCAGGGTGATTTAGGAGGTCAGGGTCCCAGCCTTCTGAGCGTCTTAGAGTTTAAGGTGAATGTCCTAAATTAAGGCTAAAACATATATGAAGTCTGAGAGGTGAGAGAGGGCCAACAAGAGCCGCGGGTGTCTGTGCTCGCGTGTCAGCATGTGTGCCTGTGTGCCTGTGCACACATCTGCGTGCTTGTGCGTGTGTGCATGTGCATGCACACACATATATGGGTTATGTGTGGATGCCAGAGCCGAGGGGAGGGGTTGGCCAATTAGAAGAAGGTAATCGATGTGAAGGCTCCTCACATGGCCAGCACACAGTAAATATTTGCAGAATTGAATTGAAATGCTAAAGAGAGGGCTCTCCAAACGTGAGGTGTTATTATTACTATTATCTCCAAATTGCAGGCTTTAGGAGAAGAGAGGCAGGTGGGGAGTTGGTTCGTTGGCCTCCAGACCACACTAGGCTGACTGCCCCACCACCACCACGTGGACTCTCTGTGGCTGGTTGGCCTCCAGAGCTGGCTGGAGGGGGGTTCTTGCAACCCGTGAGGATGGCGGCAACAATGACGAGGGTAACTAACAAGGATGGAACCCTCCGTGTGATCTGGCCCGGAGCTCAGGGCCTGTTCCTCTTTCCCAGCAGTCCATGAGGTGGGCACTGTTCATCTCACTAGCATCCTCAAGGTGCAGAGGGGGAAAGTGAGGCTCAGATGGGTTGGCCCAGAGAATGTGTTCATGGCTGGGTATTGAGAACAGATAGAGGCCTGGGGCCGTCCTTTCTCCACATCCAGAGACCAGTCCTCCTACACAACACTAGCACCCAACGGGTTTACAGGTGGTCAAGGCCCTGCGGCCGGCTGGCTAGTATGGAGCCATGGGCCCTCGATCCGGTCAACCCAGAGCCGGGCGCTTCATCCCCCAAGACCTTGGTGTTCTCACTGGCAAAGAGGGACTGCAGAGTTGCCACTCAGAGGGTCGTTGTCATGAGAGGCCACATGCAAAGCACCTAGGGCATTGTGAGCGCTCAAGTACATCAGCTATTATTCTAAACGTGCTCGAGTTTTCACTTGAACCTAATATTCACTCCTCACAAAGCCATGACGTTAGAGAGCTGGTGCTCTAAGTGCAGGAATGACCCAGTTCAACCCCTCTGGCGACAGGCAAGGAAAGTGAGGTCCCAAGAACAGCACCAAGGTCCCAGGGCTCCCAAGTGGCAGGGCCTGGATTCAAACACAGATTTGCTGCTCCCAAGTGGGCCTCTCCACCTGCCAGGACTGCCTCAGGGCTGGCCTGAGGGCACAGAGGGCCCCGCACAAGTGTGGGTGGAGGGGGCACTGGGGTGTTGGGGCCCCTGCCCCAGCCTCCAGAGGAGGGAGGTGGGAGATTCCGAAGCACGGCTGCCACATACCTGGGAAGGAGGCCAGAGGGGGGCGAGGACGAGGGGCTAAGAGCTGGCCCAGTGGAGGGTGGGAGACCAAGTGTCTCTCGCCAAGGCCCCGAGCCCCTCAGCCCTCCTCTTCTCATGAGGGAAAGCCCTGTCTTCTCCCCGCTCACCCCCCTCAAGAATGTGGGAGCCATGACCAGGCCCGGGGCGAGGGGGAGAGTGCCACTGCAAGCCCTGTGTGCCCCTCACCCTCTGCCCTGCCCCTGGGCCTGCCCCCTGCCCACCGCTTCCTAAAGCCTGTGCCCGCATCCTCAGCCCCTGTCAGCCTCCCGGCTGCCACGGAAACCCAGAGCCCACAAAACGCCCCTGTCAACCTGCCTCCTCCCCGGAGGTCCAAGGCCTTAAAACTTAATAGTCTCTCAAATGCTGTAACGCTAGAGGGGGCTTTTATGGACTCAACAGGGATAATAATATGAAGGGGCGTTAGCCGCCTCAAGTGGGCTGCTCACAGTGGGCCACCCCCTCCAGCCCCTCACATAACACTTGGAGGGCCTCTGGAGGGGCCCCCTGCACCGCCTTCTGATGAGGTTATTAGAGCACAGTTCTCTGCGATAGGGGCCTAGTGCGGGGTGGGGACCCCTGTGGCCCTGGCTCTCGGAAACCGGACCGGTGTGTCCAGGGGAAGGATCTTGATGACTAATGAGCAGGCAATTGAAAGTGCCTTCGTGTCAGTGGGGAGCAGATGGAGAAAGAGGGGAATTCCTGTGGCCTGAACTCAGAGGTGTGGGTGGCTGGGAGGGAGGGATGAGTGAGCTGTGTGGGGTCAGCAGGTGGGGGAGGGGAGGAACGCCCCCCAGCTTCCACCCACACACAGAGGCTACAGGTTCCCGGGCCCAACCCAGGGGACCAGGCGCTGAGCTAGAGGCCACGCTCTGGCGTCTTTTGGGCCACTTGGCTTTACCCTCTTCTCCTCTTCCAAGGGCCTTATTTTTCTGTTGTTCCCTTTCTTGCCCCCTCAGTAAGCCCCTCCTGGTCTGTCCTCACCGGGCCCCCTTCCCTGCTTTTCTTTCCTGTTCCCGCTTCTCACCCACCTCACCTCTTATTACTGGGAGACCTCAAATAGAAATTCTACCCAGTCTTCAACAGAAGTAGGCGGCCCCTCCCCCAAACAAACAAAATACTAAATAACACTAAATAGAATACCCTGGCTGACGTGCCAACACCACACACACACACACACACACACACACACACACGCAGGCCACGCTCACACATATTTTCTTCATTACCTCCCCTAACACTGTCTTTCTTCCATCTTGAGTTCAATGTTGTTTTTTGTCTCTTTGCAGCCCTCCCCCTCCACTTCCCCTCAATTTATTCCAGCTGTGAAAACCTTTTTCCCATCTCCTCTGTCACCCCGGCAGATAGGTGAGTGGCAGGCAGAGGAGTCCACTCCGCAGCCACCGTTGGTAATTGATGCCAGATGTCGAGCTGGCCCCTGGCCCAGCCCCAGGCAGGGCTCCCGCGCCGCCTCCTGCATCTGGGTGTGAAAGGCGAGCCGCAGCCCAGCCTGAGTTCTCGGGGGGCTATGGAGCCAGCTCAGGGGACGCCCGGTGGGACAGGCTGGGAGTGTGGGCTGCCACAGGGAGGAGGCTGGGAGCAGAGGGTAGGGGGTGGAGGAAGATATAGGCCACTGACTACACCTTGGTTGGCATGAGCGAAGCCAGGACCGTCCAGAGGCAAGACGTGAGAGCAACTTCCCTCGGCCCCTTGTCAGCCTTTCTGTTTCCTGGGGATGAAAAGTTTGTTGTTCCTGCTTTTTATAAATATATGTAATTTGGTAAAGAACCAATTAGGAAACTCTAGAATTCTTCAGGATGCTTCTACTACCCTTGGTATTGAAACTAGTAAACATTTTCTGGAGTATTTTAGGTGCTTTCTCAGTCATTGACCGTGAACGCTCTCACCCTCTCATTTCATTTCCACAGCAATCCTGTGAGGTGGGGCCCATGATTGTCCCCATTTTACAGATGCAACCAAAGATGCCTGGAACATCTAATAGGCCCAGCTAGGAAGTGGTAAAGAATCCCCCTGCAATGTGGGAGACCCAGATCCAATCCCAGGATTATGAAGATCCCCTGGAGAAGGGAATGGCTACCCGCTCCAGTATTTTTGCCTGAGAACCCCACGGACAGGGGAGCCTGGAGGACTACAGTCCATAGGGTCACAAAGAGTCGGACACGACTAAGCAACTAACATTTTCATTTTTCAGGAAGTGGTGGTACCAGGATTTGAGCCCAGACAGTCTGACTCCAGAAACCACATTAGGCTCTCTGGAAAGACTTTAAAATCTTCAAAGGTCAGAGATAGAAGGAACCTGGTCTAAACCCTTTTTAAAGGAGGAATGGAGGTCCAAAGGGGAGAGGTGACTTGCTCAAGGAGGCACAGGGAGCTGGACCCTGAGCAGGGCTGAATCTCAATGCTTCTGTCCCTGTTCAGAGCCCTTAGTTCTGACTCGGGTCTGCACACCCTTGGCCGAGAGCCAGGCTTCCTGGAGGAGGTGCCTTTTGTAGGACTTGGAACAAGACAAGGATCAAAGACTGGCAGATAGGCAGAAGGAAGCACTTTCAGCGCACAGCCTTCTGTTCAAAGGTGGGGCTGGCAGACAGCATTAACTGTGTCCGACTGCCAGGCACTGTGGTCACAATGCGGACTTAGAGACAAACTCTGCCCTCAAAAAAGAGAGAGAGAGGAAAAAAAAAAGCAAGGCACGTGGGATAGGGAGGACCATGGTGGGCAGCAGTATGCAGCAGTAGATTCTTGGTAAGGTGATGTTTGAACAGACCTCAGATGAGGGAAGGAGCCATGTGGATATCCGGGTACGAGTGTTTCAGGCAGAGGAATAGCACATGCAAAGGACCTGAGGCAGGAGTGTGCTTAATGTGTCCAGAGTGCAGGGAGCGAGGGAGAGAATAATTAATAGGAGGCATGTCAGAGAAGGGAAGGGGCCAGATCATGTAGGGCCCCATGGTTACTGTAAGGGCTTTTACTCCCAGTGCAATGGGAGCCATGGGGGATGCTGAGCAGAGGGGTGACATGGGCCCAGAAACGCAGCAGTGGAGGTGCCGAGAAGTCATCAGATTCCGGATGTACTTTGAAATCACAGCCTAAAAGTTGGGTGCGAGAAATGAGAGAAAGAAAGCAGTCAAGGATAACTCCAATTTTTTTTGGCCTGAGCAATTGGCCGGACAGAGTTGCCTTTTCTGGGACGGGAGGACGCTCAAAGGAGTAGATCTAGGGGCAGTTCAGGAATTTGCTTCTGAACCCTCTGCGTTTGAAGTGTCTGCTATCAGACCACAGTGATTCATACTGGAGGCCAAAGCAACAGGGCAATCAGTAAAATGGACCAACTTTATTAAAAATTATGCTATTTTATTCATTATGGATGTTTTAGCATTGCTTTTGATTTTTTAAAAATTACATCAAAATATTATTTATCTTGATTACTGAGGTGTAGGGCCCCCGCTTAAATTTGTATCCTAGTCTGGACCCTGCCTGTTACAGATATTCACATGGAATGCAGGGTTGGGCTGCCGCCTCACTTGATTCCCACCCTCTCTCTGTCCAGAGTGAGCCATGGTCCTTCCAACAGGATCCATGGCAGGCATGTGACCCTAAGAGTAGCCACATGCAGCCAGGAGGTGGTCCTGATGGGGACCACAGCCAGGGTAGACAAGGAGAGGGTCTGTTCGGAAGTGTAGCTGGCTGACCTAGAAGCAGCCAGAAGGGTGTGCGTCCATCAGCTCACCGCACCCCACCCGGGCCCCTGTGATGGATGGCATCTGTCTTCTGCTTTATTAAACTCACGCCGCTCAGTTCAGCCCTGGATTTGCAAACGGCTTAATAAGCATTTGGAAGGGATCGGGGGAGGGAGGCTGGGATTTCAGGGGGTTACCAAGACCCAGACAGGAAATGGCTTGCACCCTGAGTGGGCCCCAGGAGGGAGTCAGGTGTCCTGGTGGGCCACTGGGGAGTGTTTGGTTTCACAGAAGGCACTGGGGGGCCCAGAGGAGGGGGACCACAGGTCTCTGGTGCCACCCCACCCCTGGCACTGTTGTTACCCCACACCAGTTCACAGTGGCACCTAGAGGGGTGTTCTGGGCACTCGGGAGGGAAAGGGATGCCGAAGTGACCAAGAGTCGGAGGGGAGGGGAAGAGGTGGTCCTGCCCTTTAGGAGTTCCAGCCACGGAGGACAGAGGGCTACATGAGACAGCACCACCGCCCCCCGCGCCATGCTCCCTTCCCACTTCTAAACATCTACAAATTCGATAGCATATGCCCTTGGTTTAGAATCTTCGGTTCAAATTTAAAAAAAAAAAGAATCTTCGGTTCAGCCCCTGGCATGGGCACTGAGTGTGGGTGCCAGGTGCCTCTACTCTCCTGAATGAGGCAGGAAGCTCCCCGGGGTGAGAGCAGGTACACGAAAGTCACCTTCTGTCTGCACGGGCAACCTGGGCCCCACTTACCCAGCCTACCCAGGCTTCGGAGCAGATTGCAGGCATCTCTTCCCGACTCCTGTCCAGTCAAGGCCACCCTGGTAGTGGGGAGCCGGCCATGGTGGGAGTATTTACACCATGGAAATTGGCAAGCACTCTTTTTTCCCTCCTGGAGAACCTCTGCCTCGCCTGCCCTTCCACCAGCAAGAACCGCAAGTCCTTTGGTTGTATAAAAATCAGCTTCTCCTGTGGAAAAGGCAGTGGAGCTCCTTCTGGACAGTGGGGATGGGGACCATGTGTCTCTTCTTAATAAGGATGGGGATGTAGGAAGCAGTAGTAGACAGTTCTCAGCTGACTAGGACCAAATCACGGCTCCACCATGGAACGGATTGATTGTGATTTCACAGTGCTCTCCAGTCAGGTCTTGGAGGGGCTCGTCTCAGATTTAAATGAGATAATACTGGAAAGATTGTTTAGAACAGAGGCTGCAAATACCAAGTTGCAAATAGACAGCAGTCTTTACTCTGGGTCTCAATGATGCCAAGACCTTGTCCTAATTTGAACCTTACAACCACTGTTGAGGGAGACTGTTGTTATTACCATTCTATAGATGGGGCGTGCTAAACCACTTCATTTGTATCTGACTCTGTGACCCCGTGGACTATAACCCGCCAGGCTTCTCTGTCCATGGGATTCTCCAGGCAAGAATACTGGAGTGGGTTGCCATTTCCTCCGCCAGGGGATCTTCCCCACCCAGGGACCCAATCCGCATCTCTTATGTCTCCTACATTGGCAGGTGGGCTCTTTACCACTAACACCACCTGGGAAGTCCTCTGTAAATGCGGAAAGGGAAGCTAAGATGTTTTTGTCCCTTGCCTAAAGTCAGGTAGGGGCAGAGCACAGATGAGGACCCAGGACTCTTGTGGTCTAACAGCCCAGCTTTCTCATTGCTCAGCCATCAGAACTCTCCGACGTGGAATGCAGGGGGGCCAGGAGTCTTAATTGTGGTGGAAGTGGCCCCTGGTTTTCCTTCTGTCTCTATCTTGCCACCAGCAGGAGGGATGGATCCTCTTCCTACATGACCCCCAAAGAAGCCTGCTCAGAGCTGTGTCCCCCAGCCCATCACCCCCACACCTGATGGCACCCATCAGGGACTGGCAGCTACCTTATCAAGGAAATTCACATTTCCCTCGGGCCTTGTCTGTCCACGGCTTTTCCAATTCACTACCTTTATCCAGCCCATGCTCCATCTCCACCCCATTCCTCCCAAGCTATAAAAATACCCGCTCCACACTGGCCCTGATCCAAGACCAGGGTCAACAGAGCCAGCGCCAGGGAAGGTCAAAGGCCCAGCAGGCCCCTGTGTAATGCTCTTCTAGGTCTCCATTCTCCCCCGGCTTCTTGCCAACTTCACCTCACCTTCCTCCATTTGTGGTCTTCTCCTCATCCTCGTTTGCGTCTTTGGTGTCCCTGGCTTCATGTCTTCAGTCCCCCATCTTTCTACCTTTGTCTCTCTCTGGGTCGGGCTGTCTGGTGACAAGTGTGTACATGCGTGTTTCTCTGTCTCCTCATTTTTTGTGGATGTCTGTGTGTCTGTCTTTCTCTCTATGTCTCTCCCCTGACCCATATCTCTGCTCTTTTTCTCCAACACCTGGAACGTGTGTGTGTCTGTGAGTGTGTAAGCGTGTGCTGTGTTCTTGTGTCTCGGTATCTAACTCTACCTCAATGCTTTTCCTGCTCTGTGTCTGTCTGTCTGTCTTCAGGGCTGTCTCTCGGGGTCTCTCTCCAGCAGCATCCGTTAGGGCTGCACTTTGGAGGCTCCCGGAGGAGACCCCCCACTCACCCCTCCCAGAGTTCACTGCCTTGTCAAATGGAGCTAATCTCTTACGGGAGGAAAAAGCTTCATTCAGACTGGGGGGGCGGGTATGCAGGGGGAGCGGAGGGGGAAGGGGAGGTCTCCTTGGCTGCAGCCTGAAAACACCCGGCCCATAATACCCCTTTTGTTCTAGGCTGGTGGGAGGGGTGGGCGGTGGAATGAAAGAGGGGGGATATTAAAGGAGCAGGTGAAAGACATGTGTCTTCAGCAGCCAGAGATAAGCGCTTACCCCCTTCTAATCTGACTGAGGCCTATTATCTTCCCGCCACAGTCATTACTATTAATATTAAACACCCCCCAATCCAGCTAGAAAACGACCTGAAAGGGCTGACTCTCAGCCCCAGCCACTTCCGAGAGGGAGACCCTGCTCTGACACGGCCTGCCAGGACTTGGCCACCTCCTCCCTCTCCCCAGAACCAAGTCCCCTTGAACTTCACCATGACCTCCAGCCCCCAAGAGCCCCCCTCTCCCATCCCCTCCCCCCAACCAAAGCCAGTGGCCTCTATGATCCCCAACCCTTGCTCTTTCTAAAAGAGCTCCCATTTCAGCTTCATTTCTAGGGGGCTCTCTCTACCTTAGCCCTCTTTTCTGGACACCTCAGTACAACCTGAGATGAAGACAGAAGCATGTAGAGGTCTGCTCCCTGCCTTTGACATCTGACTGAACTGGGTTTGCATTTCAATGCCACCACGAATAGACTGGGTGACCCTGGTTAAGTCATTTAACCTTCTGAGCCTCAGTTTCTCATCTCTTAAATGGGGGCAGGGGGACTTCCCTGGCATTCCAGTGGTGAAGACTCTGTGCTCCCAAAGCAAGGGGCACAGGTTTGATCCCTGGTCGAGGAACTAAGATCCCCCATGCCTCATGATGTGGAAAAAAATTATTAATTAATTTAATTTAATGGGGGCAAGTTACAATCTCTGTGACCCAGGGTTGTCTTGGGGATTATGTGACAGAACAATGGAAGAGCTCTAATATATGCCCAATACATTTTAGTGGCTCAGTAAGCAGTGATAGTAACTCAGTCCTTGGACAAAAAGCAACCCAAGGCAGCAGGTCCATCCATTTATTCCTTCATTAAGCCATCAAACAGTCACTGGGCCCTTACTCCATGCCAACTTCTGTGTTGAGTGCTGAAGGGAGGTACAGGGATGGAGAAAACAATTCCTCTCTCTTAGAATTCACAAGCTGGTGGCAGCAAGTCATATAAACAGGTAAACGCATCATTGCAGTGCTCAGCTATATGAACCACAAGAGAAGTTAGTACAAGGAGCTTTGGGAACGTGGGTCAGTGAATTCCCCCTTGGAGGGTGATGTTTTGTCTACACTAGTAAAGGATTAATTGCCTATTCAGTATCTACCAGGTGGCAAAGCCAGTTATCACTGTGCTCATGTCTATGGTTATAGCTCCCTAGAGGAGACAGCCATAAGGCTTCTGCCAGGAGCAGCACAGAGTTTAGCTCGGGGCCTTGAGTGGGACTCCGTTCTCTGCTCTGAAGCCAGAGCTGGCTTCAGGAGCCTGCAGACACAGGAAGGACAGAAGTAAGAGCTGACATTCACAAAGTGTCTTCCCTTCAAGCCAGACACCGGGCTAGGTGTTTCCTTATTAGGTCATTTACTTCTAATCGTAACCCTTCCCCCAAGCAGGCAGGCATGTACCCATTTTACAGGGAAGCAAACAGACTCACTAAGAAAATGACAGAGCAAGATTTTAAATCACATCTCTCTGTCTCCAAGATCCATGTGAAACTCAACTTTCCTACCCCATTTCCATCCTATCTCCATCCTTAACATCAGAGAAGCTTGAAAAAATGAGTAGGAGGGGGTTAGGTAAGGAAAACAGCCTGCTACGAGCCCCCCATTTTTTGATATCTTCTGTTTTATCTTAGGAGTCTATATGAACTTTAAATTTTATTCCAGATCATAGTTATGTGTGTTATAAATAAAAATCATGCTTAAAATGTCAGTAAAAGCTTTTCCCCCAAAATCTTGAAGCTCCAAGAACACATGCTAAGTCTATGCTGTTCCTTTCTCTATCCCTTGTACTGGGGGCATCTGTGTTTGTGTCTGCCTGGTAGCCTCAACCACGTTGGTGACTGCACCTCTTTCCTTCACAAAAGGCCTGCTTCCCCATTCCATGGGACTACGAATCATAATTCCCCACCCCTCCTGACTTAGGGAGGGCATGTGCCAGGTCTAGCCAATCACTGCACACCATTTTCCCAGAAGTGGGCACATGACCCAAGCTAGGCCAATAGAAGTCCTCCCCTAGGATTTTATACACAGAGGGTGTTGAGAGTGACAGATGCTCTCTTTTCTCTCAGATGTGAGTATGAAATTGTTGCCATGCTCTTTTACTGACCTCTCCCTGTCCTCTAACAGAGGAGAAGCCCTGACCTCCCTTTTCTTCCCCATCCCCAGTGGGGGTTGGGGGCGGGGAAAAAGAGACTCTCACACAACAAACAACACAGCCGAGAAATGGATGAGCTCAAGAAAGAGAGAAAGTTCATGGTATCTTTATGTGACTTGGGACTGTCTAAATTGGGGCCCCCACTGCCACCCCACATGTTTGTGCGTGTACATACACCACTCCAGTCCTTCCTGCTTATGCTTATTTAAGTCGATGAATCCTTTCCTTCTGCTTAAACTCGTCGAAGGTGGGTTTCCATCATTTGTTCCCAAAGTAATACCTCCTGTAACACTCAGTCCTACTTAATTCCTCACAGCTCGCCAGCATCTGCAGGCACGAGAATGAGCAAGGGGCCCAGCAGGCTTTGGGGGGCACCCTCCATTAATACTGGAGAAGGCAATGGCACCCCACTCCAGTACTTTTGCCTGGAAAATCCCAAGGATGGAGGAGCCTGGTAGGCTGCAGTCCATGGGGTCGCTAAGAGTCGGACATGACTGAGCGACTTCCCTTTCACTTTCATGCATTGGAGAAGGAAATGGCAACCCACTCCAGTGTTCTTGCCTGGAGAATCCCAGGGCTGGGGGAGCCTGGTGGGCTGCCATCTATAGGGTTGCACAGAGTCGGATACGACTAAAGCGACTTAGCAGTAGCAGCTCCATTTATACACAGAAGTTACTTTCTTGAGAACCTCTTGAGAACTCTCCCTCTCAGTTTTGTGCTGGAAAGGACCATAAACAGAGGGCTGACGGGGCATCTATCCCAACCAGAAAGCTCTCAGGATGTCCCTGGTGATCCAGTGGCTAAGCCTCTACCCTCCCAGTGCAGGGGGCCCGGGTTCAATCCCTGGTCGAGGAACTAGATCCCAAATGCCCCAGCTGAAAGAACCCACATTCCACATGTTGCAACAAAGTCAAAGACCCCACATGCCACAACTAACACCCAGTACAGCCAAATAAATACATAATTTTTTTTTAAAAAAGCTTTCTGCTATCTTCAAGAAAGACCAACTCAGCCTCTTGCCCTAAAAACACATCCCAAGAGCCCCTACTCCAAGTCTTTTCAGCTATAAGTCAAGGCTGGTTCACCTTGCCCTGCCCTAGTGGAAGTGAACAATGGTCAATTTTTCCTCCCCTTTTCTCTTCCTTCAGAGGCTCAACCCAATCTTCTCTTAACTCTTCTTTCACCCTTGTTTGTATAGGTTCATGTATGTTGTGTGTACTATATACTGGCTAAGAGTCCAGACTCTAACACAGTGCCTGGAATCAAATCTCGGCTCTGTTACTTACTAGCTATGTGACTTTGGGCAAGTTGCTTACCTTCTCTGGGCCTCAACTGCTTCATCTTCAGAATGATTATGATTGTATGAATTAGTGAACGTAAAGTGCTCAACCCATTCCTGGCACATAGTAAGTGCTCAATAAATATTAGCTGTTATTATTATACATTAAAGTCTCATGTGTGCGTATGTATGTTTTCAGCCTCTCCCATCTGACTAGGAGTTAGTTCCCCAACAGCAGATCAGCAGAAGGCATGCCTTGTTCATCTTTGAAGTCCCAGAATTTCAAAGTACTTGGCTTAGAGAGGAAACTAAAAAAAAAAAAAAAAGTTGAATGAATGGTAAATGGATGAAGATCGGCTGGCTGAATACCTTGAGAATCTGAATTCTCATTCCTGTTCTTAGGTCTTTCTATAATCCCACATGGGCAGTCATCAATTCTCCCTACTCCTGCCCCCAGAAGGGAAGCTTTGGCAGGTAGAAGGGGTCTTGCAGCAGAGTAATAACAGAGGCAAAAGCAGTCAGCTCTTCCCTGTGTCTGGCCCTTGCCAGTGTCCAGTGTCTATCCCAACATCACGCCATGCTCTGAGGTACACAGAGTGAAGGTCATCCTTAGCCCGTTTTACTGATTTGTAAACTGACGTTTAGGGCAGTTGTGTGACTTTCCCAAGGACAGACATTGGGACCCAGCTGAGGCCAGAGCCCGGTCACCAGACTTGGCTAGATCTCACTTCTGTCAACCACCTGACCAGATGTTCCCTCCTTGTTCCCTCCTTAGCTGGGAGAAAAAGAGGAAAAACGAAACAAGGCTGGGGCCATGCAGCATCCACCACGCCATTGTGGTCCCCTGCGATCTAGGTAAGAACAGGGCAGGGGGGAACCCAAAAGCGGAAGACTCTGAATTCATCTCCCACATACCTTGGTATTTGTAAAGCCCAGTGGGAGGGTGACAGAGAGGAAGGGGAAGCCCAGAGTCCAGGAGTGACAGTGAGTCCGGAGCACACAATGGCCCATTGTGCCCCTCCCTGTCCCCCTCCTCCTCCCCCACACGCAGCACACAGCATCCTGTTTACCTGCCTCCGGGACCTGGCTCCATCTCAGGTGCCACTCCAACTCGGCCCACGCACAGGCACTGCCAAACCCTCTGCCCACGAGCCTGGTTTGGCAGCAGCACACCCCCCAGTCTTTGTCCCACCCGCTCCCTTCTATTCCAACAGAGACGCCTCCTCGGAGCTCAGGGCACAGTACGTGGCCCACAGTAGGCTCTCTGGAAATGGTTCCTGACAATAACGAGTCAGTTCCTTGGGGACAATACTAACCTCCAAGCACATGGGCCTCCATGACAGGCTCCTCCTAGCCTCAGAGGTGGGAGATGGCCTTGTGGAGGAGCTGGGTAGGGGGCTGAGCGTCAGCAAGCTTAGAAAAGGCTTCCTTTCCTGCCCCCCTTCCCCAGGCCTGGGATTCTGGTGGGGGAGGCACCGTGGGAAGACAGAGCCTGCCAGTCTCTGGGGACAGAAGACCCATATTAGGCACTTTCTTGGTCCAGCTGGGATGCTAATGCCCTACTATCTCAGAAGTCAAAGGTCAAAGGTCAGGGTACCACCCAAGCCATGAGGGACAGACCCCCAGCCAGGAGGACAGGTGGAGAGGCCTGGCTTCTTGAGCCCAGATTCTATTTGGGGATCAAAAAGCTGGGTGGAGTTGGGAGGAGGAAACCTAGAGAAGAAATCAGTTCATCCACACACTCTCTAGGTCTCAGGACTATAGCAGAGGAAGAGAAAGAGAGAGAGAGAAAGAAAAGAGCCAGACTTCCCTGGTGGTCCAGTGGTTAAGAATCCAACTGCCAATGCAGAGGACCTGGGTTCAAACTCTGGTCCAGGAAGATTCCACATGCTGCAGGGTAACTAAGCCCGTATGCCACAGCTACTGAGCCTGCACTCTAGAGCCACAACAAGAGAAGTCATCGCAACGAGAAGCCCACACACCACAACTAGAGAAAGCCCGTGCAGCAATGAAGAGCCAACACAACCAAACATTAATTAAAGCAATTTTTTAAAAAGAGAAGCAGAGGAGGCCCAAGGGGAAGAAGAAGGGTGAAAAGGGGGGGATATCACAGAGAAAAGCCAAGAGGCAGGCGAGAAATGGAGGAGTAGAAACCACACCCTCAGATGAAAGGGGCAGCTTCCAGAAGAGAAGAGAAGGCACCCCCAGCTCAAAGGAGAAGCAGAGTTGCAAAGCAGCTGGAGAACATTCACCCGTTTAACCCACGAGGAGTCTGAATCCCGGAGAGGGGACATGTCTTGCCCCAGGACATGTAGCAAGTGAGGTCTCAGCTCAAATCAGAGTCACAAAATAGTGGCTCTAGGCCAAAAAGACATTTCTTGACTTTCTGCTGAGCGGGGAAAGAGGGCTTCAGAGGGTCCTCCTCTGAGTGGCTTCCAGAGACATGAGAGCAAGAAAAACAGCCTTTATGGCTCACCCAGTCTGTGGCCCGGTATCAGAGGAAGATGGCACATCCAAGTCTACCATCCAACTGCACACAGCATTGTCTACCTGCTGTCACTTGAGCCAAGAGTTGACAGGTTTTCTATTTACTCTGTGTACCCAGCACACTGTGCCGGTTCCTTAGGCAGGAGGGAGAGGCTGCAGGGAGGATGGTAGGAAGGCTACGAGGTGTCCATCCATATCCTCTGGAAGAAAGAAAACTAAAGTGGACATTCACTCAGAGCTCACCATATGCCAGCTGCTTGCTCTGCATTATCCCTCTGGATCCTCACAAAACAATTGCTATTGTTAGTCCCACTTTACAGATGATGAAACCAAGGCTCAAAGAGACTAAGAAGTCCTAGATCCCACAGGTGATGTGGTGGAGCAGGAAGCTGAACCACCTGGCTTCTGACTCCTTGCTCATAACCACTAGATGTATTACCCCTAGGATGAGCTGCAGAAGCAAACGCAATGAGGCCTCCCACCACCACCCAGGGTCCATCACACCCTCCTTCCAGCCCACCATGGGTGAGTCAGTCTGTCCACTGGGCACACCCTGAAGCTTTTATAAATGTCTTACTTGGGCTTTTAGTTTTCTCTGCCTTGTCTTAGAATTAACTGTTGGCATGTCCGTTTTTCTGGCAAGTTTAAGGACACAAATGGTCTTCCATCATTTCCAGATAACTGGCTTTACCCCTGGTGGCTCAGGCGGTAAATTATCCACCAGGAATGCAGGAGACCTGTGTTCGATCCCTGGGTTGGAAAGATCCCCTGGAGAAGGGCTTGGCAACCCACTCCAGTATTCTTGCCTGGAGAATCCCATGGACAGAGGAGCCTAGCAGGCTACAACCCACAGGGTCGCAGAGTCAGACACGACTGAGCAACTAAGTACACACGCATCTCCAGATCCCCGGGGCTTAGCACGTGCTCAATGACTGCTTTTTGAATGAAGACAGTTGGGTAATATCCTCTTCGGAACAGAAGACAGGGCCCAGTAGAGGCTTAAGCCCCCAGGGACAAGGATCATCCTGCATCTCCATACCCTGACACTAGCACACTGCCTGGCCTACAGTAGGTGTTCATAGATGCCTACTGGAACGGTAGAGTCCATACACAGGATGCTTTTGTGGGCCCTGGAAGGCAGGGTCAGGAGGTGGGATTACATCCAGATAAGGGCCAGAACTAAGGGTGTCTCCCCAGGAAGTCCAAGGCCCTGCCAGGCCACCGCAAGAGTCTGCAGAAGACTGGAATTCAGGGTTCTGGGGGCCTCTTTCAGGAGTGCAGGCTGTTCCTGGGGGCTCTTCCAGGACACAGGAGCTGGGGGCCAGGGTGGGCTGAGTGAAGAACAGTGGGCAGGCTGCACTGGGGCACATGCTCCAGCCTCTGCTGTTTGATCCCTGAGGACAGTCCCTAAGCCTATAACCTTCACTGCTCCCTTGCACAGCTGTCCCCAGCAACAGGGGAAGGGAAAAGCAAATGACTGTACCCTGGGCTCCGAAGTCTAGGAGAGGAGGCTTAGAGACTAAGAGACGGGCAGAGAGGAATGAGGAGAGACCCACTGAGGCCTTTGGGGGTGGGGGTAAAGAAGGTTCCTGAGGAGGGAAGTCTGCACTCCCGGCTAGCCAGGCTCCCTGGCACCAGCCCCACTGGGCCAGGGTCCCAGGGATTTATTTACTAATCCTCAAATGATACACTCCCTGCTTCATTCTCCCTCCCGCTTCTCTCCCCAAATCCTAAAGTCTCCAAATGCTGCTGGCCCTGGGCCTCCACCTCGGAGCCTCCAGCCTCCCCTAGAGGCCCCTACCACCCAAGCACCAGGGGCCTCCTTCTGCTGTGCTGTCCCGGCCTGAGGGTTGAGATGCCAGACAGGAGGCTGGCAGCACCTAGCCAACTCGAGGAGCAACCGGTGAGCAAGCGGGGGTGACGGCCTGCTGGCATTGGTGCCAGCTGCTGGCATTGATACGCCAGTCTGAAGGGGGAGGCAGCTAGCTGGTTGGTAGGGGTGTGTCACCAAGGAAGTGGATGTCAGGGTGCTGGGCCCAGGGGGCAGAAGAAGGTCAGAGTGGAGGTTTTCACTGACCCAAGTGGGCGGTCATAAAGGGAATTCATAAAAAGTTTCTTTCTTCTTTAATGGTCTTTCTTCCCTATCCGAGGGCCGGCGGGCGCAGGAGGGAGCAAAGACCGGCGGGGGTGGGGCAGGCCCTCCAGAAGTGACACTTAATTCCCGGTCTGGACAGGGCCGGCGCTTGAAAGCAGCTAAATTAGCAAAACAGAAGTCAACTGTCGATTGCTTCATTGGAGGATTAAGTGTGATAAATGGGGGGTTTGTTCGCTCCCAGCTCCAGATGTTGTGTCTAAGAGAGGGTTTTTTCTAATTTTTTTCTTTTCTTTTTTTTTTTTTACATTCTTGGCCCAGGGCCCATATATATTTTGGATACTACTGGGAGTATATAATATCATTGGAAAATGATGCGGTCTGCTAACCTTTTAAATAACATTTCCTCCCTCCTCTATTTTCTAATAGTTTGTTTTTCTTTCCATGTTTGCCTTTTATTGGGGGAAATTTTTTTTGGAAATTAATGAGGCTCAAGTTTGGAGACCAAAATAAAAAAGGGGGGGGGAGTGTGAGAGGTGGAGGGGTGTGGAATGGGGCTGGGGTGCAGTGGGGAGAGCTGCTCTTTGTATCTTTTTAAACTCTCCTGGTTTGATTTTTTTCTTTTTTTTAATGTTCTCGGCGGAGGCCCGGTGGCCCTGCGGCGGGGCTGCGTGGTGGCGCGCGCGGGCAGGG
>NW_011495047.1:9529439-9530028 GCF_000754665.1 Bison bison bison | reverse complement strand
GGTGCCGCCGCTGCCGCCAAAGTGCCTGCCTGGTTACAGGAGGGACACTGCTGGAGTCATTCCGGGCATCCCCCAGCCTCCAGGCAAACTCCCGCTGAGCCCCCTCCTGCTCCCGCCCGCAACTTCTAAATCTCCCAGCCAGGATTGGGGGTGACCTCTCGATGGCTCAGGTTCCTTTGGGGCGAGGGCTCTTCCTCCGCGCAGTCCCCCAGGCTCCTCACCGCCAGGGCTAGGTGGCCAGGCGGCGGGCCCAGTCCCCAGCTTCGCCGGGGTCTAGGAAGAATTATCAAAAGTGAGAATGTGAGAAGGAGGTTCTTTAAAACAGGAGTGTGGACACCCTTGCGTAGACTCGCGGCAAACGCGTAGGTCTCTCGGCCCTCCACGTGTTCCTGCCTCTTGATTTCGCTGTGGAGTTAGTCTGCCCTGCCTCTGTTCTCTCTCCTGCTCTGTGTGTGTGTCTCTGCCTTTATTCTGTTCCCTAAATCTGAACCTAGCTCTCTCATTGTCCAGCTCTGTCTCTTTTTGAGAATGTCTTTGTCCCTTGCTGTCTGCCTCTCTTCGTGTGTCTGTCTGTCTGTCTCTGTGTCTC
>NW_011495047.1:9518118-9529233 GCF_000754665.1 Bison bison bison | reverse complement strand
AGTTGTTAAGCGGCCCGGCCCGGGGCCAAGGCCGCCCCCGGCAGGGCCTGGCCGGCGCTGACAGAGCCTCGCGCCCGCGGCCCAATTAGCGCGCGGCGCGAGGGACGCGGCATCTGGAATTGCGCTGCGCTCACGGCCAAGGCTGATTGTTTAGTCTGCGCGGCGGGGCGGGCGGCCTGCGCGGTGGCCCCACATCTGGAGCCGCGGCCAGACGGCCCTGCTGGCGGCTGGCCGGCGTGCGTGTGCATTTTTAACTCTGGGATTTGCTGACAAGTTAAGAAGTCAGAAAGTCAGTGGCGGCGGGAACTGGCGAGGCGCACAAGGAAGGGAGGGGCAGGCCGAGCCCCGGGGGCACACGCCGTGGAGGAGACACGCTCCCGGGGCGCACAACCCCTGGCGCCTTGGACCAGCGTGGTTGTCCCCAAAACTACCCCCACCCGCAGCTGCTCAGGCTCTTGTTGATTTTTCTTCCAAGATTGCTACTCCGCTCCCCCACCCCACCCTCCTCCCCTGCCCTAACATCCTCTCCCACTTCTCCTTCATTGTCATTAATGAAGTGGCTGAATTATCCCCAGATCCCACATTCCCACACTCCTCAGCTGGTCGGAGGCCAGCCTCGAAGGGGGAAGCCGGGGAATCTCAGGGCTCCCACGCTTTGGAGGAAGCACAGAGGCCCAGAGAGGTCTGGCAACTTGGCTGAGGTGGCTCAGCAGTTAAGTGGCAGAACTGGGACCGGAAGCCAACTCTCTTGATCTTTAATACTGCTCTTGGCACAGCTCTGGGGTTGATCTTGGGGCTGATCCAGACTGATGAGTGTTCTCACGTTGTCAGAGCTCCTTCTCATCCTTAAGAATGTGCTTTGGTACTTTCACTCATTCATTTAACAAATACCTGTTGCATGCTGTATGCCAGGCTTGGGGAGATACAACTCTAAACAAGACAGTTGATTAAGCTGCAGAATTTACAACTGAGTGGAGAAGATGCAAGGGACAGAGTCAGAGACTTTGTAGTGAACAAAGAAACTGCAAAGTTGCCAACTATCAAACAACAGGAACAAAATTGCTGTTTATTGAGCACTTACTAAGTGCCACTCGTTGTTACTAGTATTTTCACTGACACTGACTCATCACATCCTCATAATATCCTCATCAGGTAAGTGTGTGTCCCCACTTTGCAGATGGACAGTCTGACCCCAAAGAGGTTAAGTGATTTGTCCAAAGTCACACTCATTCATAGGAGGTGGAACTGGAAGCTGAGGCCCGCCGGTGTGCCCAGGCTTCTTGGTAATAGAGAGTTCCTTTTCTTTCCATTTTTGGTTTCCATGGAAACAGATCTCGGCACCCACCCTCCTGCCCAGGGACCAGTGATGACATCCTGCCTTTGGGATGTTTCCCCAGGAGCAGGGAGAGACCGTGCTGCACTGTGGGCTGTTGCACAGCCTCCTGGGGGGGGGCCGCACCCACATTTCCCGTTACGCAGACCTAACCCATCCACACAGCCCCACAGGATTAGGGACCTCAGGCTTCATCTGGCTCCATATGTGTCACTCAGCAGTTCACATCCCCTCTCTTGGCCTCCGCTTCCTCCACCTTTGACATAAGGGATCAGGGATAGAGCAAGTCTACTTTTGTTGAGTCATGGACTCCTTTGAGAATTTACTGGAAGTTCCAGATCACCAACATAGAGCAGTTCATAAGCACACATATATTCACAAACTTAATTTTACAACTATTTTCAAGTGATTTAGCAACTCCTAAAGCCTCTCCATGGAGAAGGCAATGGCACCACACTCCAGTACTCTTGCCTGGGAAATCCCATGGATGGAGGAGCCTGGGAGGCTGCAGTCCATGGGGTCGCTAAGAGTCAGACACGACTGAGCGACTTCACTTTCACGCATTGGAGAAGGCAATGGCAACCCACTCCAGTGTTCTTGCCTGGAGAATCCCAGGTATGGGGGAGCCTGGTGGGCTGCCCTCTATGGGGTCTCACAGAGTCAGACGCGACTGAAGCGACTTAGCAGCAGCAGCAGCAGCAAAGCCTATCCATGGGCGTCTTAGGGATTCCAAGACTCTCAAGTGAAGTACTTTTATCCTAAATGGTTTCTACATTCACCAGCCATTGGTAAACCCACCTGGTGACCTAGAAATAAGGAAACACAGAGCATCCCTTTGGACCTCCTTGGGTCCCTTTGGGGGTTTTCCCACAGGGGATCAGGAATTCAAAGCCTTCTGGCATTTTCTTTCTTGGTCCTTTACATCTGGAGTTGTCACGGGATAGGAAGAGACAGGAGGCACCCCATTAGGGGTAGGGGAACATGCCCGTGTGTTTTGACCATACAGCGTGTATGAATTATGTGCCACTGGGTGCCTCTGACTTGACTTGGGGAACCTCCCCCCAACTCCATCCCTGACATCAGCATCATCATAAGCATCATAAGTCACACCTTCCCTGTTCTGAGCAGCCTCCAAAGACCATTCCATGTCATCCCAGCAGGACGATAGGATAGACAGAGAAGGTGGCAGTGTCCTGATATTACAGAAGGAGGAGATGGGGCCCAGAGAGGTCATGTGTCTTGCTCAGCCTTGCATACTGACTTAAAAACTGAACAGTGCAATTTAAAAATAAATTAAAAAAAAGAATTATGGGGAATGAGACCACAAAATAAATACATAAATAATAATAATAAACTGAACAGTAGGGAGAGTCCAGGTTTTCCCATCCCTTAGCCCAAACATCCTTTTTGATCCTTAAATAATTATGGTGTACCTGCATACTAAGCCGTTTTAGTCGTATCTGACTCTGCAACTCCATGGATCATGGCCCTCATGCTCCTCTGTCCTTGGGATTCTCCAGGCAAGAATACCGGAGTGGGTTGCCATGCCCTACTCCAGGGGATCTTCCCAACCCAGGGATTGACCCCACGTCTTCCGCGTCTACTGCATTGCAGGCGGATTAGTTCCCACCAAGCCTCCTGGGAAGCCCAACTGTGCCGTGATTATACCTATTTTACAGAGTAAGAAACTGAGGCTGACATATTAACCTGCTCCAGGTCCCTCTGCTCAGCGGGAAAGCCCAGCTGTGCACCTAGGCCTTTCCACCTCCGGTAATGACCGAGTTGGGCTCCCAGTGGGCCAGGCGGTAGGAATGAGCCAGGACAGGTCCAGGAGGACTGGGGGCAGGGAGACTTCCTGGAGGAGGTGGGGCTTGGCTTGAGCTTGAAAGATAGAGTAGGCTTCAAACTGACCAGATGGAAAGGAAGGAAAGTTCTGGGCAAGGGATGAAGAACTTTGGAAACAACAGAGAGGAGCTGGGTCTGGCTGCCCCAGGATGTGTCTGGGGATTGGAACAGATTGAGTCCAGGCTGTGGAGGCAGCCTCTTCCTTCCCCCTCCTCCCCCAGTTGGCACATGTCAGACAGGGCTCATCCTGGGTTCTCTCCAGGAGCAGGGCAGGGGAGTTAAGGACTGGCCTGAGGAAGCCTGCTTAGGGGTGGGGCATAAAGGGCTCCCACCTGGCCCGATCCTATTTTGTGGCCCACCCCCTGGATACTGTCATTTCCCCACCCCCATTGCCAAGTAGTGAATAGATGTGTAAAGCAATCATTTCCATTTAAAGCTCTACAGACCACGGGGAGGAGGGCCCGCAGGCCATCTGGGCCCTTGTTTGGCAATGTTTGTGCTCACAACAAACCTGATGGACAGAGATTTATCGCCGTTTTCATTAGCTGGGGTTGGTTTGGTTTGCTGCCTTTCCACCACAGCACCCTCTCTACCACCCCAACACATACACACTCCAGAGTTACAGATTTATGGTGAGTGGGAGGGCCATGGGCTCTGGGAGAGGCGAGGGAGGAGGCTGGGGTGAGTTGTGGGCTTGGAGCGGGGGTAGGAAGGAAGTCAGGGGCTCTGGAGGGTGGGACAGCTGGGAGCAAACCAGCAACAGAGAAATGAGGGAGGGAATGTGTGTGCGTGCGTCAGGGAGTGGCCCGGAAAGACACCTGCATTTACATCCCCTTCCCACACATGCGCATGCATGCCTGCACACACGCATGCATACACACACATCACAGAATCACCAGCATGGGCGAGCAGAGAAGCTGGAGAAATCCAAAACCATCACTAACCCTAAAGGAAATCAGTCCTGAATATTCATTGGAAGGACTGATGCTGAAGCTGAAGCTCCAATACTTTGGTGACCTGATGTGAAGAACCGACTCATTGGAAAAGACCCTGATGCTGGGAAAGATTGAAGGTGGAAGCAGAAGGAGACAACAGAGGATGAGATGGTTGGATGACATCACTGACTCAATGGACATCACTTTGAGGAAGCTCCAGGAGATGGTGATGGACAGGGAAGCCTGGTGTGCTGCAGTCCATGGGGTGGCAAAGAGTTGGACATGACTGAGCGACTGAACTGACTGACAATGCAAGTCCAGCGGCTAGAAAGGACGCACAGCTTTGGCAACCTCAGGGTCCTCTCTGGTCTGACTTTACTGAAAGCTTATGCAACTTTTGCCATGTGCCAGCTGCATTTCCGGGGCTTTCCGTATGCTAACTCATTCCACCCTCCAGACAACACTCTGAGGTAGACACTGTTATTATTACTATTTCCTAGATTCTGGTTCTTGCTCCACCCCCCGACCCCGCCGACTTCGAAGCAGGGCATACCCTGCCCCTCTGTAGGAAGGAGCCTGGAAACGTTCCCACTTGTGCTGGAGATCATCTTTACCCCTTGGTACCCCTATGACAGTCACATGTATGCCACTGGGAACCTCTTTCTTGCTGTTTTTCACCACCTCTCGTGTAGAACACCACCATCTGGGCCAGGCTGGCGTGCACAGGTGTCAACCATGCCCTTCCCTGTCTCAACATCTCTTCTCACATCCTGTCTCCGGCCTGGAATGCCCTTCCCACACGTCCTCCCATCACAATCCTTCTAGCTTTCAAGACCATCCAGCTTCCTCCATGTCGTTCCTGCGCTTTCTCCATGTGGTTCTGGCCTTACCATAGAAACAGTTAGATCTGCCCTGGAAGATTATCTAAAAAGAAGAGGAAGAAGATAGAGTGTGGGTTCCCTACCTCTCAGAAGCAGAGCAGCTCAGCTGTTTGCAGAGGAGTCCTGTGTTGAATGGCATTAGAATTCCAGGTCTCATTGTTAAAAGGCAAAACAAGGCTTCATCCAGTGATCAATACTAACTTCCTCACTTTATGGATGAGAAACAAGATCAGAGAAGGCAAGTGACTTCCCCAAGGTCATACAGTGGGCTTCACATTGAGGCCAGAAGGCAGGCCTCAGCAGGTGCTCTTTCCATGAGAAGCTCCTCCAGGGTGTGTATCCATCATCCTTTGAGACTGTAAGCTCTTGAGGGCAGGGGCCAGAATCAAATGTCGGTCTCCACTCAACAAGCAAATGATGGCTACGTGTCACTTCATGGGCCTTTGCTCCCCATGTTGGGCAGCGTTCCAAGGAGCCCATGTCACCAGGGTTGTGGTGGGGAAGGAGCAGCTCCTTGTCCTTATAGTATCGCCTCCAACAGGAACCTGTACTGTCCCCCAAAAGCCTCTTCCTCAGAATTTCAAAAACACGAAGTATCTTCCTTTCCAGACCCACTCACAGCCCTCCTCCCTCGAAAAGAGAGCCTTGTTTTGTTTGCTTGTTTTTTGCCTGGAAGGTCCTCAGCTATAATCTGAAGGAAAACAAAAGATCTTCCTCTCCCAGACAAACCAGATCTTCAGCCCTCCATCAGCCAGCTAAAGTGCCTGCTATCCTTCCATCAAAGTGTCTCCATCAGAATCGGGCCTTGTCTCTAGCAGGTCTAAACTCTATTCCACAGGAGTGTCACAGGAGCTCCGAATATGGCTGAAGTCCTCCTGGGAAAGAGAGTGGACTCCAGCCACTCATTCTTGGGTGCTGGTTCTGGCTTTATAACTTATCTGCCAAGAAATCCTGGCTCAGTTTTTTTAACCTCTCTCTGCCCCAGTCTCCTCCTGTATAAAACAGGGACCCCAGCATCTGGAACCAAATTCATAGGATTATTTAAAAGGATTGAATGAGATGGTGTGTTTAAGGCAGTGAGCACAGTGCTGGGCTCATTCTCACCCATTGACATCTTCCTGTGAACAGGGCCCTCAAGAATTTGGGAGTGGGGAGTTCCCTGGTGGTCTAGTGGTTAGAATCCTGGGCTAAGATCCCATAAGTCCTGTGCAAGTGAATTGCTTGGCCAGGCTTCCAGGGAATGGAAGGATGGAGAAGGTGAAGGGTGAAGAAATAACAGATAGCTTTGGTGGAGGATGGGGGTGGGGGTTAGAGGGGGTCAGGGGGAGGGACAGCTTGATCACTGAGTGACTCCTCATGGGGAACTTGGAAAGTGGGAAGAGGGACTGCCCTGGTAGTCCAGTGGCTAAGACTCCACATTCCCAATGGAGGTGACCCAGGTTCAATCCCTGGTCAGGGAACTGGATCCCACGTGCTGCAACTAAAGATCCCACATGCTGCAAAAAGATTGAAGGTCTCACATGCGAAAACTAGGGCCCAGCACAGTCAAATGAATACTAAAAACTAAGATAAAATGAAATGCATTTACTTAAGTTTATATATATATTATAATGAAAGTCACTCAGCTGTGTCCGACTCTTTGCCCATGGAATTCTCCAGGCCAGAATACCAGAGTAGGTAGCCTTTCCCATCTTCAGACGATCTTCCCAACCCAGGGATCGAACCCAGGTCTCCTACGTTGCAGGTGGATTCTTTACCAGCTGAGCCACAAGTGAAGCCCAAGAATACTGGAGTGGGTAGCCTATCCCTTCTCCAGGGGATCTTCCTGACCCAGGAATCGAACAGGGGTCTCCTGCATTGCAGGCAGATATATATATTATATATACAATGTATATTCATAGTTTTAAAAAAATAAAGTGGAAGAGAAAGATCTGTCACCAAAACCAACTTCAGCTCCTTTCATTTGCCAGGAGCTGCCCTTTAACTTGGCTTAAAAGTTCCCTCAAAGGGACCATTTTATGTGATAATAGCAGCAATAACTACATGCCAACACTCACTGCCTCTTCCCCTCCAGTGTTCTGCTAGGTAGGGATAATTAGGGATTATTTTCATTATCCTGTCTACAAGAACCACACAGTCTTAAAGGGCAGACAGAGGTGGGCTGTGAATGGGGCCATCTGTGCCTGGGGTCCCAGCTCCTCACCGTCTAGGCCCCAGTCCATGTCCTCCCCACCCCCTGCCCAGGCCGCACCATCCAAAGGCCTCTGCTGTTAGTTGCCTGATGAACCTTCCCCCTGGGGCCAGAGCAAGTCCACATTTCTCACTATCAGGCTGGGATCTGACTCTCTGTCCAGTTGGATGGAAATTACCAAGGCCCAGGGGCCCTGAGATGGGAGGGTGGAGGAGAGAGGGTGAGCAAGGCAAATAAGATACAATCCCGGCTCTGGGGAGTTTTCCACTCACCCCTCCTGGACCGGGCAAAAGTACAAATGGAGGCCCACATTCCATATGTCTAAATATTTAAAAGTTATAAATCAAGTTAACAAACTGTTAAATAAAATATGTTCTATTCTCCCAGGCTGACACATACACCTTCTAAAGATCTGGAAAGCCAGGTTCAAGTTGAGAGTTCTCAAGCTTCCTGGAGGTCTGCACAGGGCAGTGCAGGGAAGTTGGGCCTCTGAGCTCCCCTACCCGCACCCCCAACCCCTGCCAGCCTCCCCTCCCTTCCCATCCCCAGCTTCACCTGGGCTGAGAGGAGCTTTAAGAGTACCACATGGCCATCCCAGCTCCATGTAATCCCCCACACTCAGCCTGCAACCTAGACAGGCTTCACCCTGGAGGGTGGACCTGGGGAGGCGGCCCACACAGACCCTGCACATGAGAGTTTCGGGGCCGTGGGTATCTGAAGAATGATCTAGAAGGGAAGGAGGGTGGTCCTGGTGGGCTCTGCAGACTCCTTGCCCTGTGAGAAGGGTCCTAAGCAGGGGACCTCATTTCAGTCTAAGGGTCCTGGGGCTGAACAGGGGTCACTCTTCCTTCTTTGTTTTCTAAGCCCTTTTCTCCGATCAGCCATCAACTGAGCATCCTGACAACTTTCCATCAGGGTTCCTGTGGTCCAGGCCACTCCCGTCTGTAACCAAGTCAGCCTCCTAACTGGCCTCCCAAACCCCAGTCCTGCCCTTCCTGCTTCTCCCCATCCGGAGTGGCCTTTGTCCAACATAGATTGGATGAGAAGCGGTCGGGCTTGACGCCCTTTGTGGCTTTCTGCTGCCTACTAAAGGAACCCCAAACTCTTCAACAGGGTCCCACCTCAGTGTCTGTCCCCCTCACCCGTCCTCTCCAGCCCCAGATTACACCACTCCCTGCTGCTAATGATGCTCTGACCTGCTACTTGCTCCCAGCTCTCCACAGTATGTGAGGCTCACACCTCAACACTTGCTGGCCCCTCTGGCCAATCTCCCATCTCCTGTCTGGACCGATTCCTCCTCATTTAAGATTCAGCTCAGTGATCAAACCTCTAGCAGTCCTCTCTTGTCAACAGTCCAGCCCACCGCCTCCTGGTCCCTCAGGGGTCCTGGACTTGTGTTCTCATAATTGAGTGTCTACTCGGTTATGTATCGTAATGTATCATATTGATCTCTATCGAGATCTAGCGTATCGAATGTATCGTAATGATCTCTAACCTGCCTGCTTCCCAGTACCCCAACCATCACCCTTGCTGGACTATTACAGTAGCCTCCTAATTAGTTTCTCTCCTTCTCCTATTGCCTCCACTCCAGGCTGTTCTCCATCAGCAGCCAAAGTGAGCCTTTCAAAACATGTATTTGTTCGTATTTCTCAATATCCCCACTCAATATCCCCAGTGGCCCCATCTCATTCTAGAACCCAAAGCCCTTGCTGAGTCTACAGCCCCCGTCATGATCTGGCCCCTGTTTCCTCTGACTCACCTCCTCCTCTCTTTCCCTTAGTTAGTTGTTCTTCTCCAGTTATACTGGCCTCTTGTTGTTGTTCAGTCACTTAGTCATGTCTAACTCTTTGCAACCCCAGAGATTGCAGCACGCCAGGCTCCCCTGTCCTTCACTCTGTCCCAGAGATTGCTCAAACTCATGTGCATTGAGTCGGTGATGGCATCCAACCATCTCATCCTCTGTCGCCCACTTCTCCTCCTCGATCTTTCCCAGCATCAAGGTTTCTGGCCTCTTGCTCCTCCTTGAACACACAGACAGCTCTGCCTCAGCACGTTTGCACAAGCACCTCCCTCCACTCAGGTCTCCCTCAGATGGTCCCACGTCCAAGACCCTTCTCCTCCCCCTGCTTTGTCTCCCTTCACTGGTTCTATCTGACAGGTTACGTATCTCTGCTTAGGTGTTGCTGCCCGTTTCTTCTTCCACCTTATAAGCTCCACAAAGGTGGAAACTTTATCAGTTTTGTTTACCTCAATGTCCCTAGAGCCTAGGGCAGCATCTGACACATAGTAGGTGCTCAACAAATTTTCAGCAGAGAAATTCATTTGTTTATATTTCTACGTTCCACCTAAAACGTGTCATTCTGAAAGCAGGATGAATTAGTCATCTCAGTGTCCCCACTGCTGAGCCTGATGCTGGGCACTTAAATAGATGTCTGATGATGGGGAGTGGAGGGCAAGAGCACAGCATGTGAAAAGGCGCAGGGGTGGGATGGAGCTAAGGGGAGGTGGGGCCAAATTATGGGGGGGCTTGAAGGCTGTAGAGCACTTTTGATCCTATGTAATATGGGGCCTTGTACGGTCCTGGGCCAGAGAAAATAATTCTGTCTAGAAATCCAGTGGTCCAGGGGCTAAGAAGGCTCCACGTTCTCCATGCAGGGTACCCAGGTTTGATCCCTGGTCAGGGAACTAGATCCCACGTGCTGCAACTAAGAGTTAGCACGCTGCAACTAAGCATCCTGCATGCCACAACTAAGACCCAGAACAGCCAAATAAATAAATATTAAAAAGAAAAAGGAACCAGAACTTGGAGGACAAGTAATCTGAAAGGCATGGAGAGGTGAAACGGACTTAGAGATTCCTAACCCCCCTGTGCATCTATAGCAGAAGATCCTAGGGGAACAGACCTGCATCATCTTTGAGTCAAATACCTCCAGACTTGCCATCTGACCCTTCTGGACCTCCTTACCTTAGGTTATTCTGAACTCTGAAAACTGTTTGTGAACACACCTGCCTGGACCACTCCTGGAGATGCTGGGCTTTGCATGAGAAGGTGTGTGAGAGCAGGTTTAGGTGTGAGGGGTTCCCTGGAGGCAAAGGCTGGCGAAAAGACGGAAGTTTCAGTGACTCTGCTAACTGGAGACAATGGAATATTCATTCCTTTTGGTATCACCCCTGGTGCAGATCTTGGTCACCAAGAAAGGCCTGGGGAGCAGGGTGACAGAGTGTCTTGGGTCTCCCCTCCCCCCTGCCCACTCCCCAAGCTTTATCCTGGGTCAGTTGGAGCCTAAAGTGGCTTTTAAGCAATTAGACTGAGTGCAGGGCACTTGCAAATCTCATTGTTTCAAAAGCCCTTGAAAGATTTGAGTCTGAGCTCTTAAAATGCCAGAGGAGAGGGAAACCAGTGGTGGTGGGAGGTGTAGGGGCCCTGACTTCTCTTCCCTTACCCTCTTTTCTGCTCCGCATTTTCAGGGGTGGTGGTGGAGAAGGATCCAGTTCAGGGCAGTAAGGACCCTCCCCTAAGCCCTAAAGACTATGTCCCTCCCCCATCCTCATTCAGTTCTCCAAGTACCTAGCTGATCAAACTCAAGGCCCTCCCCCCAGCTGAGTTGATGAGCATTAGGACTGTCCAGTCGGAGAAGGCAATGGCGACCCACTCCAGCGTTCTTACCTGGAGAATCCCATGGACGGAGGAGCCTGGTGGGCTGCAGTCCATAGGGTCACTGAGGGTTGGACACGACTGAGCAACTTCACTTTCACTTTTCACTTTCATGCATTGGAGAAGGAAATGGCAACCCACTCCAGTATTCTTGCCTGGAGAATCCCAGGGACGGGGGAGCCTGGTGGGCTGCCGTCTCTGGGGTCGCACAGAGTCAGACACAACTGAAGTGACTTAGCAGCAGCAGCAGCAGCAGCAGCAGCAATGCTGCAAAA
>NW_011495047.1:9516931-9518018 GCF_000754665.1 Bison bison bison | reverse complement strand
AAGGAAATGGCAACCCACTCCAGTGTTCTCGCCTGGAGAATCCCAGAGACAGGGGAGCCTGGTGGGCTGCCATCTATGGGGTCGCACAGAGTCAGACACAACTGAAGTGACTTAGCAGCAGCAGCAGCAGCAGCAGCAGCAGCAGGACTGTCCAGTAGGCAGACCATCCCACAACCACAGGCAAAGCATCTCACCTTCACCCCAGAAAAAAATGTCAACAGCTTCACTGTGACTGCACACCTCTCATGGGCTGGATGCTTGAGATGAAAAAAGTGCTCCTGACTTCAGAGAACCCAACAGTCTGATGAGGGAGAAAAGACCTGCTTCGTGAGCAGAAATGCAAGGGAAGTTGATCCCAAGAGATGTGCAAAATCAGCCAGCTCTGGGAACATTGACAGGAGCTGGCATGGGTCCAGAATCGCGTGAGAGAATTGGGGACCATGAAGAGGTGACATTTGGGTGGAGCCTGAGGTGGGTAGGATTTCAGAGGTCAAGTTGGAAGGGAAAACACATCATTCATTTAGGGAAGGAACGTGAACCCAAAGCAGACCATGGAGGGTGGAGGACCCTAATTAGGGGCCCCCATCCTCCCCATCATGCTCTTCACTTGTCTGTAAGGTGAATCACTGAACAAGCTTTGTGGATTCTATATGTGCACTTCAAGCTTTGGAGTTCCAGGGGGAGCTCCAGACCACTCAAGGGGTAATTGGGAGAGCAGAGTATGGAGGGTCCAGCCTCTCCAACTTAGAAGAGAGGTACAACTCTTAGTTGCTTTATGTTCAGGGTTACAGTGTAAATTAAGTTTGTTAAAAGGTTGTACTACTTTTAAGCACCTCTAGTCCCATCACTTCATGGGAAATAGATGGGGAAACAGTGGAAACAGTGTCAGACTTTATTTTGGGGGGCTCCCAAATCACTGTAGATGGTGACTGCAGCCATGAAATTAAAAGACACTTACTCCTTAGAAGAAAAGTTATGACCAACCTAGATAGCATATTGAAAAGCAGAGACATTACTTTGCCAACAAAGGTCCATCTAGTTAAGGCTATGGTTTTTCCTGTGGTCATGTATGGATTCAAGAGTTGGA
>NW_011495047.1:9509765-9516831 GCF_000754665.1 Bison bison bison | reverse complement strand
AACAGTGGAAACAGTGTCAGACTTTATTTTGGGGGGCTCCCAAATCACTGTAGATGGTGACTGCAGCCATGAAATTAAAAGACACTTACTCCTTAGAAGAAAAGTTATGACCAACCTAGATAGCATATTGAAAAGCAGAGACATTACTTTGCCAACAAAGGTCCATCTAGTTAAGGCTATGGTTTTTCCTGTGGTCATGTATGGATTCAAGAGTTGGACTGTAAAGAAAGCTGAGTGCCGAAGAATTGATGCTTTTGAACTGTGGTGTTGGAGAAGACTCTTGAGAGTCCCTTGGACTGCAAGGAGATCCAACTAGTCCATTCTAAAGGAGATCAGCCCTGGGTGTTCTTTTGAAGGAATGATGCTAAAGCTGAAACTAGTACTTTGGCCACCTCATGCGAAGAATTGACTCATTGGAAAAGACTCTGATGCTGGGAGGGATTGGGGGCAGGAGGAAAAGGGGATGACAGAGGATGAGATGGCTGGATGGCATCACTGACTCGATGGACATGAGTTTGAGTGAACTCCGGGAGATCGTGATGGACAGGGAGGCCTGGCATGCTGCAATTCATGGGGTCACAAAGAGTCGGACAGGACTGAGCAACTGAACTGAACTGAGCCTCTGTAAACCAGACTAGAGGATTCTTTGAGTCCCTTCCAGCTCTGAGCTCAGAGTCTTCTTCTAAGAGCTCACAAGTCAGCTTTTTCTCTATGGAAGAGAACAGACGGAAATGAATCCAGAACTTTGATTCACAGTGGCCCCCTTTGGAAATTCCATCCAAACTCTGATATTCTGAATGGGCTCCTGCTCAAGTGCCCTAAGGAACTCAACCCGACAGCCAGACAAGAATAAATTGATTGGGGACTTCACTGGCGGTCCAGTGGTTAAGAATCCACCTTCCAATGCAGGGAAGGTGGGGTCCATCCCTGGTTGGGGAACTAAGATCTACATGCCTTGGTGCAACTAAGCCCTGGGGAAAGAATAAATAAATATATATATATATATATATATACTTTTTCAGATTCTTTTCCCTTAGAGGTTATTATAAAGTATTGAGTACAATTTCCTGTGCTACACAGGTAACTTTGTTGGTTATCTATTTTATATATAGTAGTGTGTCTATGCTGATCCCAAACTCCTAATTTATCCCTCTCTTCCCTTTCCCTTTTGGTGATTATAAGTTTGGTGTTTTCTATGTCTGTGGGTCTATTTCTATTTTGTAAAAAAGTTAATTTGTGTCTTTTTTTTTTAGTTTCCACATATAAGTGATATTGTATGATATATGTCTTTCTAAGGCAATGGCACCCTACTCCAGTACTCTTGCCTGGAAAATCCCATGGACGGAGGAGCCTGGTGGGCTGCAGTCCATGGGGTCACTGAGGGTTGGACACGACTGAGCGACTTCACTTTCACTTTTCACTTTCATGCATTGGAGAAGGAAATGGCAACCCACTCCAGTATTCTTGCCTGGAGAATCCCAGGGACGGGGGAGCCTGGTGGGCTGCCGTCTCTGGGGTCGCACAGAGTCAGACACGACTGAAGTGACATAGCAGCAGCAGCAGCAGCAGCAGCTTACTTCACTTAGTATGATAATCTCTAGTTCTATCCATGTTGCTGCAAGTGGCATTATTTCATTTCTTTTTATGGCTGAGTAATATTCCATTATGTGTATCTTTCACACCTTCTTTATCCATTCATCTGTCAGTGGACATTTGGGTTGCTTCCATGTCTTGGCTATTGTGACTAATGCTGCAGTGAGCACTGGGATAAAATCACCACCCTTTTTTACTTAAAGCAAAGTCTCCCAAACTTTTTTCCAAGAGAATGAATTACCTTTTCTTTCACTGAATTGTGAAAAAGAGAGTTTGTGTTGCTGCCAGTATGCCTAGATGTTGTATAATAGGGTAAGGGTGTCATTTTGGCAAAGCCAAAGCTTGGACAGCAGCCCATCAAACAATTCAGAGCTGGCCAGATAAGGCTTTCAGATGGGATGGAGGGTCCCCAGGAATGCCCAAGGAAATTGTTGAATAAATAAAAGAATGAATGGACAAACAAAGAGGCCATTGCTAAAATGCACTTCTCTCTTGAAAGGGTGACTTTAGAAGCTGCTATCTGTGGTGGCTCAGACAGTAAAGAACCTGCCTGTAATGCAGGAGATCCAGGTTCCTGGGTGTGGAAGATCCCCTGGAGAAGGGAATGGTTACCCACTCCAGTATTCTTGCCTGGAGAATTCCATGGACAGAGGAGCCTGGCGGCATACAGTCCATGGGATCACAAAGAGTCGGACACAACTGAGTGACTTTCACTTTTCATCAGTCTTGTTTACCTTTGTGTGAATGAAATGTTTTAGAGCAAGAGTTGCTAGGAGGGGATGAAAGGTTTTAGAAACTTGGTGTCATGATATAAAAAAATAATACAAAGAGAAAGGTGACAAGTGCGAGGCAATCACGTAATTTTGTCCTAGCCTGGGCTACCCCCTACCTCCCCAACTTTCCTATACCCATGCCCAGCCTCCTCATCATATCTCCCCCTTTCTTCCCTGGAAGCTGGGCCCACCCAGGTTCCAGGTGCTGAAAATTGCTTTCTGGGCGCTGGGAAAGGTGTTTGGCTCAGAGCAGAGGGGTTGAGGGAAGGGGTGTCGGTCTGTGCCATCCTGAGGGGTGTGGCCTGTCAAGTGTAAACACAGAGGAGGGGCAGTGGCTTCCGGGCCAGGAAGGAGTGGAAATTCCTACCTGCCTTCCCTTCCCTTCCCCACCTGCCACGACAGCCCCTTCACTTCACAAACAAAACACAGACGGAAGTCAGCAGAGTCTTTGCAATGACATCCGCCCTTGCCCAGGGCCTCTGCCCTGGCCCACTTCCCTGGCCCCGTTCTCCTCTTAGGAGCAGCTTCTATCTACAAAAGCCCAAGTAGGTTTCAAAACAAAAACAACATAACCTCCCATGGGTCTTTCACAGGCTGAGAAATCAGGGGTGTAACTTACAACAGGCCACTCAGTCTTTCCTGCTCAGTGGACAAAATAAACCTGAAGACAGCTTTAAAAGTATAAAGCACTCTTCAAGGGTCAGGAATAACTACTAGGCCATTTAATCGTGGATTTAAATCCACAATTTGAAGTTGGCCTTAGGCAACTTACTAAGATCCCAGTGCCTCTGTTTTCTCATCACAAGTGGTCACAAGATGTATCTCAAAGCTTTGAGGGGCAGAGTAATGAGAACATGTATGCAACCCCCCGGCCCATGCCCACAAGCGGCAAAGATTCATTCCTCTTTCTTTTTTTTTTTTTTTTCATTTTATTTATTTACTTAGTTGGCTGCACCATGTCTTCATTGCAACACCCGGGATCTTTCCTTGTGGCACACGGGCTCTCTAGCTGTGGCTCATGGGCTCCGGAGCCCTCGGGCTTAGTTGCCTTGTAGCTGTGGGAGGGATGTTAGTTCCCCGATTAGGGGTCGAACTGTACTCCCTGCATTGGAAGTCTGGAGTCTTAACCATTGGACCGCCAGGGCAATCCCCTCAGGATACACTTTAGAATATAATGCCCAGATTGCCTCCCAATTAAACCAAAACCTCTGGGGTAGGTCTCAGTCTCTCTGTGCCTTGGTTTCCCTGTCTGCAAAACTAGGGTAATTATAGAATCTACCTCTCCAGTGAAGTTGCTTAGTCATGTCCGACTCTTTGCAATCCCATGGACTGTAGCCTACGAGGCTCCTCCATCCATGGAATTTTCCAGGCAAGAATACTGGAGTGGGTTGCCATTTCCTTCTCCAGGGGATCTTCCCAACCCAGGGATTGAACACGGCTGTCCCACATTGTAGGCAGATGCTTTACCCGTCTGAGCCACCAGGGAAGCCAGAATCTACGTCTAGAGCTGCTATAATACATGAGCTAATTCATGTGAGCGCCAGGCTGCCAGAAATGCTGAAGTCAGAGTTAACAACTATTCAACTCTGTAATCCAGGTTCTTGTACACAGCTAGGTGCTTACAAAACGTTGGTTGAATACAAGAGTAAATATTGTCACGTGACTGCTGCCCCGTGTCCCTGCCCTGGCCCCCCGCCAAGTAGGAGAGGCCCACTCTGGCCTCTGTCCAGGGGTGGGAGCCCTAGAGGAGGCTCACCTGCCCTAAGGCCTTCCGTCCAAAGTTCAAGGAAGCCCTACCCTGCCAGGCACGGCACCCCACTCCCTCAGGCAGCAGCTTGGTGGGCACAGCCATACCAGACCTGCCACTAGCCTTCTGAAGTCAAAGACAAGAGCCAAACTTCTCCCCCAGTCTGCACCCTTCCCCTTTCCTGCTTTTCCTATTTTCTTTTCCATAAAGATTAGTCTGTATTGCTCCTCTATCAAGGCCTGGAGGATAAACATGTGGTCCGGAGGCAGAGAAACCCCAGGCTCCAAGCCCCGCTGCCCCCACCCCGGCAACATAAACCCAGAGCTTTTAAGCAAGGAATGGTTTTCAGTAAATCTCTCCTATCAGCAGAAACCTTTGAAAGAGTTTGTTTAAAGGCCAGGGAGATAAACAGCAAGGAGAAGTGTTTGTTTAAGATGTATGTTCTGTGTGGCCACTCTGGGGCCCGGATTCACATCCAGGGAGAGGAGCCACTCAGAGATCAGGGTGGGGGCCTCCCAGGGGTGCCCAGGGCCCCTGGGTGTGGACTCCAGGCCAGGCAGGGACCAGTCCTGGGGGGGAGGGAAGCCAGTCAGACTGCACCTGCAGGCCCCTCCCCGACTGGGAGGAGGGCAGGGCTGCTGAAAGGAGCTGCAGGAAGAGGAAGGAGGGGAGGGGGACCCAGAAAGACCTGTTGGGGGTTGTGCAGGCAGAAATCCCCCAGCAAGCCAGCTAGCTACCCTGCCCCTCCAAACCTCAGAGCAGGCCCTACTTAGAGCCCCTATACTCAGTAGCTCCAAATGAATGAGGACTTGAGTCTGGGTATCGCCAGCTCTGTGACCTTGGCCAAGCCACCTAACCCATAAGTAGGGCCCTAGTTCCTCTCTGTTGTGAAATTAACACTCCTTGGTTTTAAGTATTCCTCCATTTGACAAATATGCATTAGGCACCTGCTTTATACTAGGCATGGTTCTAAGTAGGGACGCGATAGTAAACAAAATGAACAAGTCCCTGCCCTTCTGGAGGCTAAAGGGGAGGAAAACAGACAGTGAGCCTAATAATGATGTTATATGTATATGATGTTAGAAAGTGATAGGAACTGTGGGGAGAAACAGGGGTTCCAGGAAGTGGGAAAAGATGGTTAGGACTGGGATTACTGAGAAGGTGGCCTTGAAGGAGAAACAGATCTCAGAGGGGACAGGGTCCAAGCAGAACCCTCAGCCAGGGAAAATGCCCAGGGAATTGAGTGAAATGCCCTACTTTAAACACATGACAAGCTCTGGAGCTAGACATATGGTCGTAAATAATTGCTGATGTTGTGATTAAAGCAGTTACTGAGGACAGGGGACCTTTCAGGGAGGAAGCAGGACTCGAGCTGGGTTTCCCCTGGAAATCCTTCTCCCTGCTGAGGAGAGAGGAGAGAAGGCGTTGGGTCCCTGGAGCAAAGCGTCCTGGAGGGGAGGAGACAGGCAGAGCAATGACAGAGCACAGGGTGCTTGCTGGGCCTGGGGGCAAAGGCAGTTGGGTGCTCAAAGCAAGCCTCACAGGGATCGGAGTCTGGGTTCCAATCTCACTCTGCCCCTCGGCCACTGGGTCATCTGGAGCAAGTGACTTACAGCTTCCTGGGTCTTTTTTTCTTCTACAGTGACACTGGAATAGTATATCCTCGCCTCACTGGATGGGATGGGTGGTGGGTATTTATGTGGGGAGCAGAGTAGGTGCTCAGTAAATACTGGATTAGTGTTGAAATGCCTCCCTCGTCCTTTCAGGTCCTTTTCGGCTCTTCCACGGGAGGGTGAGCTAGGTGGTGATGGGCCCACTGGGCCTCAGAACTGAAGGAGAGGATGTTAGACAGCTGAGCATGGTCTCCGTGAAGCTAAAAGGCTGTCCCATGGGAGAAAGTTTAGATTAGTCCCTGGGCTCCAAAGGGAAGGTAAGAAACAGTTTCCACTCAAGACGAATTTTCCAGGAGTCGGTGCTGTTTAGTGGGAAACGCACCTCTTTCAAGCTGGTGAGCTCCTACTGGTAGGAGTCCCAGGAGAGGACGCAGTTGAGTTTTGGGGAGAGGGATCCCCTGCATTGGGAGGTGTTTGGACATACTGGTTTGGAGGCCCCTCCCTGCTGGGAGATTTGGGGATCTACTTCCATTCCTTCCCTGGCTTTACAGTCCACAGCGATCTGTCCACACCGCGGACTTTCTCCATCACATTGTGAAAACTTGCCTGGTCTGCATGTCCTTAGGCTTCTGCCATGTGACAGGCCAGCACGTGTGACTGATAAGTTCATGCTAAATTTGAAATGGTCACAGATTAGCAAGTTAGTCCTGCCACATAAATAAACTAGGGGAGGTTTAACAGGGCGTGTGTGTGTGTGTGTGTGTGTGCTCAGTCACTCAGTTGTGTCCAACTCTTTGTGACCCCATGGACTGTAGCCCTTGAGCCTTCTCTGCCCACAGAATTTCCCAGGCAAGAATCCTGAAGCGGGTTGCCATTTCTTCCTCCAGGAGATCTTCCCGACCTGGGGATTGAACCTGCATCTCCTACATTGGCAGGCAGATTCTTTACTACTGAGGCACCTTGAAAGCCCTTAACAGGATATAGGATGTATTAACTCAAACACAGGAGGAATAGTGGAAATTCAAGCCCTGGAAGAGAGACCAAGGGACAGATAGATGTGTTTGGGGAAACACGTGTGGGTGGTTTATCAAATAATTTCGAATATCCTTCAAACCCTAACCTATAATAAGATTGATTTCAGCAAAGATCACAGACCATGGTTTAAGGTTGAAGAGGCTGGGCTACCCACTTCGGGACCTCCTTAGAACCAGCGGAAGTTCGTGGGGACCTCTGGGCAAGTCTCCTTGCCCCACGGATGCCTCAGAGAACCCTCGCCTGGCAGCGCTTTTCTTTTCAAAGCATCTCCTTCCCCTCCTCCTCCTTCCTTCCCGCCTACCCAC
>NW_011495047.1:9504419-9509665 GCF_000754665.1 Bison bison bison | reverse complement strand
AAAGAAGGATGCCCCTTCTGTTGAATACACAGCCTGTAATTTTGCTGTCAGATCTCAGCCAGGAGGTCAGTGTTGTGACTAACTGTGTAAGGATCGCTCCCTTAAGGGTAATTACACTAAATTCCCCTCTGAAGGACAGCTCTCTCTGGATAGAATATAAGAAAACCCCGCATCCCCCATTCATGGAAATTCATGATTTCTGTGATTGTCACTGGCACCATGGCAGCGAGACACTTTCAGGTGCTGTGAGTACTCGGAGGTGAGGCTGTAGGGTGGCAGGACCCAGGGGAGGGGAGGAGGTGGTGATGCACAGAAGAGTAGCAAGCAGAGGGACATCCAGAGAGGCCACCTCGGGGACCTGGGACCCTGAGTGGCCAGCGGGAACTGGGCCAGAGCCAGGATCATCTCCACACCAAGATGGGAAATTCACACTCTAAACTGGGGAAGCAAGAAGGGCCCCCGCCGACATCCACCCCAGGAGAGGAAACTGCTTGGCATGCATTGTTTTCCAGGCTGGCTTTGAGCACTCATTGGGCTTCCCAGGTGGCACAGAGGTAAAGAACCCGCCTGCCAGTTCAGGAGACGTAGGAGATACGGGTTTGATCCCTGGGTGGGGAGGATCCCCTGGAGAAGGGAATGGCAACCCACTCCAGTGTTCTTGCCTGGGAAATGCCATGGACGGAGGAGCCTGGCGGGCTACAGTCCAAGGGGTTGCAAAGAATCAGACGGGACTGAAGCGACTTAGCATGCACACCTGACCTGTGCTGTACTAGCCTCTGAAAAGGTCCCCTAAATGGGCAGCAGCGCCCCTCCAGAGAGAGCTGGAGGGGCCTCAGGCACAACAAAGCACTGACATGTGGAAGGCGAATTAATATCCAAGTTCCCCATCACCAGCATCCCCAGACCCCTTCAGAGGGGCCACGCCCTGACCCTGGTCTCCATCCGCCCCAAGGGAGGACGGCAGAAACAGCCAAGACCTTCCGGATCCAGCATCCGTGCCTCGCTGGAACTTCTTGCCACCCCAGGGAGACCCCGAGAGAGTTGGGGAGTCACTCACCCACGACAAACAGTTAAAAGGAAGAAAGCAGGTCTGGCGATATCAATGCACTTTGATAACAATAAACTCTGCTTTTAATTTATGCTAATGTGTAGGGCTGTGGTGACAGTAAGAACTAAATTACAGAGTGGCTTTCGAGCTGGTAATTATCCCTCCATTTTTCGCTGCTCTGGAAGATGGACACACAATTATGCTCTCTTGCTGTATATTAATACAGATTCTTGACATCTTCAGCAGACCTGGAGCTGTCATCGAGCTTTTTGTCTCCTTTAATTGAAAATTAATGGTTACTGGGTTGCCACGGAAACAGAGGCCACGGACGCCAATGGCGCTCACGTCTCACCAAGGGACTGGCGGCGTCAGGAGTCCGGAATGACCTTGAAAGTTAAAAGAAAAAAAAAAAACTTAAAAAAGAAGGGGAGAGGAGGGGAAATGAGGACAGGAGGGTGGGAGAGTGTGTCGGAGCTGAAAGAGAGAAGAGAAAAAGGGGGAAGAGAAAGGAAAAGAAGGGGGGGGGGAAGAAGACAGAAGAGAGCCCTGCGGGAGGGCATGGATGCTTGAGGGGGAGATTAAATTAGTAAGTTTTACCTCTCATTTTTGTCCCTTACCTCTCAACCGTGTTAAAGACCCATTGAAAAATGAGGAGCTGGGTCTCAGCTCCAAAAACCCCTGATTCTACAAATCTGTCTAAGGAAGAATGACAGCATCCACCCAGAGCCCCTGGGGGAGGAAGAGACCAAGCTCCTTGGTACCATGGGAGGCAGGCAGCGGGCAGAGCAGGGGGCAGGGCTGAGGGTGCCCTGTGGGCACTTCCCAGGGCCTAGGGGCTGTGCTGTCAGAAAGGGTCGGGGGGACAGAGAAGGGGCTGCTTCAGGGGGAGCCCAGCGAACTGCCACAACAGGAATGAGCAGGTGAAAGGGCTCTGTCGGCTAGGCCTTCAGCCCGAAGACATAACAAAAGGACTCAAATGAGTCAGAGGTGGGGATGGTGGTGCAGCGGGGAGGGTCCTGGCAGGGGGAGGCCATGGAAGTTTTGCCCAGGAAAAAATAAGAGATAAAGGG
This sequence comes from Bison bison bison, assembly GCF_000754665.1. Taxonomy (NCBI): domain Eukaryota; kingdom Metazoa; phylum Chordata; class Mammalia; order Artiodactyla; family Bovidae; genus Bison; species Bison bison. The sequence continues at coordinate 9,507,547 of NW_011495047.1, read as the reverse complement.
AAGCAGTTCAGCAAGCCTCTGGGATGGTGGTAGCTCTGGGCTTGGAAATGGGTTTTTTTTCCCCTAGAAGTTGGCAGACCCAACAGAGGGCACTGGGGACCCCTGAGTGTCCTAGCAGGGAAGGCGGGTTTTTTCTTGATCAGCCCATCATCCTAAGTCTTCAGTCTGGAGCACAAGCCCCAGAAAATGCAATTCAACAATTACTAGAGGTCTGCAGAGAACCAGGAGCCAAGCTCTTGCTTCGGATGCAGGGCCGGCCCTGGAAAATCTCACACTCGGGGCTGGGGTAGACAGACAAATAAACAACCATAAAGTTAGCTGACCCTTCAAAGATTTTCTCTACAGCGATGTTTGTCACAGCACTGCTTATAACAGCAAAAATCTAGCAACATTCTGGATGCCCAGCAATTGAGGACTGATAAAAGCCTTACAACACACTCAGAAGATGGGGCACTGTGCAGTCATTTTATTTTTTATTTTTTTTTTTGACGTGGACTGTTTTAAAAAGTCTTTATTGAATTTGTTACAACATTGCTTCCGTTTTATGTTTTGGATTTTTGGCCACGAGGCATGGGTGGCTCAGACGGTAAAGAATCTGACTGCATTGTGGGAGTCCTGGGTTCGATCCCTGAGTCCACAAGATCCCCTGGAGAAGAGAATAGCAACCCACTCCAGTTTTCTTGCTTGGAGATTTCCATGGGCAGAGGGGCCTGGAGGCCTACAATCAATGGGGTTGCAAAGAGTCGGACATGACTGAGCGACTGAGTCGGACATGACTAACACAACACGTGGGATCTTGGCTCCCTGACTGAGGATTAAACCCACATCCTTGCACTGGAAGGAGAAGTCTTAACCACTGGGCCATCAGGAAGTCCTCCTGTGCAGCCATTTTAAATGATGCTGGAGGAGAATATTTAATGATCTGGAGGAAAAGTTCTTGATGTTTTATTTAATGAAGAAACTAGTTTTATGAAACTGTATTCATTATTCCATGACGCTGTTTCTACATTTTTTGAGCTATAGGTACATCCAGTGTGTTGTTGCTGTTATTTAGTCCCTAAGTCATGTCGACTCTTTGAGACCTCATGGACTGCAGCACACCAGGCTCCCCTGTCCTTCACCATCTCCTGGAGTCTGCTCACATTCAAGTCCACTGAGTCAGTGATACCATCTCGTCCTCTGCCATCCCCTTCTCCTTTTCCCTTCAGTCTTTCCCAGCATCAAGATCTTTTCCAATGAGTCAACTCTTTGCATCAAGTAGCCAAAGTATTAGAGCTTCAGCTTTAGCTCTTTTTCTACGCTTTTCTGCATTTTCCAAATTTCCTACAATAAATCTACACATAAATTGTATTGACAGGTTTCTTTAAAAGAAGCTTTTGAAATTAGCTTCTCCAGAAACCAGTCCCCTAGAGATACAGTCCCCAGCTCAGGGTGCCCCACCCGCCCCCCACCCCTACAGAGACCAGGCCCCCTGGCCCAGTGCTTCCCCCGAAGCACTCACAGGCAGCGGATCCTTTCCTCAATTACTGGAACCCACCCCGGGCTCTCACTCCCACCCAGACCCTTCTCTACTTCCAGCCTGCAGTCAGGGTGCCCAGAGATGGGGTGAGGGGCTGAGGAACCCCAAGAAGAGCTTCAGTGTGGTTCAGGGTGAGCAGGCCCTGTAGTGGCTGTCTCCGAGGAAGCCAAGAACGAGCTCGCCTCTGTTTCTGTGTGAATCTTTCCGCTATGTCACAGACCAGGCAACGAAGGCCCAGAGAAGCTGCCTGACCTGCTCCAAACAGCTGGTCAGTGGCAAAGCTGGAATCCAACCCCAGAGACCATCTGCCTCCACTTTTGTAGTCTTAGAGTGTTGTCTTTTGCCTCATCAGGTCCAGAGAATGCAGGTGCCACTGGAAGCTTCTCTGAATGGCTTGGATTTCTGGATCAAGCCCCAATCTTGGAAGGTCACAATGATCAACAGCATCTTTTCATGGCCTTTGCACCCCAGGCTCATCCTTGGCAAGACTAGGAGACAGTAGTCATGTTAGCCCTAGTTAGAGCTAGAACCTTGGAGAAAGGATGGCCCCAGAAAGACTGAAGTTCCAAGAAAATGAATACTTGTTCCTCTCCCCAGACACATCCTTAAATCTCCGCCCCTCTCAGGCCCTCCACTCTCCAGGCAAACAAGGGGCTTTGTCTCTTACCCCCCAATTCACTCTTTCGTTCCGACCCTGTCAAGCCTCCGCTTCCAAAGTCAGACTCCAAACACCCTTTCTCTCAGAAGCTTTCGGGTGATCCATTGTGGATTCCCACTCTTATTCCTTCCCTCTGCTTCACGATAAATGCAACCGCCCTCAGCGCACCCATCACCTGTGTCCCGCCCTATCCCAGGCACAGCTGTTGTGCTCACTCCCTTCATCTTAACAGCCTCAGGAGGGGGCGCTACCATTTTCCCCCCTCGGAGGCGTAGAGAGTTCAGTAGATAGTCACACAGCAAGTCAGCAGCAGAGCCAGAATTCAAACCCATGCAGCGTGAGACCAGAGGCCATGCTTTTAGCCACCCGCCAGGGACGATGTGTCCGGGGCTCCATCAGCTGCTACTGACGCTCTGCTGCCCACCTGGCTGGGCTCTTGTGACATTTCAGTGTGGAGGCAGGTCAGAGTGAAGGCCCTTCTGCCGCGAGCTTGCATTTGTGGGTAGGTGGAAACGGGCTTGTCCCCTTTCTGCGCCTGCCTCGTTGGCTGGGAGCCTCTCTCAGAGCAAGAACAGCTCTATCGTCATGAATCCTGCCATCGGGACAGGCTCTGAACATGGGGGACAGTTAACAGGGGAGGTGATCGTTGCCCCATGGCCAACTGGGGACAGTCGGGGGGGAAGGGTCCCAAACGAGGACCACCGTGCCACTGCCTGTCCTTCACTGAGTCCCGAGGACCAGAGGAGAACCCATCGCTTTCCATCCCTGGCCTGCCCGTCTCCACCTCACCCCTGTCCTTCCCCCTACTTCCCTGCCTCACCCTTGCCCACATCCCTCTCCGCCCACTTTCCCAGAGAACAAACAAGAAGACAAACCCAGCAGCCTGGGAGGAGGCTGTGGTGGCAGCAACAAGGGGAGCAGGGAACTCGCGTTCGTCTCCCTGGCTTCCCT
>NW_011495047.1:9500823-9504319 GCF_000754665.1 Bison bison bison | reverse complement strand
CTGGCTTCCCTGATCCCGACCTTAATCCCCGCTCAGCATCCTGTCAGCCAGGTTGTTCTCAAGCTGACATTGCTGCAGGCGCCTTCTCGGCAGCCTTTCCTCAGATCTGCCTCCTCCAGGGACTTCTAAAGAGGAGCCCGAGGTTTCTCTGTTACAGCCGGCTTCACTCGCTGCCCTCAAGCAAAGCCCAGGCTCCCAGGGGGCCACCAGGAGAGGGGAATGCGGCGGGCGGTGGGGGGGGGGGGCAGTGCCAGGCCTGATGTTTCATAGGAAGAGGGGGGACGGAGGCGGGCAGCGGCTTCCAGAGTGAGGGTCAGACCTGGGGCAGGAGCCCAACTAGGGGCTGTCCATCTCCTCAAAGCCTTGCTCAGGTGTGTGGACCTGAGAGACAGAGGGAAACCGAGGCTTGGGCCCTCAGGGAGTTCAGGATGGTGCTCGTTCTGGCTGCAGAGAAAGCAGAGGGGTCTGCAATTCTCTGAGTCTGCCTCGCGATCACCGCTCAGGGTGGGTTTGGAGAAAGGGGCGACTGGAGACTGTGCTGATTGTATATGAACGAAGACTCACATACACATGTGGATCGGTGGACTTCCAGAACACATCCTGGGTGCTGCGCTGGGCGCTGGATGCAGGGAGAGAAACGGGAATGGCAGCCTGGCGACAGGGATGAAGCGTCTGGATCCCAATCCAGCCCTGTCACGTATGGGCTGTGCGGCCTCAGGACAATTACTTGACTTTTCTGAGCCCCGTTATTCTCATCTCTAAGGATAGCGGGTGATTATGTTAAAAACTTTCTTGCAAGACCGATGTGAAGCTTAGAGACAAGGTGTGCAGAGCATGTAATGTTTAGGATGATTTTTACTATACGTGCCACCACCCACAGGGGACGTAAGAAACCAGAGGTTTCTTCATGAAAGGGGCCCTGAATGCAGGGGAGGTACCTGAGAGTATGTGTGTGTACAGGTGAATGTTTGCGGGCAGGACCCACCATACCTGGAGAAACTAAGCTAAGCTTGCAGTGGGAGGGGAAGCAAACGACAGAGGGTGAGATGGCTGGATGGCATCACCGACTCGATGGACACGAGTTTGAGTAAACTCCGGGAGTTGGTGATGGACAGGGAGGCCTGTCTCGCTGCAGTGCATGGGGTCACAAAGATTCAGACACGACTGCGAGACTGAACGGAACTGAACTGCAGCCTAAACAAACACCCAGGGTGGGGCCTCTGGTCAGCCCTGCCCCTCCCCTACACTGTTGATCTCCAGGTTGTGACACATCCATCCTGCCAAGGGGAAAAGGATGCTGGGGTCTCCTGGAAACCTAGGTAGGGGATGCTCCTGGAGCCCCCTTCATGTGGCACCTCTCTCCTGGGACCCTCTCAGAGCTGTGAGTGCTCCCAGGCAAAAAACCAGAGACCCCGGGTGCTCAGCCTCTTGTCTTGGGCATTTGCCTGCAGTCAGAGAGCTCTGAGGCCAGGAGCTCTTAAACCACTGGACCACCAGGGAATCCTATAAAGTACTTAGAACAGTGCCTGGCATGTAGTATGAGCCTAAAGATGTGCTAATCGCTCAGCTGATACAAAAAGTTTGGACTCAGGGTGAGGTGGGTGTGCCTGTACAAGAATTAGCTGGTAATAAGAATAAAATGTTGACAGCGTTTCAGGCTCCAGAAGTGGGTATGGATGTCCCAGAGTTAGAGAAGACAGATCCAAATGCCATATAATTCAGCCTGGTGCCTGAGTGTACCAAGCTCATTTCCCTTCCTTCCATTCCTCTACCCTCCCTCCCTTCCCCTCTCCCTTCTTTCCAACCAAATCAATTTCATTATTCTTCTGACCGATTCATTGCCGTTCTTTGGGGAAAGTCAGATTTTCTCCTGACTGTAAAGCTTCCTTCTCATTGGGGGAGGGGGCTGGGGGGTGCCTCCTGAGCCCACCGAGGATGCTACTGTCTCCAAGCCTCTGGGAAACCACCCATCTCAGAATTCCCAGGACCTTGTCAGCCATGTCGATTCCTGGACACTCTCCACCTTCTGAACTAACACCCAGGGGTGAGGCTGGGCATCAGCGTTGAATTAACTCTCTTGGGATCCTGACACCCAGTAAATTTGAAAACCACCTCTATCACGCTTTCTCTCTTTTTCACTGAGTCCTCACTGTGTTTTCTTATGCTTGTCAGACACCTGTTCAAAAATCTTTGTCTTGGGAATGTGGCCTCTTCTCCCCATAGCCAGGAGATTCCCTGTGCAGCAATCCCCCAAAAGATCCCCGAGGCCAGTAGGTAGGACTGATCCCGTGTCATCTGTGCACGTACACACACACACACACACGCATGCACACACACACTCGCATGCACACACCAAGTCTGCTGGAGTTGGGGATTCTCAGCCCATCTTCCAAGGAGACCCTGCATTCCTCAGAGGTCAGTACCTTCTGGGGTTCCCCCAACAAGTGGTCTGGGACCACCACCCCCCGCCAATGAGGCTCCATGTCAAACAAGGCATGGGCTCCCTGCACTGGCAAAAGAGACAGGATGCAAGGGGGCAGGTTGTCTTTAAACTTCCCAAAGCCCTCTCTGCACTGGAGGGTCAGGAAGGAGGACCACTTCCTGCTGCTGCTTCTCTCCCCAGAGCATCTCTCAAAGGATGCCCGCCTTGGTCCTGGGGGAAGAATGGGGAGGCAGCCCACTCTCAGACCTCTGACAGCTCACATCCACTACCTGCCAAGCCCCCACAGCCTGGTAAACACTCCCACATGCCTTAGTGTGTCTTAAGTGGACGAGAACTCTTCCCAGGGAGGTGCCCTGGGAGAGGGGAGATGGTGGCTGGGGTGAGTTTGAAGTCCTGGCTCTTCACAACCAGGTGAGCCAGTCGGTCCCTCTGGGTTCCCATTCCTCAATCTCTCTCACCCGGGAAGGAGCCGCTGAAAGTGACGAAGCCTCAGATAGACCGTGGACACGAAAGGGCTAAATGGACACAGGGCATGGATCTATGATCCGTGTTTTAAAATGTTACTTACTTGGCTGCGCCGAGTGTCGGTTGCGGCGCGGGGGATCCTCGGTTGCGGCGCTTGGACTCTCTGGTTGTGGTGCTTGGGCTCAGCAGTTGCTGCACTCAGGCTTAGCTGCTCCAAGGCAGGTGGGATCTTAGTTCCCAAATCAGGGATCAAACCCACGTCCCCTGCACTGCAAGGCAGATTCTCAACCACTGGACCACCAAGGAAGTCCCTATTATTGATATCTAACAGAAAGGATTCTTGTGTACCCTCCTCCCTAACAGGTGCAGGCTACCTGGGAACCCCTGTCACACCTACTCCTTTCTGGGAGTCCTAGCCTCAAGCTGTGTGGCTCTTAAACCCATCTGTTTGAGGGGTTTCACAGGCAGCTGGGAGGGGCCCCCAACCACCCTACCTCCTTGCAAATCAGTGGAATCAGAAAACCCAGTTCTGAGGCAGCCTTGAGCCATGACGTGGGCCTCGGAGCTGTCGTGGGGGCCCCTCCCAGC
>NW_011495047.1:9489171-9500714 GCF_000754665.1 Bison bison bison | reverse complement strand
AAACTATTTCCTGCAACCAGCTCCGAAACAAAGTCTGTGAGTGAGCTGTGACACATGTTACACAAATAGAAGCCGCAGAGGGGAAAAGCCTGTTTTCTCTTTCATTATTTATCACTCTCTAACCATCTCCAGCTGGGTGAGTAAACAGGCGCATTGGCCCATAATGAGGAACAGACTGCTGCCTGGGGCTGCTGGAGGGACACGGGGCTGAGCGTGAGAGCGTGCGTGCGTGTGTCCGTGTGTCTGTCTGCCCCAGAGAGGGAAGAGTGGGAGTCCAAGATGGAGAAGACTTGTTGGGGGGCTCCGGTCCCAGAAGGCAGGGGGCTCTCCACATGGTGCCCGGCTGCAGCGGGGCAGGGGACCCCCCCAACCCTGCCCCGGCTGGCTGCTGCCTCCGGGACCCTGAGGGTTGCTTGGGGATCGAGTGTGCTGGATGGAGGAGGAGTCAGAACCGGAGAGACTGTGTGGGTGGGAGAGGATGTGAGAGGTACAAGCCAAGTGTGGGTCTCAGAGCATGACCCCCGCGGGGTGGCCTCTGAGTGTGGCCCCGGGGTGGGGTGAGGAATGTGTCAGAGGGAGGCCGGGCATGCAGGCGTGTGAAGGAGCAACTGTAAGGGGTGTGTAACACCAGGAGACTGAAGCAGAGTGTGTGTGTGTGTGATCCTGGTGGCGTATGTGGGTATGTGTCATCCTGTGACTATGAGAATGTGTGAACATGTGTCTGCATGACTTTGAGCGTATACATCTGTGTGCCACTGTGGGGATATAATATGTACATGTGAGATTTTTATGGCCGTAAGGTGTTGTTATGGGTCAAATGTGTCCCCCCCCCAAAAAAAAGATATATTGAAGTCCTAACCCCCAGCACCTCAGAATATGACCTTACACTTGGAAACAGGGTCACTGCAGATATAATCCGTTCAGACAAGGTTACACTGGAGTCGAGTGGTCCCTCATGCAATGACGAGTGTCCTGAAACAGAGGTGTCTGTGTGGAAACACAGAAACCCACGTCTGCGTGACGACGGAGGCAGGCATTGGAGCGAGGCAGCTACAAGCCAAGGGATGCCTGAGGCTGACAGAAACTAGCAAGAATTAGAGAAGGAGCCACCCCTACAGATCTCAGGCAGAACCGTGGTTTTGGATGTCTAGCCTCCAAAACCGTGAGACAATAACCAAATTCTGCTGCTTGCCGTCATCCAGTGTGTGGTACTCTGTGACGGCAGAGCTAGGAAACGAATACAGGTGTGTGTGAATATGGGGTGTAAGCATGGGGGTGTGTATACAAGTGTGGGAAACCATAGGAGTATGTGAGGGGTGTGAGTGTGAGATCCTGGTAGTGAAGATGGGCAGGGTGTGGCCATCTGCCCATGGGAGTGTGTAAATACATGCGTGAGACCAGTGAGCGCCCACACAATCGGTATCCATATATCCTCATGCATATATCCTAGAAAGGACCCCAGCAACCATCCTTCACTTCTGGCTGCCTCTGCCCTCCTGAAGGCCCTTCCCTGGCTGTGGACAGCCCTGCCTGAGGCCAGGTCAGCCCTAGAGGAGGACTGCCCACAGCCTGCCCCCACCTTGGGGTCATCCCCAAATCAAGGTTTAAACCACACCCTGGCCCGCAGTCACCAGAGCACTCTTCAGGGACCGATGAGGTCAGGCCCAGAGGCTGGAGGCAAAAAGGTGAGCGGTCAAATTCGTTGCCTGTGTCCCGGGCATTCTTGCCTGCAGCCTAATTTCCCTCTAGCTCAGGACTACCAGGCTGATATCACCTGTCCTCCTTGGGAGACAGACCTAAGCCCAGAGACTCTTGAAACAGAGCTGGGTTCCTGAGAAAACGTGTTGACCATGCCCATCCCAGGAGACTGACCCTTGGATGTCACAGAGACCGCCAAAGACCTAGCCTCCCAGGACATGTCTAGACTAGCCTGTACTGCTGCTGGCCTAGCCTCTGCCCTCTAACTAGGGCATACCATAACCGTTCAGTTACTCACTCAGCAAAGCACCCGTCTCAAGGCTCACGTCTTAGAATCCTCAAAGGTATCTCAGAGAGGCCTTGCTGGGAAACCTCAGATGAGTCACTTTTCTCTGAGCATCATTTCCCTTCTGTTGAAAGGGTACAACCACCTTTGCCCTGCCTATGTTTTAGGGATGGCATCAGGTTCCTGGGCTCTAGTGGACTTGAACTAGTCTTAAAAGAAATGTCTGATAAAATGTCCTACATCCTGACTGTGAATGGCGAGTCACAAAGGTAGCCCCACACCTGAGGCCCTGTGGCACTGACGTTATCTCCACCATCAACGTGGTTTGCTGTCTCCTTCTCCAGCTTCCCAGGGTCTCTTCCTTTAGCTTGATAATAGTTTGATTTAATTCAGGGGAGGGGTCTGCAAACTTTGGGCCTCAACCAAATCCTGCCTGTTGTTTTTGTTTGTTTTTTTAAATTTTTTGGCCGCACCACGAGGCATGCAGGATCTTAGTCACCTGACCAGGGATCAAACCCACGCCCCTTGCAGTGGAATTGCAGGGTCTTAACCACTGGACCACCAGGGAAGACCCCTGCCTGAGTTTGGGGGGGGTTTGTTCACAGGCCCTGGTCTGTGAACTAAGAGTCATTTTTATAGATGAACGTTTGCCATTGACCTGATGGTAAGGAGCATTAACTTTGAACTCCAACTAAGCAAAATGTTATCCCACCCCCCAACCAAAAAAATCCCTTTTGCCTCACTAGCAGGCCATTTATTGCCAGAAATTGTACTCGATTATTATTGTAATTATAATTCCATCCATAAAAATTTTGTGGAAATTTGTTTTCTGTCTTATTACATTGGTCGCTACATAATATCCTTGATTTTTGCTTCAGCCCACCAAACCTAAAATATTTACTATCTATCTTTTTATAGAAAAAGTTTTATCATTTCTTCCTCCATTACTGAACTCTGCCATTACAGAAACAAGCTGGCCATAGTTTGCCAACTGCTGAAGTAGAACGCGCTAAGCCCTTGGACATTTTGATTGATTTGGAGAGGAACAAGTAACTTCTGAGACAGGTCTCAACAAGTCAGCATTTGCTTGAACAGTTCACTGCACTGAACTGGGCAGGATGTGAGTCTGAAGTTATGGGACTCCCTCCAAGAACTCTGAGAATGAAGCCCACCCAGGGTAAGGCAGAGTTAGCAATACGGAGACTACCACAGCATCGTTTCTTAAGTCCCTGGATCACACATCATCTGCAGCAAGCCCTACCCCTTGATGCAATTACACAAGTCAATCTATTCCTGTTGTTATTTAAGCCCATTTGCAGTGAATTTTCTGATGCTTGCACCAGTGTAAGAACACAAAAGAAGAGTGTCTAATCCAGCTTGGAGCATTCAAGGAAAACTTCTGAGAGAAGGTGTCATCTAAGCTGGGTCTTAGAGTCAGCTATGAAAGCAAGTTAAAAAAAAAAAAGTATTCCAAGCAGAGGGCACAGTCTGAGAGGAAAGAGCACAGCACACACATCACAAGGCCAAAGCAGCAGAGCTGGAAGTGGCCAGGGAAGGAATTGAAGGTTCAAGAGAGATACCCGTGCCCTGTGCACCAGACCAACATGCTTGAAATTGGTTGGCCCTTCAGGAATGGGTCTTGAACAAGACATCGAAAGTTCAGGTTGGCATTGTAGATTGAACTCTTTGACCAGTGTGGAAGAGGAGCTAGAAGGAGGTACAGGGTGGGGATGAGGTTGGAAACGGGAGTCAGTTAGGAGGCTACTGGAACACCCCAAGTAGAAGATGATGAGGGCCCAGCCAGTGGCTATAGGAGTGGGGATGGAGCAGAGGGAATGACTCTCAGAAACATTTTGGAAGCCACATCCACAAGACTTGATGACTGGATGTGAAAAGGAAGGGCTAGGGAGAATCAAGGGGTGATTTCTAATAATAGTTTCTAAAGTGACTGAGTGGGTTCTAATGCCACCACGGAGGAGAAGATGCAGAGTTAGGGTATGTCTTTGAATGATAATTTGGGTCTGGGACACGTTGGGAATGCCAGCACTGGAGGCTCCCAGACACTGGGTAGGGGTGGAGAGAAGTCCAAGGCTACTTGGACCAACTCAGATGGTAGTTAAACCCATGAGAGTACACAGGATTGTCCAAGGGGACATGTAGCTTGAGGAGAGCCATGGGTCAGAAGCCTTGAGAACCCCGAGCATTCAAGGAGATGACGCAAACCCACAAAGGCACATGAAGAGGAGACGTCAAGGAGGAGGGCAGGGTGTGGCCATTCTGCCCATGTCTCTCGGCCCTTACCTCCAAATGAAGAAGGTTGCTTACAGCCAACACCTGCCCTTTGCCTGAGGGTTATTTTTTTTTCCTCTTTCTGGCCATAGAAACACCCTTGGTTCAAGCTCAGGACAATCCCGAAGTGCTGGAGAATTATTGTATCTGGAAGCAGTCTTCCAACAATGGCAAAGAGGGAGTTGGTGGATAAATACCCCAACTTTCTTGCCTTATCATATGAACAACTAGGAGCATGTCTCAAATGTCTTCGGGGGTTCCCCAGTGGGACCATGCCCCTCTCACTCACAGTACATGCTGACACTCCCGATGTGGGCCTGTCTCCCCAGTGCCCCACTTTTCCACTCCCAACTTGAGCTCGAACTCTTGCATCAGAGTCTGCTTCTAGAACGTAAACTAAGATGAAGGTGTCATGAAACCCAACCAGGTAAAAAATCGCATGATGTTCCGTCCATGAAATTTTGTCTTTGCGGGGCTCAGGTCACCACCACAAAGTGCCCACCTTCATACTCATGGAAGACACTGTCTGATTTCTCCCTGTGCCTGAAGTTCCCAGAAAGGGACTTTCCAGAGTCTGAGGCTGAGCAAACTCCACTATCAAGACATCTCTTCCCACCTCTCACCCCGGTTCCTCCTCTTTACAGGGGCTGCTGCATGTAGGGAAGTCTGATCACGGGCAAAGACTCAGAAAGATTCCTCAGTCCCGAGTCCATTAAGCTTCATATCTCTGGCTCTCTCTTCTTTTCTAGCACTCCAAGTGGCATTCACTTTTTTCCATTCATCCTGTAGGCAGTCTTGTGGGTGTTTGCTTCTCTTTCTGTCCATGATCCAGAAACTGGCTCTGATTCCTGGCCAGGGGCCCACAGGGAAGCAGGGAGGGCTGGGTGACCTGGAAACACTCTCTGTTTCCAGCCAGTGCACAGCCAACCCACCCTGCTCCCCAGGCTTTGGGGGCAGAGCGGCAGGGCCCTCAAGAAGGCATACAGTTGAGCAATAAAGGGGAGGCCGGGATGAATTGAGAGAGTAGCTCTGACATATATAGGCTGCTGCTGCTGCTGCAAAGTCGCTTCAGTCGTGTCTGATTCTGTGCAACCCCATAGACGGCAGCCCACCAGGCTCCCCCATCCCTGGGATTCTCCAGGCAAGAACGCTGGAGTGGGTTGCCATTTCCCTCTCCAATGCGTGAAAGTGAAAAGTGAAAGGGAAGTCGCTCAGTCGTGTCCGACTCCGAGCGAACCCATGGACTGCAGCCTACCAGGCTCCTCCGTCTCCGTCCATGCGATTTTCCAGGCAAGAGTACGGGAGTGGGGTGCCATTGCCTTCTCTGAGGGCTCTCCTGGATGGTGTTAAATCCCCAGCACTTCTGGTTTCCCACATACTGGCAAAGAACAGTCCAAAGCCCAGAGGAAGCCCTCAGGCAAAGATAGGCAGGTAGGTAACTGGAAGCCTTAGGGGTATAAGTGGTGAGAGCAGGGTGAGGGCACACAGACAGGGCACCCACAGCATCTGCTATATCATCTCAGAGGGCGGCGGGGAGGTGAAATGACGTCACCCATAAAGAACGCATTACACAGTGACTGGTGCACAGTTGGTTCTTCTCTAATGAAGATTCAGCCCCACTCCAGCCTTTGGATGCCTGGCTCCGGGGAATTCCTGCTGCCCAGCAACCATGAGAGAGATCTTGAGGGCTGGAGGGCCAGGGGTCAAGAGCAAAAGAATCTGAAAGAGAGAAAACCAGAAAGAAGAGGGGATGCAGGAGAACTGGAAAGGAGGTGGGCCCTGGAGTCCTGGCCTGGCATGGAGTGGACTCAAACCAGAGTGAGGAAGCCCAGGAAAGTGTGTGAGCCCCACTCCACGGGCCCTGCCAGATGCCACACACAATCAGTGACTTAACGAAGATGCTCTTGGGACTTCCCCAGCAGTCCAGGAGCTAAGGTTCCACCCTCCCAATGCAGGGGGCTCCAGTGGCTAAGACTGTGCACTCCCAATGCAGGGGGGCCAGGTTCGATCCCTGGTCAGGGAATTAGATCCCACATGATGTAATTAAGAGTTTGCACGCCGCAACTAAAGATCCGGCACGCCGCAATGAAGATGGAAGATCCTGAGTGCCGCAACTAGGACCCAGGGCAACCAAGGACATACATAAATAAGACTGTCACTTCTTCCCTTTAACCCACCCTACATCGATTGCCTCTGCCATTTGGGGAACTGCTTTCTCTTTACAAACAAACAAAATAAAATTCAACACTAGGACTACTGTGAGGATCAGCGATACATATGAAAAGTGCCTGGTAAACAGATACTCAGTAGGTCATGGCTATTTCCAGTGTGAGGTCACCTTGGTTTTGACTTTCCTCCTTCACATCCCACCTCACCCTCCAGTGCCAGTGACCGAGACCCCAAACCCCAGGCCCTCCAGTTTCCTCAGGGAAAAAATGTTTCCCTTTCCGAGTACAGAGTTCTGAAGACATCTCCAACAGTGGACATGCAGAAAGGGCGCAGCAAGCGGTGATGGAAAGAGCGGGAGGCGCACAGAGGCAGGGACAGCCCTGAGGGAGTGAGGATGCCGTCTCTTGTCCCATTTTCAAAATTTTACTTGTTTTATTTTTGGCTGTGCTGGGTCTTCGTTGCTGTGTGCGGGCTTTCTCCAGTGGCAGAGAGTAGGGGCTACGCTCTAGTTGCAGTGTGCAGGCTTCTCACCACAGTGGCTCCTCTCGTTTCGGAGCACAGACTCCAGAGCGTGGGCTCAGTAGCGGTGCACGGGCTTAGTTACCCCTCGGCACGTGGGATCCTCCTGGACCAGGGATCGAACCCCTGTCCCCTGCATTGGCAGACAGACTCTTAACCACTGGACCACCAGGGAAGTCCTATCATGTCCCATTTTTAATCCAAGTCCTCACCTCGACCCCCAGCTCTTTCCCTCCAATCACTGAAGACACAGGAACTGCATGGGTTCTACAGCTCCTTCGCTATTACCTGCAGCACGTCGACTTGCCCTGAGGTGTCAGACTATTAAAAAAAGAAAACTATCAAATAATAATCAAACCAAATCAACAAGCGTTTACTGTGCAAAACACACTAGGCTGGGCGTAAGAGGAAATCCCAAAATGACTAAAATCGTGGGCTCTGACCTCAGTTTATTATCTAGTTAGAGAGATGAGGCATACTTGGTTAAACAGTGAAGGAAGAAAACAATGTATTAGAAGTTACTTGGTGCTTATGAAATAATAATTATCCAACAACACATTGTAACATCAACACAAGCAGCTAAGGAGGAGTGGGAAAGAGATGGAAGTGGGCTGGGGTGATCAAGAGAGACTGAACATGGCTTTGATCTACAGGAAGCCTCCGCAGGGAACCCTACAGGTGTTACACTCTCTCGCCACCTCTGCCAGACCATCTTTCTCCCTTTTCTGGAGTTGAAGGAACTGAGATTAAGCCCTGCTGCTTCAGGATTTCAGGCTAGAAAGTGACAGAATTGGGATTTAAGTCTGTGGGATTTTCTTTCCTTCTTCTTTAATATTTTAATTATTTGGTTGTGCTGGGTCTTCGCTGCCGTACGCAGGATCTGCGCTCTTTAGTTCTGGCATGCGAACTCTTAGTTGTGGCATGTGGGATCTAGTTCCCTGACCAAGGATTGAACCCCGGGGACCCCTGCATTGGAAGCCTGGAGTCTTAGCCACCATCAGAGAAGTCCCAATCAGAAGCATCTTTCTGAGGAAGGAAGAAGTGGGGTAGCTCTCGAAGGATGAACAGCAGGAAAAGAGAAGGGATTCTCATCTATGCACTCCTCCCTGGCCTTTCTTTGTCTCTGGGGCATTCCCCACCACCCCTGCCTTGGGGAATGGCTGGGTGTGGTGCGTGGACAGAGGAAGTGCGCTAGGTCTGCTTTTTAGGCCCATCCCTACCTATGTCCTGCTCTCTCTCTTTCTGTGAAAATCCCTCCATGGGATTGGGGCGGGGTGGGGGTCGTCTCATTTCACCCAAAGACACTGTGTTCTAACTGATGGAAAAATTGTCCACTGCATGTCAGGTTATTGTTCATTTCTCATTCCTTAATGAATGATTTTCCACCAAGGAGCACAGAGTCCCCTTCCCACCACCCCATGGACAAGGCCTGCATCTCTGAGAGCCTAAAAGTGAGCCCCGCAAACATCTCCCAGGGCCCAGCACTGGGCCAGTCTGCTACCAAGCGGGGCAACCTGGCCCACCCCCAGGCCTGGGTGCCTTCCCCTCCTCCACAGTCCCCTGGAACAGCTTCCCACACTGCATGGTCCTCTACTCAGGGCAATATGGTAAACTGATAAGCCTCCCCCACCCCAGGGTAGGAGCCCCCCTTAATAAGGGGGAGAGTCTGGAGGAGAGTGCCTTGGAGGTTCCTGGCACAGTTCATTAAGATATCAACCCTTAATGAAATATTTCTTTGTTTAAATCGTCATTTATCTTGGGGAACAGGGGCCTTTGTGGCAAAGAAAGAGGCTAGCCCCTTCCATCCCTCCCCCACCTCCACCCAGCACAGACCCTGGGTCTTTCTGAGTCAGAAAGATTGGGAAGCAGGGTGGGGAGGGACAGCTGGGAGATGGGGAGGGGAGAAGACTCCAGAGTGAGTGGAGGAAGCACAGAGAGAAAGAAGGTCAACTTGACTGAGCAGGAGGCAAACAAGGAGAGAGGCAGAAGGCCCTGGTTGGGGGGAGGGGGTGGCATAGGGGCGGGATGGGACACTGCTCAAAGCCCACTGCAGTGTGGCCACAACAGCCAAACAACCCAACTGTCACTGGGAGGATGGGTAAAGAAACGGGAGCCCACAGATGTGACAGAACGATCTTCATCAGTCTTTCCAATTAATGACCCAGAGATGCACATAGCAAACCTGAATTAACCTCAGCAACATGAAATTTAGTAAAGAATACCACCACCACCAAATAGGAAAAGCAAGGAGCGGAAGGATACATTTTATTTAACATTTTAAGACACCAAAGCCACACTAAATGACTAAGGGTATATATAAAACTTACTTTGGAAGACTACCTCCTAGCTTCTGGAAACTGGCTACCTCTGGCAAAGGAAGGATGGAGAAAGGGAAGAAGGGATATGGAAGAATCTCAATTTTATCAGTAACAATTAGTAGGCTATTTTTTTTTTAAGCATAAAGACACACAAACCGTAAGTGCACACCAGCTCAGTTGTCATAAAGTGAGCACACCCCTGTAAGCAAATCCCAAATTCAAAAAACACAAAGTATTCCCAATCCCCCAGGAACCCCAAGTTATTCCCCCACCTAGAGCTGCCACTCTCCTGAGTTCT
Source organism: Bison bison bison (assembly GCF_000754665.1). Lineage (NCBI taxonomy): Eukaryota > Metazoa > Chordata > Mammalia > Artiodactyla > Bovidae > Bison > Bison bison. The sequence continues at coordinate 9,491,137 of NW_011495047.1, read as the reverse complement.
ATCTTGTCAATTTCGTTAGATTGATTTTTGAATTTCAGATAAGTAGAATTTCTCTCTGTGACTGGCCTTTTTTTTTTTTTTTTCCACTCCAGGTCTTTTAGATTCTTTACACCCATCATGTCATGAACTCACAGGGGATGGGCTCCAACAGTTCAGGCTTCTTTCCATTAGTTTTCATGAAGTGTGCTTCTCCGGGTGGAGCAGGCTAGCGATTCAGTTGAACCTAAGTATCTTTCTCTTTAGCTTCCTTCTTTTTTCTTTTTTTTTTGGTGGGGGGGAGGGGCGTTTATTGATTTTTTTTTCACTGCACTGGGTCTTTGTTGCTGCACGAGAGCTTTCTCTAGTTGCGATGAGTGGGAGCTACCCTCTCTTGTCGTGGTGTGCGGGCCCTAGGCTCAAGGGTTTCATAGTCCTGGCACCCAGGCTTACTTGCTCTGTGGCATGTGGCATCTTCCCGGGCCACAGATTGAACCCATCCCCCCTGCATTGGTAGGTGGATTCTTAACCACTGGACCACCAGGGAAGTCCTTCCTTCTTTTTCCTGATCATTTTCTTTCACAAGTTTCAGGAAGCTATCTTGGCTCTTAGAGTGCTTAATATGTTCTAGGCGTGCGTGTGTGCTAAGTCACTTCCGTGGAGTCTGACTCTTTGCGACTCCATGGACGATAGCCCGCCAGGTTCCTCTGTCCTTGGGATTCTCCAGGCAAGAGTGGGTTGCTATGCCTGCCTCCAGGGGATCTTTCCACCCCAGGAATTGAACCCACATCTCTTAGGACTCCTGTACTGGCAGGTGGGTTCTTTACCACAAGCATCACCTGGGAAGCCCCAATATACTCTATACGCACATTAATTCTCTTGACAAGAATCTTGCCCTTAAGTTGTTTACAAGGATGCCAAGAGCATGCTGGGTAACATGGTAGACTCTTCCAGTTTTGTTATGGTACCATTTGGGAGGCGTTCCTTTTTGAACAGTGTCCATTCCCTTGATATCTACAATATCACCTTTTTTGTAGATTCCCATGAATGTGGTCAAAGGACTGACTCCATGTTTTCTGAAAGGCCTAGAGAGAAAGGGGTGGGTGCCCCTCTCCTTCCCTTTGTGTTGGACATTTTGGTGAATTACTGGAAGATCGGAGTTCCAGCCAAAGGCGTGACTGATTCTTGTGCTCAACATTGTTTGTGAGACATCCCCTCATTGCTGGGTGTGCCTATTGCTTGTTCATTCTCATTACCAAGTGCTAGCCCATGCATGAGAATATCAGCACTTATTCACCCATTCCACTGCTAATGGCTATCGTGAATGGCACTCTTCTCCCGCTCAACCATTTTAGTATCTGTCTTTTGCTGAACGCATTATGCATATCTATAGGTGTATACTCAGCTGTTGAGCCACTACATTATGTTGGTAATGTTTTATTCCTTAATTAACTAAAAACCAGTTTGGGTTATTATTGTTCTTATGCTGTGTGGATCTTTGTTCCCCAACCAGGGATTAAACCCCAGGCCCACAGCAGTGAAAGTGTCTAGTCTTAACCACTGGACTACCAGGGAATTCCCTTAAAAAAAAAAAAAAAAAAGGTTTTGAAGGGGGAAAAGAAGTAAGATTCAAGCAATCAGATGAATGGAAACATAAAATATCTGAGTCTAGATGCGTGGGGACTGTGGGAATAGAGGGCACCCCCACCCCCAATGTCGGGCCTGGTACTAAGAACATACCCACTGACCCACTTCATTTGGTTCCATCACTTCATGGCAAATAGATGGGGAAACAGCGGAAACAGTGACAGACTTTATCTTTGGGGGCTCCAAAATCACTGCAGATGGTGACTGCAGCCATGAAATTAAAAGACGCTTGTTCCTTGGAAGAAAAGTTATGACCAACCTAGACAGCATATTAAAAAGCAGAGACATTACTTTGCCAACAAAGGTCCATCTAGTCAAAGCTATGGTTTTTCCAGTAGTCATG
>NW_011495047.1:9487548-9489071 GCF_000754665.1 Bison bison bison | reverse complement strand
GAGAGCTGGACTATAAAGAAAGCTGAGCACCAAAAAATTGATGCTTTTGAACTGTGGTATTGGAGAAGACTCTTGAGAGAGTCCCTTGGACTACAAGGAGATCAAACCAGTCCATCCTAAAGGAAATCAGTCCTGAATATTCATTGGAAGGACTGATACTGAAGCTGAAACTCCAACACTTCGGCCACCTGATGCAAAGAACTGACTCATTGGAAAAGACCCTGATGCTTGGAAAGATTGAAGGCAGGAGGAAAAGAGGATGACAGAGGATGAGATGGTTGGATGGCATCACCAACTCAACGGACATGAGTTTGAGTGAACTCTGGGAGTTGGCGATGGACAGGGAGGCCTAGCATGCTGCAGTCCATGGGGTCACAAAGAGCTGGACATGACTGAACCCACTTCATCCCCAGAACAGGGAGGTAGCTGACCCTGGGAAAGGGCACCTCTTCAGGGCATGAAGACCTGAGAGTGAATCCTCGCTGCACCACCTTCTAGGTCTGTGACCTGGGGTAAGTTGCCTGACTTCTCTGAGCTTGAGTAGTAGTAGTGTAACGTGTGTGTTCAGTCGTGTCCGACTCTTTGCGACCCTGTGGACTGTAGCCCACCAGGCTCTTCTGTCCATGGAATTTTCCTAGCAGGAATACTGGAGTGATTGCCATTTCCTCCTCCAGGGGATCTTCCCAACCCAGGGATCGAACCTGTGTCTCTTGCATCTCCTGCATTGGCAGGGTGTTTTTTTACCTCTTTGCCACCTGGGAGCCCCTACACTTGAGTGCCTCACTGTAAAATGAGAAGAGCCACTTTGCCCGGGGTGATGCAGCTGAACAGCATGTGAATCAAGTGCTTGGCACACAGCAGGCACTTACAAGTATCAACTGCAGACGTACATATGATCTACGATTTTGTGAAGTCAGTATTCTCGTTTTTAGGTGAGGAAACTGGGGCTCACAAAACAGAAAGTGAGTGTTTATGGAATATATGTGATGAATAGGCACGGAGCTAGATGCTTTGCCCAGGCTTTTTCATGCTACCTTCCAAACCCCAGGAGGCATTCTCCAAAGGTCATGGATGAGGAAACTGTGGCTCTATCCTGTAACTTGCCCGGATCACACAGCTGGTAAGTGACAGATGCTGAAGTTCAACCCTAGGCTGCCTCACTCCAGCCTCTGTGCTCTTAATCATGGCCTCCCTAGTAGGGCCAGGCCATGGGCCCTTGTTCTTGTCACATCATAGGCCCTGACCCTGGGACCCTTTGAAGAAACAAAGATAGACGGAAAGAGGAGCCTCCTACCTAATCACAGTTGCTTCTGCTTAGGAGCCAAGGGCTACTCTTTGGAAACTTTTTCTGGAGCCCCGACATCCAGAAAGAAAGGCTTTGGGCCCGCTGTTTTAATTTGGGGGTGTGTGTTTTGTATATGTCTTCAGTAAGACCTTGTTTCCTAATTAAATTGCCCTTTAGGTGAGGACCACACAGGATATTTTTCCTCCCTTGGGCCCCCCACTGTGACTCACGGTGGGGG
>NW_011495047.1:9485737-9487448 GCF_000754665.1 Bison bison bison | reverse complement strand
GAACTGAACTGACCTGAAGATAATGGTAAACTGAAAACCATTTCTTAGGGAAATCCCTTTAGCCAAGTGAATCCACGTATGAGGTGTGGAGGGCTGCTGCAAGAAGGTGATGGGAAAGGACACAGTGGGCCAGAGAGCCAGACAGAAAACAGCTGGAGAAACCCACTGGATGTTACCTCATTCCTTCTTCTGTATTGAAAGTCCTTAGTTTCACCCCACCTGAAATCTCTGCAGGAGAAGGAGGGAGGAGGGAAGGAGTCCCGAGGGGCATGATCATCATCCAGCTGGGCTTACATAGGACCTGTCAACTCCAGGTCAGGCTCAGGCCCGTCCACATGCTCTGACTCCCACCAGAGCTGACCCTCCACAGAAAATAAATAGAATCACACCACCAAAGACTTCTTTCCTCCTACACTGTACTACTCAGGTAACCCACAGGCAGGCAGTGCTGTTTCAAAGGCCTCACTGAAGTAGTTCTGGTTGGAATCCTGCTTCATCCCTTACCAGCCAGGTAAGCGTGGACAGGTGAACTTAACTTTTTTGTAAAATGGAGGTCACAGGACTATCTACTTATAGGGTTATGGCAAAGATGAAATGAGTCCTATGCCTGGCATGTGGTACAACTCAAATGTTAGCTGTGGTTATTTTATTCTTAATGCTTCTGTTATTGCTACGCTGGAAAGGACCTGTGGTATCCACATACAAGGCGCTCAGGGTCCTCCTCCCAGCGATTTCCCAGCTAGCTATCTGAAAAGCTCCAACAGAACCTGAATATGCCTGTCACACCTGCCCCATGCAGAGCAGATACATAGGAGCTGGACCTGCACAGGCAGCACACACAGGACAGCTCCACCTGGTCATCTGCACCCGCAGAAAAGGGACGGAGTAAAGCGAGGAGAACCCAAGAGGAAATCTCTTTTTCTTCCAAGTCCCCTTGGAAAGGCTTCTCTTCCAAGAAATCCTCTCTCCCCAGGCCACAGCCCCGGCATCCCCGAGGCACCAGAAGCTCCCAATCCACCGGAGCATCCCGTGTCTGCCCGTCTCCACCTGCCTCGAGGGATTTGGGCCAGAAGAGCCTTCTAGGGCCACAGCCTTCCTAGCCTCCTCTCACAGCCGGGCCCTCCCTTGGTCACGGCCAGTTCGTGACAAGCTCTGAGGTGTTCCTCACCTCTCGTCACTGCAACACACAGAGCCAGATCGGAGATGTTTTGGGGTTAGAAGGCGGAGAGAGAATTTATTCAGATTTCCACGAGTCTCTGCGCGTGGGGCGCCTGCTACCAGCACAGCCCTCCCCCTTGGATCTGGGCCTTTCCTCATCCGGACTTCCCCCTCCCAACCCAAAGACACACCTTGGCTCCAGCCACAATCCCTCGGTTCCTCCTCGCGCACTTCCCCGCCCTCAGGCAAAAGACGTTGAGTTTTGTTTACAATCTAATTTGTCCGGATAATTGCTTTTACTTTGCACTCCGCTCTGCCCGCGCGGATCCGGCTTTGGGCCCCTTTTTCACTGGTTCGTAGAGCACTTTATGGGAAATTCCCCTTCCGGAGAGGGAGGCGGCGCGCGCCCGGGGTGACCGTTTCACAAAGCCCAGAGGAGTCTCCCCGCCACCACCACCCTACCCAGCTTCAGAAGCACACGCCCCCCAGCCCTACGCAGCGGGGCGCAGAAGGGAGGGGAGGAAGGACACCCGCTCCAGACCCCGGCTCCCCC
>NW_011495047.1:9470279-9484728 GCF_000754665.1 Bison bison bison | reverse complement strand
CCCGCACGGAGCGGCCGGGCCGGACAGGTAAGGTGGCCAGCCGAGCCCGGGGACGCGGGTGGGGGCTGGGCCGGCGACCAGCCCAACTCCCTCGCTCGCGCACTCTCTCGCCCGCTCACTGGCTCACTTTGTGTTTGCAAACTGCCCGCCGGAGACGCGCCGGGCGCCGGGAGGACCGGGCCCAGGCCGGCGCACTTTGTTCCAGCCGGGCCGGCTGCGGCGCCCTGACCCCGCGGGGCCGCGACACCCAGCCCCCGGCTCAGGCCCCCGCGGCTGGGAGCTGCCTGGGGAACAGGTGGGGTCTACGGCGCGGCGGCGGGGGGTGGGCAGCGGAGGTCGGCCGGGGTGGGGGTGGGGGGCTGGAGAGGCTATTAAGGCCCGCCATCCCCCCAAGAATCTAGGACCGGCCCCCTCCCGGCCTACCCGCGGGAAATGGGGTGTCTGGGGGAGCGACCACCGCACCACCCCCCTCCACTCCCCGAGTAAAACAAAGAGTACCTCCCGGCCTAGACTTTGCTGAGCCGGGGAGGGAAGTAGTGAAGTGGGGTCCCCCAACCCCAGTCTGTCTAGAACTCCCCAAGACGCGCCGGAGGCAGACAAATAGGGACGGGGGAGACCGCAGCCCAACTCGCCGCGCTTTGGATGAGGAGGGGACTCGGTTTGCTGGGGTCGCATCTCGGAGGTTCCGGGGCCAGTGGTCTCCTTTCCTTCATCCCTGGGTCGGCTGGGTCATACGAGAGGAAAACTTCTTGGGGACTTGAGAGCGTCTAGAAACGGCCTCTTGTGATTTTGTGCGCCGGTGCTGGAGGGTGGGGGGCTGACCCTGTGGGTATCTTTATTCGCCCCATTTGGAGAGAGCCCCGCCTCACCATACAGGGGAAGAGAGAAGGCGGCAGCAGGGTTCGGAGGTCGCCTGGGAAGAGTGTCCCGGGATAACCAAGTAGGACCCCCCTCCTCAGACCCAGAACTGTGGCATCTTCCCAGACAGACCCCCCGCAAACACTTCTCCCCGAGCGGCGGTCACCCCGGCCGCGCTCCAGCCTTGCGCTCCCCATCAACGAACGCCTAACTAACTTGAGCTGAGCCTGGCTAGAACCCGAGGCGTTAGAAAGCGGGGCGCCTTGAGCTGCCAGGGGTCCTGGCCTCCCCGGCAAAGGACCGTGTGCTTTCGCGGGAGGCGGATTCTGAGTCAGAGGCCCTAACGGCTGCGGATTCCTTCTCTCCAATTGGGGCGACCTCGTGAACACTTGGGCGTCCCACCCGGACTCTCTTGGTTGGGAGAAGAGGATATGGGAACGCCGAGACCCTGAGCCCATATAGAACCCCCGGCTCAGCCGTGTGCATCGCCGGCTTCTCTTGCCAACTCCCGCCCCGCTGATTTCCTCGCTCCCTCGGTGCCTGGGTTTAAGCCGTCTGGAGATCTCCCGCGTGTCTTGCATCCTTGGGCCGGGTCTCCCTGCTGTTTGACCTCAGAGACCGGAGCAGGGGTTGGAGGTGAGGTGCCCCAGGAGAAAACCCGAGTCTGAAGCTGTCATCCCAGTGGTTGCTGAGAAAAGCCTAGGAGCATTTTGGCCAATGCGGGTTTTCACTTGAATTTGAGCATCTTCATCCGGCGTTAAAGCACGTGCCTGGACTGTCCCAAAGCCAACTGTGTTGGGTCTAGGATTGAGGGGTTGAGGAGCACAGTTTGAGAGGCACCTAGGGTTGGAGCTGGAGGCTCGCCTGGGTGCCCCCTTCTCCCACCCAGAAGGAAGGAGCTGTGGGATCATGTATACAGTCTGTAGCCGAGGGAGAGTCTGACCAGTGCCATTGTAGAACACAGCAGGTAATAGAGACCTCGACACCAAGGATTTGAACCCAGAAATTCACTTTTTGTGGGAACCTGGGACTGAACGCTACTGGCACTGGGCATTTCAAGCTGATGAGCTTCCTAGTAAGCCAGTGGGTGGGGCAGGGGTGAGAGGAAGGGGCAAAGGCCCAATAAGCTTGCCAGGCCCCAGCTGCTTTAAGGAGAGCCACCCAGCTCAAGACAGCCCCTGCCTCAGCCAACCCTGCCCAACCTGGCAGAAAACTGCTGCAGGGGAAGGGAAATCTGCAGGCTTGTTTTGTTTTTGTTTTAACTTGAGAAACTTTGTTTTGCCTGGGTTCTGGGCTCTTTGTCACCTGGCAGGTAGGAGGGAGGCCCCTGGGACTGTGCTGTGGGCACCTGGACAGTCTGCCCGCTCCGGCACCCTTAGATCTGAGCCTCTCAGAAGCATGACTGTCTCCTGAGCTCCCCATCTGGTGTCACTCCCACTGTCATCAGTGGGGCACAGTGGCATCAGGTGGCAGTGGCTGTGCTCCCCACCCCCCAACTTGGGACTCCTGTAAGATCTGAATCTCTCCTGGGTCCCCCCTCACTACCTTACCCCTCCCCAATCCTAACCTTGGCTCTACGCTGGGGGAGACCATGGGAACCTTTTCTTCTGGCACTAAGGGCTAGATTGCTGGGTGGGGTTTTCCTTTCCCTCTCCCGGTCCTGGGCAGGTTTTGCAGGACTTAGGGAGCTGGTGAACCCCTGAGCCTTGGGGAGAGAAAGTCATGACACCAGTGTGGGGGAGTGCGGGGGTGGGGTGGGGGGCTAGTGTGGCCCAACTTGCAAAAGGACCTATCTCTGTCCCTTCTCACACCTGGACACCCCTACCCCACCCCCTTTCCTCTGCCTTTGACCAGAAACTTCCTTTCTGGCTGCTGGCAGGTAGGTCCCTTCTTGCCAGGAATGTGCATATCCTGCTGGGCCCCTACTCCAAACACACCTCTTCCTTAGGGGCTGGAAAGTTGGGGGAGTGGTGGGAGGGGCCTTTAATCAATTAATCCCCCAAGAGTTTGCTGAGCCCCTACGCTGTCTGGGCAGCTCCCAGACTGGGCATTGGAGTGCCCACGCTGTGAGGGCTGGGGTCTGCACATTGTCAGGGTAGGAAAGGCAGATGAGACATTAGAGAGAGGAGGGTGGTGCAAGGGTGTCTTTGTCAGAAGAGAAGTATGAGGTGCAAGGAGGGGAAGGGTCATCTCCCTGAGAAGGCTTCCCTGATCTGCCACGCCTGGCATGGCTGCACCCTTCTTCTCTACCTCTAATCCTTTGCTGCCCCACTGCCCTGGTGGCTTTCCCGTCTCTCCAGCTGAAATGCAAACCCCTCCAGCCCAGCTCAAGCAGGTACAGTGCCTTTGCTTTTCTAATACCCCAAACTGTGTATTCTTGCCTGGAGAATCCCAGAGACAGGAGCCTGGTGGGCTGCCATCTATGGGGTCGAACAAAGTCGCACACGACTCAAGTGACTTAGCAACATCAGCAGTGCAAAGTAATACTTTCTTCCATCCAAGGAGCTCTGGCACAGTTTCCTTCAAAAGCTCCCAGCTTCCCAGACCAGGGCAGGACGGGCACTGTTTTTGACTGGATGCTGAGGCTCCAGTGGCTGCAGTGGCTTCCTATGACTTGGTGCCAGGACTCTGGAACTCAGGGCAAGGAACTCGGGCCTTCCCAGGGCAGAACATGGGTCACAGGGGAAAAGGCTTTGGAACCTGCCAGTGGTGATGAGACTCTGGAGAACTTAATTAAGCTCTTCGAACCGCAGTTTTCTTAAACATAAAGTAGGTCAGTGATAGCAGTTGAGAGCATGTTTGCCAGTGGGATGGAAGAGCAAGTGTAAAGTACCTAGAACGGTGCCTGGCACACCGTAGTACTGACCAAGGGGTAGCTTTTATTAGATTCTCAGCACCGCCAGGCCACGTGCTGGACTCGAAATTAATCTCCATTTTAAGGGTTAGGAAAATAAAGCCTAGAGAGAAGAAACAGCTTGTCTGAGGTCACATAGTTAGTTAGTGGTGGGGCTCCTAGAACTCCCACCAGTGTAACTGGTAGGGCTTGAGTCTCTGCTATGGGGAAGGGAGAAAGGAGAGGATGGGAGGGCCTGCCACTTCCCCTCCCTCTTTCATGGGCTCAGGCCTGGGTGCCCCTCAGTCCTCCAGCGAGAAGGCTGGATTTCCCCTTCCTGTCTTCCTTTTAAGGGAGGATCTGGGCTCAGGACTTGGGATCTCTCAGCTGCACAAGACCCTGGAAGGTCCACCTCCCCCCAGCATCCTAAGGTGCTCATGGACACAAAAGTGGGAGGGATAATACCCTAGAACACAGAGGAGGAAAAATGGTACCATCTTTCTCTAAAAAAGGGAGACTTCTATGGTTTGGAACCCTGGCTCACACAGTCTTATGGAAGATAGATTTGGCTGGCAGTCTCAAATCAATCTGGGACCCACCTCTGGATGGATCACCGTGGAGAAGCAAAAAGCTCCTTCCCTTGAGGGTGAAGTCACTGTCTTTTTCAGTGTTGCCTTCCTGGATTCTCCATGGAAATGCATACCTTCACCCACGGCCAGTGCTGCCCTGTTGGGGGGCACAGGAACCCTCTATTCCAACACCCCCCATACCCAGGCTTGCAGATACAGTTGGCTTGTGAAGTAGCATTCAGGTGGGTCCTGGGAGGAGCCTGGACTCAGAGCATGCCTGCCTGACCTAGAAACCAAGAGCTCCCAGCACAAAAGATACCCATTTGGACAAGGCCACAGTGTGCTGGACTAGAGAGTCAAAGCTGCTAGTGCCTCAAGGAGTGAGCCATTCTGGCCTCGGCCAGGCTGGTGGTCTTCCTTCCTTTGATCCTTGTCCCCTGCAGCCTGTTCGCCTGGGCCCAGAAGCCCTGCCTACCTCCCCAGGCCCCATCCTCTGCCCAACTGGAGCCTCCCAAGCTGGGACCAGAAGCTGGGTGGGGTCATTGGTGGTGCAGGGTGTGGGGAAAGGGTTTTTTCTCTCCCACTGGGAGTTTCTGACCATACCTACCTGGGCCACAAGTGCAGATGGGAAGGAGTGGGGATGAGACGGTGGGTTTTTCTCAGACGGTTACAGAGTAGGGTGTCTAGACTAGTGACCCCCCTGCATTTGTTCAAGATAGGCAGGGTCAGTGGGTGGAAGTTACCCAGAATTTCCTTGGGCAGCGAAGGAGAGACAGATGATGGTGACTGGAGGGAAGGGTGGGTTGGGGATTGGAGACCGGGATTCCACAAACCTTGTGGAGCCATCACTGTGTGCGGTGGCCTTCCACCGCTGAGCTGCCAGAGTCTCTCCGCAAAGAGGTTTTAGCAGAGGTGGCTCTCTTGCAACTTGGAAAATCAGAAATGGAGCAAGTCCCCCAGTGAGGATCTTTCCCACAGGTGCTGGTGGTGGGGGGCAGGCTCTGGTTTCCATACTCCCCAGCCTGGACAAGATGCCTCGTCCTAGCGGCTGAGCCTGCAGGAGGGCTGAGCTGTGTGGAGGGAAACCGGCCTAGTGGGCTGGTGAAGGGGCTTCTGTTTCTTCATTCCGGCGGCCAGCGGGCAGACTCCGTTAGATTCGGTTTCCCAGCTCTGGAGCCCAGGCTTCCAGGAGACCCAGGCCGAAGGAAGTTGGTCCAAAAGAGGGTAGCATATACTTCCTCCCCTCTCTCCTTCAGGGGGTTCTTTGGGCAGAGTGTATGCGCCTTGAAAGAAAAGGGCACGCTGCTGGGGAGCATTTGGGGGAGGGATGGGGACTCGGGATTTACAGGAGACCGAGGGAGGGGCGGCTGCCGCTTGTGCTTGGGCGCAGTGCTTCTCCAGGCTTCCGCATCTCCAGTTCGGGTCGTCTCCGGGCCGGGTCAGAGTCGCAGGCGCTTGCGAAGGTCGGATGTTGAGGGAGCGTAGTCTGTCCACTTGGGGGAATCTTTCCCTTCGGAAGCCTCCAGGGTTCCCAGGAGAGGCCGAGCTCCAGGTTCTCGCGCCCCGGCTGAGCGCAGTCGTTCAGGATTGCTCGCCCGGCCAGTGTTTCCCGGAGCCTCCGCAAGCGCATCAGTGCGAGGTGCCGGCAGCTCCTTGATCTCTGAGACCTGAGCGCTGGGACGTGCGCGCCGAGTGTCTTCGGCCCTCTCCGAAAAGATGCTGGGGGCTTTTGAGAGGTCCAGGGAACTCTGGAAGAGGGGCCGGGTGGCCTCAGGTCTTTCAGCTACAGGGACGGTCTCCCACGCCTTGTGCTGACCTCCTTGAGCTTGGGGCCGGTCTGGGTTGCGTGGGTCTGAGACTCCCTGGTGAGCGGCTCGGGTAAGCGCCACTACCCGCTTGTTCATTCCCTCTGCAACCTTGACCATGGACCATGATGCTCCCTCTCTGAGCCCCGGTTTTCCTGACTGTACTGCTGGGGAGGGAGCACCCACACTCCCCTTTCCCTGCTCTCCACTTTTTTGCAGCTGTGGAATGAAGGGATTGGGAGTTGGGTGAGAGAGGAGACTGGTCCCCTTTGTTCCACCGCCTCCGCGGGTCCTGCCCGACAGGGGCGCTGTGGAGCGCGGGGCAGCGACCCTGCGGCCCAGAAAAGTCTCCTCCCCCCCAATTAGGCAGCGGAGCCTGATTAGAGGGGCCACTGCGTGCCCCCTCCCTCCCGATCCCCATCTACGAAGATTTCCCTTCATCAGAATCTCACATCCTCCAGAAATTAATTTGATGCCTCTTGTTATCAATTAATTGAATCTCCTTGGGAGAGAGAGCTCAGCGAGGAGGGCTGCAGCTTGGCCCTTGTGTGCTGCCGCTCTGCCCTCCCCCTCACACCAGGACAGCCTCACCCCTTCCCCGTTTCTATTTTCCTGCTTTGAAATTTATTTTCTAAAATAAAACCACTGATATGGGCCTTTAGCCCAGTTTGGCTTGGATGGTTACCCATGGACTGGACACTACCTGAGATTCACCCTTCTGAGCTGGTAGGGGAGGGGGCAGTCTTCCTCTCCCCTGGGCCCGGTTTGATCCCTGCATTCATCAGCAAAACCAAACCCTTTAGAAATTTGGCCATGACCTTGATTCTGTGTGCTTCGAGGTCTGCTGGTGAGAAACTCGAAGAGGAGGATCAGGCTAGGAAGATCTGGGGACAGAATCATATACACACAGATAAACATCCTAGTTGGCAGAGGAGACATTGATCGACCAGGCTAGGGACTGTCAGTCACCAGGAGTTTATTCTTGTGAAAGTTCTGTCCTTTTTAGATGAGGCATTTAAGATCTGTTGCCCCCACCAGGGCTGATCTGTTAAATGTACAGCATAGGGCACAGGTGTGTGCCTCCTGCCAAAGAGACCTAGAAGGTCAGACTCTGCCTTCTGCACGGAAGATGGAGGAGGAAGGTTCTAGAAGACATCCTAAGTCTGGGAAGGGATTATGGCAGGTACAGAGTGGAACGAGGTGGTCACCGGACCCTGACTGAGGGACTGTGATTTGCCATTTCACATACCTCCTCTCCTTGTTCTTGCTTAACAAGTGAGGTCCCCTGGCCCAGAGAGGTGATTAACTTGTCCAGGGTCACACAGTTGACTGGAACTTGCCCCTCTAGAATGCTGGCCGTAGGACTGAGATCACAGCTGGGCTAACTTCACCCCTTTGTTGGCTCTCACAAGGTTTATTACAGTGGTAAATTTCACATAAATATCTCTGCTTGGCTTCTTTTGAAAAACCCAAACACTATCAAACATGGAGCCTGTATTTCTGTGGGGTAAAGATAGGCTGGGGTTGAGTACCCTCCCAGTCCCACTTGGCCCCCTTGGGGAGCAACTTTGTCATGGAGATTTTGCTGAAATGGCAACCCACTCCAGTATTCTTGCCTGGAAAATCCCTTGGACGGAGGAACCTGGTAGGCTACAGTCTGTGGGGTCGCAAAGAGTCGGACACGACTGAGCGACTTCACTTTCACTTAAGTATTCTAGGAAGAGCTAGGCAGGACGGGTGTCCGAGAGGCTTTGCAAGGTCTGTACAAGCTCAGAAAAGACCTTTAAGGACACCCTGACCCACATCTAATTCTCGCACAGCTGCTTAAGAACTGATGGTGGTAGATGAATTTCCCCCCCTTCTTTCTACCACGGAGGGAATTTTAGGGTCTTACGTCTTGAGGGGTCTGTTCTAAGCTGAAGTTAGCCCATCCGTTCCCAGGTGAACCCCTCTATGAAAGTCATCACCCTCTTACCTGCCATCCCCAACAGAAACTTAATGTACTTTTTGGTGGGGGAGAGGATACTTTCTTCCAAGAATGGAACCACAGGTGGGGACTAGAGAAGCACTGGGCTGCAGTAACCTTTCCGGAAGTCATCCTGGAACAGGGAGAAAGATGTGGAAGGATCCTGTATCTTGCACATTTGAATATGGATGTGTTTTTTGGATGCCTCTGAGTTGGTACCCAAGATTTCTGTAAATGCCACTGCTAGATATCATCAGGGGAGACAAAGAGAGGGACCAGGGCCCAGAGAAGGCCAGACCACTGGTCTGTCCCAGGCTGGCAGGAGCCCTTCCTGTGCCCACGGGAGCCCCCTGGTGCCAAGGGCACTACCAGAACCAGGCTCCAGATGGCCTCTCAGGCCCTGGGTGAGTACCCCACCCCTTAACCAGCAGGCCCCCCACGAAAGACGGCACTATTTAATTAGCCATCTCTGATTAACCAAACTTGGCATTCGGCTCCTCTTGCCCTCATCTTTCCCAGCTCCGAATCAATGGCTTTGATATGCTAATTAGGGAGTAATTTAATTTCAAAAGGCCGCAATTAACAAGGGTGTTGTGGACATGCTGTAGTTAAGCGGAGTAATCTAATTTGCATTAGTAACAAGCAGGGACTAATTAGAAGCTTAATTAGACACTTAGATGGCTCTTATGTTTACTTTCTTAACGAGATGGAGTGGGCTCTTTGGTTCTCTTTTTTTCTTTTTCTCATTGTTAATTCTTTCTTTTGGTCACGGTACTCGAAAGAAGTGTTGAGGGAGGCCACCTTGCTAGGGCCTGGTGGAAGCATTTTGGGGCGGGAGCCAGTGAAAAGTGTGCTGGGGCAGGGGCATGGTGATGGTGGCGAGGCAAGGTTCGGATTCCTGGGAAATTCCAGTGACCGCCCTCCAGGCTTTGCCACCTTGAGATGGAATTCCAGGGAAGAGCTCTGGTTTGGGAGCTGTAGGGTTTCAGTTTGGCTCAACCTCCTAGCAGCCGAGAAACCTTGAAACATCACTAAACTTCCTCAAAGTGTGGTTCCTTCAAACGTCACAGTGAGTGCCTGTGTGTGACAGGACATGGGAAAGAACTTTCAAGGCCTCTGTGAGTGGAATAGTTGTTACTAAAATATATTCACAAATTGTGTGCCCAGGCTTCACTTACTGAAGACTCAGCTCAGAAGTCACCTCCTACAGGAAACCTTCCCGGAGCATCTTACTCCCTCGAGGCATCCATAGCCAGCCCCCTTCTCCAGTATCTCCTGAACGTAACACTGGTAAAGTTGTGTGTTGTGTAGTCAGTTTTCAACCCTGGCTGTACCGGAAATTTAGAATGCTGTTAAAATTCTCCATGCGTAGATCTGACTTCCCAGAGAATCCAATTAAATTGATCCGGGGTAGAGCCCAGGTGGGGGCTTCCCAGGTGGCACCAGTGGTAAAGAACCCGCCTGCCAATACAGGAGATATAAGAGACAGGAGTTCAATCCCTGGGTCAGGAAGATTCCTTGGAGGAAGGCATGGCAATCCACTGCAGTATTCTTTGCCTGGAGAATCCCATGGACAGTAGAGCCTGGTGGGCTACAGTCCATAGGGTTGCAAAGAGTTGGACATGACTGAAGCTACTTAGCACACAGAGCATAATATGGATATTTTTTAATGCTTGTGTTTGCCTGTGTCTGTCTCTCTCCACCAAGCTATAACCGCCCTCCCGCCCAGCAAGGGCTGTGTTTTATTCACTTCTGTGTGCCCAAATGCCACTACCCTCTGTGGCCAGCGTCATTCACACAACTCTGTGACAACTAAAAAGTGCTGATTAAAATATTTGATGTCATGTGGAAATGGTTATGATAGTAAGTGGTGAGTGGGAAAACAAAAATTCAAACCATGTACAGATTATGAACCCAAGCTCACGTTTTAGAAGTTTATATGCAAAAAAAAAAAAAGAAGTTTATATGCCCAACGAGAAAGAAAATGGACGAGACTGAAAGGGGTGGGGCCCCAAAGTCTAGCTCTCCAGCTGGTAGACTTACAGGTACTATTCATTTATTTCCTCTTCACATGCTTCTGCCAAGATGTCCTACTTTTATGATTAGAAGATAAAGTTATTTGAAACTTGGAGGAGAACCTAGAACAGAGAACCCCGGGATGGCGGCTCACCTTCCAAATCAGAGGCGGCTACAGACTTCTAAGAGGCACGTCCTTAGCCTGGCATGTGCACTAGCTCCTTGGGCTTGGAGGTTTTGTGCTAAGAAGAGGCCTCGAATGATCCCCGAACTTGGACACCAGATAGTTCCCAGTGTGCCGTTCAGGGAGATTCTTAGGCTGAAGCGAGAATCTTAGCAGGGAGCCCAGGGCACCAGACTCTGACCCACACAAGAGCGTCCCACAGTCCAGGGAGGGCCCTGGAGAGGGACTGAGCTTTTTTTCTGGAGCTCTGATGGCCCCCTCAGCCTGAGGAGAGACACTGCCCAGGCTGATCAGAGTGCCAAGCGGTCATGGGGCTCGCATCACCCTACCTTGCTTTGGGGAGCCTATTGGGAGCTACAGAGACATTCTAACCCTTGGGTTCTATCTCACTTTCCTCAAGTGCTGAAGAGAGTGAAAATGGACGAGCCTGGAATGGGTGGGGCCCCAGCGTCAGGGCCGGGATGAGGGGATGGCATCTGGTCTTGCTGGGTCCCCACAACGGTAGTAAGTAGCCTTCTCTGCATACCTTCAGGCAGCGATACCGCGGCAGCCCTGTGAGGAAGGGTTACTGTATTAGCTTCACATGACAAATAAAGAAACCAAGGCTCAGATGGTGACCTCACTGCTCATGTTCTAATTACAGAGCTAATAAGAGACCAGAGCAGGGTCAGCAGGTAGGAGGTCCAATGAGGGGCTGGGAGGAAAGGCCGAGGCCCCCAGGGCTCCTGCAGGAGCCCTCCTCTCACCTGGTGGCCCGAAGCCAGTGGGCCTTCGGGGCCTGAGCTGGATGGGCAAGGGGATCCCCAGGCCTTGGGATGACAGATTGGGAAGTATCCTTCAGGTGCTTGAAATGCCAGCGCTCGTTGTGAAGAGCCCTCTGCTTTACATCCCTTGACACAAGTGGGATCTGATAGCAGGACAGCTAGAGGAGGAGGAGGAAAAAGAGAAGGGAGGAAATAAAAGGCAGCCCCATGCTCTGTTCCATATGGTACCTGCTTATGTGTGGCTTTTTTTTCCTCTAAATTGCACCTTATGAGAACCTATCTTTGAAAGTCCCCCCACCGCCATGTGGACTATTTATAAAGTCTTTTATTGAATTTATTAGAACATTGTTTCTGTTTTATGTTCTGATTTTTTGGCCATGAGGCATGTGGGATCTTAGTTCCCCAACCAAGGATTGAACCTGCTCTCCCTGTTTTGGAAGGTGAAGTCTGAACCACTGGACTGCCAGGGATGTCCCATGTCTTTTTATATAATCCAGAATTGCATCCATTTCAAAGACTCTTTGCTCTGAAGGAAGTCTTCAGAAACCAGTGACTGCTCTTGTGAAGTCAGGCCTTTTGCAGATTGCTGTTCCCCCTACATTCAGTGTACACTTTGCCTGACCGATACCTGCTTATTCTTCATTTCTAAGTATAGATGCCAGTTCTTAAAAAGAAGCCTTCTTTGCTCCTCCATATAAATTGAGTCTTTTATTTGTTCCTTGTACTCATATTTATAGAATTTGTTTTATTTGAGCTTATCTACATGTGTCCTTATTTATCGTCTGCCTCACCTTGTGGGGACATAGCTCCCGGAGTGCAAGGCCTACTCAGGTCTGCACAAACACAGGCTGGCACGTGGGTAGGTGCTTAAATATTTGTTGAACCAGTGAATGGATGAAGGGTCGTTGCTGGTGAAATATTCTCCTGGGCAGCATCAGAAAGAGAAGAATGACTTTGTGGCCAAAACTTCACACTACTGGCTAAACTTTCAAAAAGACAAATGCCAAATTTACCCAGGAAAAAAGGGAGGTGAAGTTGTACCTCCATTATTACCAGTTGCCCTCAAAACACCCAGGACACCTACGCTGGCTTGTTTGAATTTTGTAAGCCAGTTGGGGGCCAGGACCGAGTTTTAGTATCCTGTAGATAGGGCCTCACTCAGTGCTTGGCTTAACTGGCCATGTTGAATGAACAAACGCTCTTGGAGGTAGATCACCTCGTTTTGGCCACCAGGAAGCTCATAACTGAAGACAGTGCTTGTTGCTGGAGCCCTGCTGTTGCCTTGGACAGGCCGAATCAGCATCACCTAGGAACTTTTAAGAAATGAATTCTCAGGGCATTCCAGGCCTAAAATCAGAAGCTCCAGGCTGGGGGCCCAGTAATCTGTATTTTAACAAGCCCCCCAAGGCGATTCTGATGCACCGAAGTTTGAGATCCTCTGGCTTAAGGTCTTGGCCCATTTATTCTCCCTTGTACTACCCCATGGTATTATATTTTAAGTAGCTTTGTCTGTCTTTTATTGCAGTCGGCTTCCCAGTCTTTCTTGGAAGTTGATAGCGTTATATACATTGTAAACAGATAGCTACATCTAGTCCAATTTCCCCCATCATCCTACGGAGAAGAAAAGGGAAGAACTTGCCCCAAGTTAAACTGCAAATTGGTGACAGAGGTAGGGCTAGAAGCCAGCTTCTAGTCTAGTCTAGTCTCAGGCTTTCAACTGCCCCCCCTGACGAGATTCTAGGTTTCCCAAGGGCTGGACCCCGGTGTCTGCTATTTCAACTCAAATCACCACCAGTGCTCTGGGTACAGGTTACCTGTGGTCACGCCCCCACCAGCCGGGCTCCCCCTGAGAGCTGGGGGTGCGCCCCTTCTCCGGCTTCGTGAATGCACGTGTGCGCGTGTGCGCCCTGCCGGATGCGCGGCCCCTAGCCCCTAGCGAGAGCGCGCTGGGGGCTGCCCCGCCCCTTCCCTCGCTCCCTCCCTCCCTTGCGGGTAAACTCCGGGCATCCATCAGTCTGTTAATTGCACTAATTAGAGATCGCGGAGGTGTTAATTGGAAAACCCTGGTATTGTGCCTGTTTGGGGAAGAAAACGTCAATAAAAATTAATTGATGAGTTGGCAGGGCGGGCGGCGCGGGTTCGCGGCGAGGCATAGGGTGTCATGGCAATCGCTCAGATTAAGCGATTGTTAATTAAAAAGCTACGGTAATTAATACTCCGTACACCATATGGGCCCGCGGAAAAGGCACAAAAGGTTTCTCCGCGTGTGGGGCTCCCTGTTCCTTTTCCCCTCCCCCCCAGAAAGCACCCTAACCTTTGGGTCCTCCCTTTGGCCCCAAGGTGGGTGGAACTCGTCACTTCCGGCCAGGGAGGGGACAGAGGCAGGCCCGGCGCGTTCCAAGCCGGTCCGTGCTGCGAGCCCGCGTCCTTCGAAGGGCCAGGAGCCTCAGGGGAGGTGGGAGAGCCCCCAGCGGCCCCGCAGATGCCCCCAGAGCGGAAGAGGCGGTTGCGGCTTAGACCCTGCTTCCTTCCTTCCTTCCTTAACTGGCCAGAGGCTCTCAGGTGCCCTGGCGCCCCAGGGGAGCCCTGAGAGACCAGAAACCAGGACCTGCCCAATGGTAGGACCAGCACCCCAGGGAGAAATCCTGGAGCACAGGGGATGACTCTGCGCTGCCCCCAGCTTGCGGCAGGGCAGGGTTCAGGGAAGGCTGGGTGGGCCATGACCGAATCAATTTTAGGGAATCCTAGAAAGATCTTGTTCCCTCTCCTTACATGTCCATTTGAAGGAAAAAAAAGCAACCAGTGACTGGCCCAAGGTCACCCAGCTGGCCGTTGAAACCGGATGGTCTCCTTCCCAGAGCGCCTCTTGGCTCCTGCAGGTGGTCAGTCAGCAGCTCTTTGCTGAGGACAGGGGTGCCCAGGGCTGGAGCTGGCTTGGCAGAGGAGGGAGTGTGTGGAAAGAGGCAGAGGGGTGGGAGTGAACGGAGGAGGGGGCTCTTGGAGGGGCCCCCTCAGTACCACAGCAGGCAGCCCAAGTTTCCACTGGGAATTTTGAGGCCTGCATTTCCCTTTGGGAAAGGGACAGCTTTGATTCAAGTGGACCCTCCGTGTCTCTCAGCTGCCACTAGAACTTGGTGGTTTCTTATCCTGGAGCTTCCAAGTCCGAAGAGACCTTCAGGACCACCTCGCCACACAGAGACAGGGAAACGGAGGCGCAGAGGAGGAAGGGAAAGGATTCACAGCTGCTTGTGACTGAGCTCAGGCGCCCTGACACTCAGGCCCCTGTCTCCTCCCGCCAGAGTCCAGGTTCCCATGGACACTGGCTTTCTCCCCTATCCTTATGGGAACCAGGCATTGATATCAAGGCCTGCCTCCAGCACCCCACCCCAGCCACCCCACCCCTACCTGGCTGGGCCCCAGGCACACAGAACCTGCTCACCCACAGTGCGGGAAC
>NW_011495047.1:9469300-9470179 GCF_000754665.1 Bison bison bison | reverse complement strand
GAGGGTGTGGAGATTCCTGGGAGCACCCACCTGCAGATTTGGGTTCCTGATGGTGGGCGGGCAGGAGCCTGGGGGAGGGGGCAGAGCAGAGTGCCACGTGGGAATTAATGCCATTCATACACCCTGCGGAAATGACTTTTCAAATGCATATAATCTCAAGCATGCAAATGAGAGGCTTGCTTTACCCTGTTTAATATGAATGATCGGCGCTTGAATAGCTATTATTATACACCACATTGCAGCAATTATGTTGTTCACTGGGTGTCGCTCTATATCCCCCCCTCAATAGAAAAGAAAAGGACACTTCTGTTTGCATCCTCCTTCCTTTTTTCGCCTTTTCTCCAAACTTGCTGTCTGATCAACTTTATGGTGTGTGTGAGTGTGGGAAGGGGGGCACTCTGTCTTACCCCAAGGAAGAAACTGCTGGATTCTCTCTCCTTTCTCCTGTGCACACACACACATACCCCTGAGGCTCTGGTCTTTGTCCCCAGGGGCCCAGGAGTTCTCAGATCTCAGGGCAGCTAGACTTGGAATGAGGGCCAGGGTCAGGCCGAGGGAGAGCAGAGCGGCCCTGCTGTCTCCCCCTACCCCTTGGGTAGCAGCGGGGGTGCCCAGGCCTGAGTGCAGGAAGGTGCTCTGTAGGCTGCTGGGGGGAATTGAAGTGGGTGGTTGTGGGGAGGGGGCTGGAGCCCTGTGCTCTGGTGGGTGGAGGATGGTGTCCATGCCATCCATCATTTGGCAGCCACTGGCCCCCGGGCTGACACGGCCATTAAGGCCTGAGACGGAGTGCTCAATCTCTTCCAAACCGTCACCCCCAACCTTGCCCTTGCCCCCGGCCCAACTCCTCTCGGAACCCAGGATTGGGAGCCGCAGCTGGGT
>NW_011495047.1:9467323-9469200 GCF_000754665.1 Bison bison bison | reverse complement strand
GGGGGGGGTGGATTGTAAAAAGCCCTTGGGAACACGCAGAGAAAAAGGGACACTCCAGCAGCGCAGGGTCACCCAGGGGGCCGCACAAGAGCAGGTGTGATGTGCCACACGTGGACTGGTGGCCTCTCCAGGGGCCCTCAGCAGTGCTCTAGCCCCGCAGATCCCCCATACCCTCACTGTCCTTCCCATTCTGAGACAGTGGGGCAGAAACAGCAAGGGGCTCAGTAGGGTGACGGGAAAGAATTCTTCCAGAGTGAAAGAGAATTTGGGGGCTGCCTCTTTGGAGAAGAAACTAGGGCAGTCAGTCTCTTCCAGCCGTTGGTCTATTAAAGCCCACCCGCACCCAGGTATTGGGTCAGGGACTCCATGTGTCTGTGGGGTCTGCAAAGGCCAAAAGGGAATCAAGAAGGGGAGGAAAGATCACCGACTGGCTTCCACCCTTTGATCACTGTGTGATCTGGGCCAAGTCTTCGACCTCTCCAAGCCCAGGGCCTTCACCCTTACAAATAGAGGGCAGGTGAAGAAGGGACCAATCATTTGTTGGACCTTAATTCTGCAGGCGATTTGTGTGTGCTGGTTTATTTACTCCTCACGGGACTCT
Organism: Bison bison bison; assembly: GCF_000754665.1. Lineage (NCBI taxonomy): Eukaryota > Metazoa > Chordata > Mammalia > Artiodactyla > Bovidae > Bison > Bison bison. The sequence continues at coordinate 9,468,599 of NW_011495047.1, read as the reverse complement.
GAGGCTGGGAGAAATTCCTTCTACAGACAAAGAAACTGAGATTTAGGGAGGTTAAGACTCCTGTCAGAGATCAGTAGTGGGTACCAACTGTGTCTTGTTGGCTGAAATCAATGTTCCTCTCCAGGGACTGTGGCTTTGGCAATAGCTGGAGACCCCAGCCTTTGAGAACAGCTCTGCCCACTGAAGCCCCCCATCTGCTTCGGTCTGTGTAACAGGTATCTGAGCTAGTGCACCCTCCATGAGATACAGAAGGAACCGCAGGGCCCCTCCTTGCTGGCCTTGACCATCCCAGTCATACCCTCTTGTCCTTCTGAGCATGTTTTTGCCACTGCTTGAGAGGCAGTTTGGGGACATGGGGGAAGAAGACACAGGATTCAGGCCTTGGCTCGGCCTTGGGTAAATCTTCTGATGCTCTGGACCCTCGGTTTCCCATCTGTAAAATCAGGACGAAAGGAACGGTCTCCCACGATTCTTGTGAGAAGGGGTCTGGGTGCCTGTAGAGACAGTAAACACCGAGAATCAGCTTTGGGCAAGGCGCTGGGCTGAGGGCCTTAGAATGGACGGTCAGGGAGGCTGGACCACCGGCTGCCCCGCGTCCCGGAGGCAGCTCCAGGCCCAGCTGAGGGACTGGCATCCAGTGGTGGAAGCTGTGCAGACGGCAGCTGCCTGTGCTGCAGCCAGGAAAGGAGGCCCTGCCCTTGGGGAGCTCCGGGTCTGGGGGGAAATAAACACAACGGCCATCACAGGTGTTGAGGGGAGGCAATATGGTGGCTCCCAGTGAATACCTCACCTGCTTTTAAGTCCTTGCAGACCCCTGCCCATCCTGGCTCTGCCTTACAAGCTAGCCTGGAGGGAGAGGCCTGAACTGGTTTAGGGGTGGGGCGTCGCCCCCTCGAGGAAATATGGGGCAATGGGGGCGCCTCAGCTACAGGCTGGAGCTGCCCTCACCTGGGCCTGGGGGGAGGGTGACATTAGGAGGGTCTGCGCCCCAGCAGGGGTCCCAGGGTCGGCCTCTAGGAAGTTGAGAGGGAGAAGCCGCCCCGATTCGGTGGAGCTGTGTTGTTTGGGGACGGGGGTGTTGGGGGCATCCCTTGCAGGCCCGCCGTCCGGCCTTCGCGCCTCAGCCCCTCCCCCACGTCTCTCCTCCTTCTCCAGGTCCCGCTAGAGCGACATGATGGTGGAATCCGCCTCGGAGACAATCAGGTCAGCTCCGTCTGGTCAGAACGGCGTGGGCAGCCTCTCCGGGCAGGCCGATGGCGGCGGCGGCGGCAGTAGC
>NW_011495047.1:9463530-9467019 GCF_000754665.1 Bison bison bison | reverse complement strand
CCCCCCCCCCACCCCCAACCCCGGCCCTAGTGATCACTAAGGCCAGGGGAGAGCAGCCCTTCCAGAAAGGGTGGTGTGGCTGGGGGCCCTGAGATCTCTGGGCTTAGGCTCAGAAATGCCCACAAGGGCAGACAGATGGCTGGGCAGCAGGCTCGAGGGGGTTGCATCTTGGGCAGGCGGGCACCTGGGCTCTTCCTGCACTCTGACTAAGTTAACAGGGTTGGGGGAGGGAGACCCTGCTCTTGGTGTCTCCTCTTTGGCCTAGGGGGCTCTGCACTCATTGGTAGCTTTACTTTGTTTGTATTGTAATGCATTCCCCACCTGCACCTCTGCCTCCGGCCCCTGATCCAAGCTGTGAGTCAACTCACAGGCACCAGGGGTCAGCGTACCCGGGAGGAGTTCACGAGCAGCAGGCAGAGGCAGGCCTCCAGGTCTAGTGCCCGACTGGAAACTTCTGTCTGTATCCTCCTCCCTCTTCCCCCTTCATCATTCCCACCCTAAACTGAAGAGTTCAGGAGTCCAAGACCAGCCTCTCTGAGGATCAGGAGGCCTTAGGGTGGGGAGCCTGGTTGGGTTATGACAGGGCAGGGGCCCCAGTTCCCAGCCCCACCCGGGAAAAAGGGAAAATCATGCTTGACAAGTTCAGGAGAACCGGCCCAGCCAGCCCTGGCCTTGGGATGCTCCTTCTCTTATTTGACATTGCTTCTCAAATCACTGCTGGTGGCATTACCCCGGGGGGGTGGTCCTGCCTCCCTGCCTGTGCCCCTCCCTGCCCTGTGTGCACAGGTGTGTGCCCCGTCATCTCTTGCTCTCCCCCAGGTTTGCCCTGAGGCTCCTTCTCCCACTTCATAGCCCCTAAGGGGCCCTTTCCCACCACACTTGAAGCCAGAGGTCAGATTGGAAGCAGCACTGTCCGAAGGCCGACTCCCGAGCTGGTTAGCCAGGACTGACGCAGGAAATGAACAAACCCAGGTTCTGTCTCCACCTCTCCTTCCCGGCAGTCCATCTGGGCCAGTCCTGGGCTTCCCTGAGCCTTGGCCTCTTGGCACCTGAAGTACAGGGACTGTTAGGATCAGATGCAATTTGGGCGTGAAATCTTTCCCCCCAGTGACTGATCCATACGGGTGTGAACAGAATTGAGGACTTTAAAAATCCCTTCCTCTTGCAAACAGTGGCAACTTGAGCAGAAAAGGCCTGTCTCCTTTCTCCAGGGAGATGGTCCTTGGGAGTTCGCTGGCATCTCCCAAGCTTGCCTAAGCAGGTTCCCTGGGGAAGAGACCCACAGAGTCTGTACCATCTATGGGGGACAGAAGGTCAAAGGGCAGAACCCTACCCTTTATCAAAACAATAACAAAACACACCAGGACGGAGATCTCCAAGGCCACCCATTCTGTATGGGTGAAAACTTCTCTCGCACCTCTAGGCAGACAGAGCTATGAAAATTTGTGAAAGTGGAGGGAAGGCTAGGGGGAAAGTTTCTTTTAAAAAATTATTTGAAGAGAAGACTGAGCACCAGTGAGCAGGATAAGCGGGGAGAGGTGTGGGGTGGGGAGAGACGGGACTGTCTGTACTGATCAGGTTTCTGTGTTCTGCGTTGCACTCAGGCTGTGTTTTACCATCTATATTCCACGTTCCAGTTATCCCTGTTTGTTTTGGTGAATATCCCAAAGTCCTGGAAAATCCTATATCTGTTTCACAAATAAACTGGGGTGGAGATTTGGAGGCAGGCGGAGGGAGGGCTGGTTTATCCATTTGCGCTCACTACGGGCGTAGTGCCTAGGGCCAAGGAAAATATTTGAGACTTAAAAAAGGTTTTCTTGGCTCCAAACTATGAAAAGAACCCTGCAAAATTAAAATTATAAAATTGTCAATTAAAAGGAAACACTCTGTGGGCCATCCTTCTGCCTCCAATATATGAGTGAAGCTTTGGCGAGGGGAGCTTCAGGGTAACGATTTTTGGTTACCCCCTCCCCCGCAACACATGTCTCTGACTCTTTGTTGGGAGAGTGAATGGAGGAAGAGGGCTGGGCCCAGCAAGTGCTTGCTCCCTCTCAACCCCAATCAGGAAGTCCTTGGAGGACAAACAAAAACTCTGTGCCTCTGTTTGATGCTTTGGGACTTTAATCCCCTTACCTTTGTGGTGTTGTTTGTGGGAAGTTTGTGTTGTTGTTATTCCCACATCACGGATAAGGGGGCAGCCAGAGGCAGCACTGACCTGTCCAGGTGCCAGGGATGGTAGATCTCGGTTCTCCCGGCTCCTGGTGTTTCCTCGTGCAGGGCTCAGCTCCTACCACACTTCGCAGTCCCCAAGGCAGCAAGGCCTGGCGCCTACTAGGTGCTAAATAAACCACTGTTGGTGACTGAATGAGAGCTCTCCACTCTCAGGCTAAAAGCACTCTTAAAACAAACCAACAAAAAGCAGCGCTGGCCGCCGGCTCTAAGTGGCCACTCCAGAGGCCGTGAGTGGGTCTGCGGGTGGCGCCCTGGTCTGTCCTCCTTGTGCCCCCGTGGCTCCTCTTCCTCTGTCCGTCTGTCCATCTGTCGGTTGGTCCCTGCCCCTCTGCTCTGGATAAACAAGCCCTGGAAATGCAGTCTTGGCCTTTGGGAGTAATGAGTTGACAAAGGAGAGAGAGAGATAAACAGGGCGAGTCAGAAGTCAGGCTGGTGACAGGACTTTAGGCCGAAACAAACAGTGCTGAAGAGGGCAGCCACGTCACTCTGGAACAAGAGCCGGCGCCGGTTTCCATGCAACAGCAGGCCGAGAGCTTGTTTAAACAGAGGCGGCTAGGGGGTGGGGGTGGAGGGGCAGGGCTGGGCTGCCCGGCCCTGTCTGACTGGAGAGAGGGTCCCCGTCTGGTCTGGCTGCCCTGCCTCGGTCCAGCAGCCAAGGCCCCAGCTTCCTGCTCCCTCCTCCCAGCCCCTTTTCGGTGAGTGACAGAGCCCCACTGCCTCCACTCTGTCCTTGGGGCTTTCACCTGGTCTCCAGTCTCCTGGTGAATCTCCCCTGAGAAGAAGGCAGGGGGAGGACGGTGAACCTTGGAGCGCACATTCACTCAGCAAACATGCATGGAAGCTCGTTTTGCACCCAGCACCCTGCTGGCCTGCTGGGGTTAGTGATCCTGTTAGAGATGCCTTGAACCCAACAGGCGTGCCAGCTGCCCATCAACCCCTGCCTTCCTTCACCAAGCCAAAGTCTCCTTTGGCCCATATTTCCCCTCTAGGATGGCATTTTTTCTTTGAAGGTTACCCTTGCATTTTCTCCTAATCTGACTTCACCTGTATGAACACGTTCCTGGTGTGTAGGGCTTTCCCTGGGGTCTCCACAAATATCCTTTGGGCTCTCCAATGGGGGCACAACCAGGGCTGGGAGAAGTGTGTGGCAGCTCTAGGGAAGTGAGGTGGAGGGCCTGGGGAGGTTTCGGGGGCCAGGCTGGATGCTCGCTGGACTTGGGGCCAGGAGGACTGGGCCAGGCAGGCGGCGGGCGGGGG
>NW_011495047.1:9454500-9463430 GCF_000754665.1 Bison bison bison | reverse complement strand
GCTGAAAGGCGTCCGGGGCCTCCAGAGCCGCCACTTCTATTGTCCTCTGGTTGCGGGGGTGACAGGTCAGCAAGGGTCACAGGAGGGTTGCCTAGCGTCTGGGAACTCCCACTGCAGTTGCTGTGGCAACCGGGGCCAAATCCCACCCTGTTCACATCCTGTGAGGAGATTCAGAATGGTTGGGGGGCTCTGCACATTAATGGGCTTTTACCTCAGCCCCCTCCATAGAGACGGGGGGTGGGCAGTGTCAGGGAGTTGGGGGAAGGAAGAATGGAAGAGATTTTCCTTTCCCTCCCCCATCTGGCTCTCGTGGCCCCAGCTCCTGGGGGGATGGGGTGGAAAAGGGGGAGTCTTCGGAGGTGCATTAGCACAGACACCTCACACGTGCTGACAGCAGTTGCCTTTCGTCTGCAGGTCTGGGGCCCATTTCTTCAAGTCTTCGCTCCCGCCCCAGATCCCATTCTTTCATCTCCGGTCCCACACCCTCCAGACTCCCTTTCTCTTTCTGTAGAATGAGTCCTTTCCCAGGAGGTGCTGGGGGCCCTGAAGGGAGAGTCAGGGCCCACACTCCTCAGAGGGGAGACTTAGAAAGTTCACGCGGGGGAGGTCCCAGACTTGCCGACAGCTGCAGGGAGTGTTAGAAACTCCCTGTGTCCCTCCTGCCTGGGAACAGGGGACAAGTGGGAGGTGGGGTCAGGTAGTAAGGTGATGGGCAAGGTCCTGAGAGGGCCAAATTCCCCTTCTCATACCCCTCCTGGGTGACTAAGCCAAAGGCCCCCCTGTTTTGCGTGTCTGCCTCCTAGTCCAACAGGAAAGGAAGTTTCCCTAAGAGGGGAGAGAAAGGTAGAGGAGGGGTGTCCCCAGGCCCCTGCTTCCTCGGGACTAGGAAGGAGCCTGCCCACTGTACCCCCAGGCTTCCCTTCTGCTGTGGAATTCTGAGACCCCCTCTTCCCACCCCCCGGCCTCTTTCATCTCCCTTTTACACCAGAGTTCTTGTCCTTACTGATAACAAGTTTGGGGACAGTGGGGAGAATTGAGGGGGAAGAAGGTGAGTGTTTCCTCTTCTAAGGGTGAAGGACTGAAGCCAGGTGGGCATATCCCGGGACCCCCTCTCAGTGGGTCAGCTAGGTGTTCTCCTGCGGGAGCCCCAGTGGGAGTCGGTGGGGAGGGAACCATATGCCCCGCACAGCCCCCACTCCAAACCCCACTCTTAGAGCCCCTGCAGGGTGGCTAGCGTGAGGGCAGTGGCTGGGTTCACGGCAGCCCTGAACCCAGACCTGGGAGCAGACCCGCTTCCAGAGAACTCCAGTTACTGGGACATGTCTGGGAGGGGAAGCGCCGCCACCCCGCCACCCTCAGCCCACAGTGCTTCAGTTTCTTCCAGATCCCACTGCTGGACCTTCCTGGGGAGCTGGTTTTGGCCCCGAGAGGCTGCACCTGTGCCGCTGGGGCAAGAATGGAGGGGAGGGCCGGCTTCTAGGGAGGGCCTTGCCCTTCTGGGCCCTGGTGGGTTCTTTTGTTAATCGTCTTCCTTGGAGGGGTCGCATTCTCAACACACTTGTTGGGGATGGGGTCCTGAAACTGGGCTGTGTGTCTCCCACCCACGTGGGCCTGCCTGTATCTGTGTGTTGCTGGTTTTCATTTTAATGGTTCTAATTTGAGAATGTGCCGATGTCATTTTTACGAGGTTGGTGTAAAAAAAATTTACAGCCTTCCCCAAAAAGCTTTTTTTTTTTCTAAGGGAAAAAGGTGTAGAATCACTTCGGGGGTTTTATGGTCTCCTCTCCCCCATCCTCCATGCCCCTCCTTCTCTGCGTAATTTCATTTTTATGTCTCTTTGCTGGAGGACAAAGCCTGGCTGGTGGAGAGCCTGGATCCCCCCAGGTCAGCACCCTTGGTGGCTGGGACCCCTGACCTCTGAACCTTCTCCCTGTCCTCTTTCCCTCCACACTCTGGTCCCAGAGGACTTGTATTTCAAGGAGTAGACAGAGGTTTCCTGTACCAGTCAACAAGTACTTATTAGGTACCTACTGTTTACTAGCAGTGGGTTAGATATCTGCTCTCAGAGATTATATCCGTTCTTTCATAAAATTCTCCAGCAATTTTTCCTCGAATATAGAATGCAATAAAAAACCCAGCATCCCTGTGATCTGGCTGCTGCTCATTCCTGAGACTTCCTCAGAAGCTTGGCCACACTGGCCTTTTTGGTTCATAACGCTCCAGCCTTACGCCTGCTTCTGGACTCTTGCACCAGCTCCTTCCAGTCGTATATACCTCCCCTGAAAGAGTAGCACCCTCATCCTCAGTGTGTCCTAGGAGGGATCCTCCCTGGCCGTACAACCTAAGTAACCATCCCGCCGTCCTGCACGACATGGCCACCATCTCACAGCTCGCTTCACTGTGTTGTAGCGTCTGTCTCATTTGATTAGGATGTGAGCCCGGTTAAAGCAAACACACCGTGTCCCCAGTGTCTAGGACAGTGTGAGTGCCCTGCGGGACTTCATAAATACTCCCTGAATCATGGATAAAGGAATCAAAAGTCGTATTCCAGGGGGACAGGTGATCAGGTGATAGACCTTCCTGGGAGGGCTTTTCAGGTTTGGGGTGGGCTGGCCCCCTAAACACCCTTCTAGGGCCCCTTCCTCTAAATCTAGCCAGCTCTCAGTTGAAACTATCCAGACAGTTGAGATCCCAATTTTGCCAAAATTAGCTAGATGCAAACAAAAGTTTCAGTTTTGTTTATTTTGGCTGCCCTTCGCCACCATTGGAATTAAACCAGAGTTGTAATTCCTGGGGGTCCTCCATCCTGCCTGCCCACCTCCTGGCCGCTCTTCCCTGTTCAGAGCCCACGTCAGGCCCAGGGGATTCAGGTTCTGCTTCAGCTGCTGTATGACTCTGGGCACTTCACTGCCCGTCTCTGAATTTCCATTTCCTTATCGATAAAGTGAACTACATCAGTGTTTGGCAGATATTTTTGCTGGAATCTGTCGTAAGAAATACCTTTTGTTTGGAGCAGCAGCACAGTTTCATGAAACAATGCTTATGCTTATGTATTAACTCTGATATTTTCATGTGTGTGTGTATTTTTTCCTTTTTTTTTGACCTTCTCAACTGATACTCTATGACCCACCATTAGATCATGGCCAGGCCAGCAATTTGGAAAACACCAGACTAGATAACCCTTTAACCCTCCGGCTCACCAGGTCTGTGATCTGTGCGATTCTGCTGCTCTGTTCTCAAAGTTCAGTCCTTCAAGCTTGTCTTCCTGAGCACCACGTCCTCACACACACATGCACACGCACACAGCAAGGCTGCGACCCCAACACAGACCTGGAATCCTTTAGCTTGGAGAAAGAACTGGTAAACATCCCTGCACCTGACCTCCGCACAGAGGTCACTGGTCCTTCCCTGAATTCTCCCAGACAGAAATGAGGGTGTGGTCTCATCCCGTAGAGGAGAGACCCTTCTGCCCCAGGACTTGTTTTTCTTTTCCTAGCAGCTCCCTGTTGCCTTCCAAGCACTAGCTTCATTCCCCTCCATCCGCGCAGCCCTCCCTGGGTGCCATCCGTTATAAACCATTTGTTCCTAATTGTGGAGATCCTGCTAATGACTTCTGAATGGGCAGTGGGGGGAGGAGAGTTCGGCTTCATTAGCGAGACTGAGTTCTTAGGCTTGAGGGGGAGTGGGGGTGGGTGTAGATGGAAGAGGGGTTGGCTCACAAGTCCTTCTGGTGGCAGTGGGCAAATGATCAGGAGCTGCCTGGGAAGGTGAAAGATGAATCACCATCACAGGAGTTAACGTCCATCCAGGACCTGCTGGGTGCCACACTGCTGAGTACTCCATGTACACTGTCTCGTGTATTCTTCACAACAAACCTCTGAGCTGACTACAGGGTTATTCCCATTTTACAGAGGAAGAAACTGAGGCTCAGAGCAGGATTTAGCCAAGGTCATTCAGTAGATGGGGGAGCCAGGATTTAGGTCCAGATCCCTTTGACCAGGGACCTGTTCAGTTCAGGAACTGAAAGGACCAGTGCTGCCTCCTTGAGAGGAAAACTAGACCCCACTTCCCAAACCACAGAGCTGGGCATTCGGTTTTCAGTCTGAGCGGTGGAGGGAGAGGGAAAATAAGCTTGAAAAGGCCAACTGGTTCCCAATTTCCTGTTGCTTCCTGAGCCCTCCATGCCTTCTCCCTGGTGGGATTTTTTTTTTTTTTTTTTCTGGCTGTACCACGTGGCTTGTGAGATCTTAGTTCCCAGTCCCGGAATCAAACCCTTGCCCCCCTGCAGTGGAAACATAGAGTCTTAATCATTGGACCTCCAGGGAATTTCCAACCCTGATGGGACCCTAATTGCCTCTTTCCACCAAAAGCTGTATCTGGGTATCTCCGGCCTGCAGGGAGGGGGAACTGAGCCCACTTTCCTCCCGGGGAGATTCTCTTTTTGGTCTTTCCCCTATTTCATCCAGCTGTACCTCCCCTTCACGTCTAGACAGCTGCAAGCTCCCGAGACTTCAGGGAAGGCACATTTGTAGGCCTCACCAGACTGTGCATGAGATCACGATGATCCCTCCATGGGGTAGAGGGGGGCTGGGCAGTCGGCGGTGTCTGAACTCCACTTCCTAGCTATGGGACCTTGGGCCTCAATTTCCTTGTCTGTCAAATGAAGCCAGTGACACCTGCCCTGTCTAGCTTGAGGTTGGGAAGCTTCACCTAAATGTAGAAGTGCTTTGAAAACTGCCAGGCCCTGTTCACATGCTGGCTCCGGAGCTCTGTGTCAGCCTGGGCCTGCCTTCCCTGTTCAGCCTAGACTCAAGTACATTTCACAAGGGTGTCTGCCAGGTGCTGGTGGCTGGGGCAGGAACCCATTGATCCATTTAACAATGTCTCTGTTTTCAAGGAGGCCAGGACCTGGTTGTCATCAGCGGAGAAAGGGGGGCTGCATCTGTCAAGGTTGGGTGGGAGGTGTCATTTCCCACATGTCTCAGAGGTGGGCAGTCTGCAGTGATGTATCAGGCCCTAGCTGAGGCAGGCAGGGTAGACTTAACGCCTGTAGTGCCAGGGTGGTGACTGCGAGTCGGATGGGGCTTTAGAAAGTCTCAGACCTACCTGATCCCATGGGTGACCACCCTGGGGGAGGACTTCCTGGGCCAAAGAGCCTCTCCTGGCCCGCCCTTCCTCCTGGAGCACCACCCCTGGCTGGGGGTCTGGATGAGGGTGAGGATGAAGCAGCATCACAGTGCGCTAAGCATAAATGACCAGGACATCTGTGGAGGGGAGCTTGGGCCCCAAACCCCTGTCCACCCATCACCCACCCCTGGGCAGCTGTAGGTGGAACCAGGTCCCTCATTGGGTCGGGTGTTGGGGCTGGGCTGTAAACAAAGTCCATGAAATGAGCATGTGCTGCCCACTGTGGCCTCCCCCATCTTCTCTGTCACCCCTCAATCTTCTCCAAGCCAGTAACGAGGCAAGTGGCCATGAAAGTGAATGAATGAGTAAAGGATGAACGTATGAAGTGCCTGGAGGAACAGCCCGTAGGCTCTCCAGCCTCTGTGCCTACTTACCCCCAACACAACTTGATTTTCTGTCCCTGGAAGTGGTTTCAAGGTCCCCAGACTCGCTGTCCATTTCTGTTGTCTGTGGGGTGGGGGTCGCTATGCTTTCTCCCTTCTCCCTTCACCGTCCTGGTGCAGTCCTGGTGAGCCTGCCCTTCCAGACTCCAGTCAGCACTGCCACCACCTCTGGGCTCTGGCGCCCATCGCCGCTTCAGCCTCGACGTCTCATCACAGCCCTGGGATAGGGCCATGTTCTGTTTCCCCAGCACCTAGCACAGTCCCGGGCACACCGGAAACTGGAAGGAGTGTGAGGGGAAGGCTGGGAGGTCAGAGGAGGTGACACGCTGGCCAGGCCTAGAATTTCACCTGGTCCGCTGTCACCTGGTCTAACAGGAGAAAAGCTCAGAGTGGTAGGAATTGGGGAAGTGGCGGTGGGGGGGCGGTGCGGTGATGAGGGCTTGCCTCAGAGAGTTCTCACAGGAATGAGATTGTAAGGCCCTGTCATTTTTTCCCTGTAAGTCTTGTAATTTCATGCTCCAGGGGCCCACAAAGTAGGAGAGTGGGGAGTGAATTCAGCCCCCCAGGCCACTCCCCCGACCAGGAGACTGCTCAGTGCGCCCCGGCTCAACTTCCCCTGGAAATCCTTCCCATGTGGCTCCTCTGTTCCTACTAGAGATCTGGGGTGCATCTGACCACCCTGACCAGCGCCCCTTCTGGGTCGCGTGGGCTGCCAGCTCCTGACCCCTGACCTTTCTACCCCATCTCTACCTTTGGAGGACGTAGAACATCTGTCTAGCTTGTGTCACTAGACCTGGGGGGGTCCCTAAAAATGAGGCACATAGAAGCAGAGCCCCTTCCTGATGACAACTCGGCCACCTTCCTTCCTCTCTCTACCCCACACCTCCTCCCACAGCCTCTCGGAGCCCTTGACTCAGGTCAGATTTCTACTTTCTGATGTGTGTCTTAAAGAGAAGCACCCCTGGGCTAGTTCTCCAGGCTGAGGTCTGCAGAAAGAAGGGCGTGGGGGAGGTCTAGGATCTGAAGCGCTGGTGAGGGCCACGCTAATCTGGACCCCAGTTCTTCCCAGGGACACATTCCCATAGGTAACACCATGGTGTGTTTAGATACTGTCCTAAGGTGAACTAGATTTAAGCCTCTGGGAGGCTCAGCTGTTCAAATGAAAAGGCTGCGAAGGGGGTGTGCCTTTACGCTTGGTACACAGTGGGCTCCCTGAGTGTTTTCAGTGGGGGCCGGGGGAAGTATGCATGCATCCATGCCCCCTTTTCCAGAGCCACCTTGGTGGTGCTCAGCTTGCAATGCGCATGTGTGAGGGGGCCACAGGTGGGTTCATTTAATAGGTGTGCTGGGGAGAGGCTGGAGGAGCTGACAAAGGGAGGCGGAGAGATTCAGAAGGGAAAGGAGCGGATCCTGAGAATGTCAGCTGTGTGCCAAGCACTGGTCCTTTAACACCCCCATCCCCTGTGTGTTTCGAAGCTGGGTGGTGGCCCAGGTTTGCAGAGCAGGAGGTCTAGATGCACGGAGAGGGGATAACTTGCCCACAATCACACCACGGGGGTGGTGGGGGGCGGTGGCACAGCTGGACTTCACACTCAGGTGTGCCTGATGCCAGAGCCTGCTGTCCATGACCTGGACACAACCACTCCGGGCCCTGAGGAGGTCTTCGAGGAACCTGGGGACAGACAGATTTTTTGCTTCTGGAATGTGGATTCAAAACTAGCCCTGTACCCCCTGCCTCTGCACCATCTACTGACCTGGAGTGGGAGGGGGTGTGGGTGAGGGGCAGGGATGGAGGGCTTGGCAGACCTTACAGAGAACTTCCTGGGCCCTCCCTTCCTGCCAGACCTCTCCTACCCAACTTCCCACTCACTGCCCATCTGCCCACCTCCCCTACCCACTGACTGGCCAGAGATGCTCCTCCTGCAAACTCCATGCACTTCCCATTCCCATGATCCTACCACCTCAGGTCCATCTTGGCCTCACTGATAGTTCACACTCCCTTCAGGATTTAGTTCAATTCCCCAAGTGCCATGATGTCCTGGGCCTAAACCCCCCTGGACTCGTAAAGCCATGCAATGCTCAGACCTTCATCCAGCGAACTGTGTGCTCTGACTTCAAGTGGATGATATTCCCATGAGCCCTCAGACTGACTACCTATCACCCAGTAAGACAGATGGCTTGGGAGCCAGGCTTCTTGGCCTCAAATCCTAGCTCTGATGCTTCTGAGTTATGTGATCTTAGGCATATTATTTAACTTCCTGGAGACTCAGTTTTCTTATCTGCAAAATGGGTCTGATAATCCCTACCTCACACCTTCCCAGGAGAGGATCAAATGAGATCGTCCCTGTTAAGTACCTGACACGTACATAGTAGATGCTCAACAAATAATCTCTGTTGTTAATGTTAATATTTTCTCCTGGATCATTGTTTGACTGCCCACCCTTCCGTTTGCTCCCCCATTGACATGTGTGTTATGTGCTCGGTCATGTCCAACTCTTTGGGACCACATGGACTGCCCTCCAGGCCCTTCTGTCCATGGAATTTTCCAGGCAATACTGGAAAATACTGGAGTGGGTTACCATTTGCTACTCCAGAGGATCTTCACGATCCAGGGATTGTACCCATGTTTCCTGCATTGGCAGGCGGATTCTTTACCACTGCCCCATTGAGTCCCAACAGTTCCAGAGTGAGTCCCTGGAGTGAGTCCAGGCTCTGATCCCCAAAGCCTGGTAGCTTCTCTCAATGACTCCTAGCTTTATCCACAAGCCCAGGTGGACCCCGTGACCCACTCACTCATTCCCACCACCTTCCACGTGAACCTGACCTCCTCCCCTTCATTCTCTCCAAAAGTCCCTTAGAGCCGCTGGAGCACTGATGCGCCCCTGTCTTGCAGGCTCTCCAGGTGGCCCGGCAGTTCCTGCTGCAGCAGGCCTCGGGCCTCAGCTCCCCAGGGAACAACGACAGCAAACAGTCGGCCTCCGCTGTGCAGGTGAGGAGGACACCGGCTGGTCGGGGTAGACCGGGCACCAAGGGAGGGGAGGACCCGCCGGAGAAGCGCTCTGGCCCATCCCCAGTGCCAGAGAGCGGGCAGCTTCCCAGCGGGAGCCACAGTCACTGCCGGGTGGGTGGAGAAACGCTGCCCTCCCATCTGCACCTGACCGCCAGGCCTTCCCCCCAAGCCGAGTCCCTCAGAGTCTGAGTCTGACTCAGCCCTCCTCGTCTGCACCTCTCTGCCCACCGCCTCTGGTCTCTTCCCAGCGCTTCTGGGTCACTCAGTCCGTCCCTCTCCCCTCCACTCCCCAGCTCTCACTCGATGAGGCCACCGCGCCCAGTCCTCCCCCTACCTCTTCTCTCACCCCC
>NW_011495047.1:9445099-9454400 GCF_000754665.1 Bison bison bison | reverse complement strand
TGTCTCTTGATGTCTCTCTGTCTCTTTTGTTTTCCTTTGCACAATCTGCCCTTTTTTCCCCCTCTCCCTTCCCCCCAGTGTGCCGGCCCATCTGGCCGGCTGGGGGAGGGGAGATGGGGTGGGGGGCGGGGGTAAGCCAGGCCTTCTGTTTACCTTTTGTGTCACAAAGAACTTGGGAGAATTGCAGTCTGAGTCGGGGTGGGTCACAGCTCTGTGGGTAGCCCACCCCCCTCCCCATTGCCTGGCCCAGCCACCAAGCTTCCTCGCTCTCCCCACCCCTCTCTGCAGGGAGAGGGGGGGCACTCTGAATTGGGGAGAGGATTAAGCGGGGCTTTGAAAGGAAGTTTATCTAAGGGAGGAAGGGTGAGCAAAGCTGGAGCCTTGGGGGGTGGGGTGCTGAGGGAAGGAAGTGGGGACAAGAGGGCAGGGCAGGGATGGGGAACTGGGTGCCTGGACAAGGACCCAGGCCTGGGTTTTGTCCTGGGGCTCTGAACGCAGATCTGTGTTTTATGTAAGTGCGGTCAAGAAGTTAAAGGTGCCAGACAGTGGCCCTCTTCTAAAAGCCTCCAATCCAATGAGACATCTTTCAGGGGGAGGAGCCTGGCACAGAGGGGTAGTGGCCTGGGCGGGGGAGGGGAGGACAGAATTCGGAGAGCTAATGGGAATGAGGTATAAAGTTCTCATGTCTCCTGTAGTGTCAGGACTGGGTCTGTTTAAACTAGGGAACTCACCCTCCCCACCTCCACCCCCTCACCCCCCACCCCGCCATCTGCCTGCAATGCAAGAGACCTGGGTTCAACCCCTGGATCAAGAAGATCCCCTGGAGAAGGGAGTGGCTACCCACGCCAGTATTCTTGCCTGGAGAATCCCCTGGACAGAGAAGCCTCATGGGCTCTAATCCATGGGATTGCAAAGAGTTGGACACAACTAAGTGACTAACACTTTCACTTTCCACCCCCACCCCACCCCCATATACTCCCTGGGTCTGAAGTGGCCCTCAGGCTACTGTGCTGAGTCTGTTCTGAGTTTTCTACCCTAGGCCCAGCCTACTGCTTTTAGAATAGCTTGCATGCTCAGTCATGTCCGACTCTTTGCTACCCCATGGACTGTAGCCCGCCAAGCTCCTCTGTCCAAGGGATTTTTCAAGCAAGAACACTGGAGTGGGTTGCCATTTCCTCCTCCAGGGGCTCTTCCCAACTTAGAGATCTGAACCCAGGTCTCCTGTGGCTCCTGCATTTGCAAGTGGAGTCTTTCCCGCTGTGCCACCTGGGAAGCCCCTGGTCCAGCCAGCACCACCTTCTAAAATCAGGGAGGAGTCAGCTGGGGAACGGTTGCAATGTTCCCCAATCCAGACAGGGTCTGTTGACCCAGTGAGAGGAAGGAGCTGGATGGTAGTTGGAAGGACCGAGGTCAGGCATCAAGAAGGATTTTGTGGCTGGGTATGAGGAGTAGGATCTGAAATACTTGAGAAAAGAAGGGACTCTGTGGAATCCTCCTTAGGAAACCACCCCCACCACCAACAATGACAGGTCACTCAACAAACAGTACCTCCTAAACTGACAACATTTGCACGGTGCTTACCATGGGGCAGACACTAGGTGGTTTACAGATATCATCCCATTTTATCTTCACCATCCTAGGAGATAGATGCTGTTATTAGCTCCGTTTTGCAGATGAAGCCACTCAGGCCCAGAGAGGTTAAGAAACATGATCAAAGACACACAGCTAACAAGAGGCCAAGCCAGGATTTGAACCCAAACAACTAGCTCCAGAACACACTCTTTCCTGCCTACATTGTGATGTTGTCCCGTGCTTAGCACAGTAGTGAACCACAGTCCCCAGTACAGAGGCCTGGCCTGATGGTTCTCTGGGCTCCGGGAGATGGGGGTTCTTAGGGCCATGTCTGAACTTCTCCAGGAGCCTGGGGTCCCAGCCAGTGACCCTCCTCCTTCAACCCTGGACACCCTCCTTGCCTCCCTTCCCCATGCTCGGTTCAGTTTTCAAGGAAGTGGGGCTTCTGACCCCAAGTGAGGTCCAGGGCCTGGAAACAGCTTTTCTGTGATCTCATGGCTGGTAGGAGGACCCGGGAGAGTGCATTATGTCAATCTGGAGTTTGAATGAGGTGAGTCAGGCAGCTCAGTGGCAGCCGCTTTCCCAGTAGTCCTCAACTCAAGGCAGGATCGCCTGCCCGCTCACCCCCCAGCTGTGTTCACCTCCCCTCTCTCTCAGAGCCAGCTTCACAAGAGTTTCTAATGCCAGATTAGGTCTCCAGCTCCAGCCTGGAGATTGCCTGGTTTGGGCCTGGGTCCCAGGCAGGGAGAGTCACTCACAGAAGGCAGTACAGGTAGCTAGGAGTTTTCTTCAGAAGGGTGGTTGGGGCAGCCCCTTAGCTAAGCCAGCCACTGTCTCATCTTCTCAGCCCCCTTGCCATTCCCTGAAGTTCTTGGTGTCTCACCACGACCTTTCTTGCTGCAGCTCCAGCCACGACTGAGGACTACTCTCTGGTTATTCTCAAGGGTTATTTACAACCTTGGCCTAGTCTCCCCACTCACCCATTTAAAAGAGGTTGAGTTTGGGTCCTTGATTCTGGCACCAAATTGTATCCATTTCAGCCTCCAAATGGGCCTCTTCTGTGTCAGGTGCCATCTCTGCTCCTCCCAGCCCAGCATCCCGTATGCATGGTGGTTGGAGGGCCCCGAGCCTAAGCAGGGTCGCTGAGGGTGGGGCTGGAGGCAGCTGGCGGCATTTTGCCCGGGGCTCACACTGCCAGGGCTTTTGTAAGCATTTAGCTGCCCTGGCCGCCCTCCAGATGGTGACTCACGGGCCTCGCCGAGCTGACTCGCTGACGGTGCCCATCCTGACACATCCCAGCCTGGAGAGGGGGGTCACTGGGGACACCAGGGGAGCTCCAGTTCAGTTCTCAGAACCCCCAAGGGCGGGAAGGGAAGGGATGGGTTCAGGCGGTCTAGGAGATCGGCAGGCAGCAGCCACCTCACTGACCTTTCTTGACCCTGCTGAGCCACCTTAGAGACGAGTACACACAAGGTAATCCGTCCAGATTGCTGCAGCCACTTCTCCAGCCAGCTGCTCGGCCAGTTGGCAGGAACAGCAGAGGCTGGGGAGGACTTCCAAGGTCATCTCTTCCATTCCCCTGCCTCCAAGTAGGAAAGCCCCAAGGAAGGAAATGCCGCATCCTTTCCTGCAGGCCACTTGCAGTGACTCACAGCCCTGGTGCCTGGAAAGACCTCCCGGGTGTCTGGGCTCAGTGTTCCTGGCCGGAGCCCTGGCCATCTGCTCTAGGTCAGTCCCCACAGCCACGAGCATGGGAGGGCCAGAACTCTGGTCTCAAGTGACCCTTACCGTGTAATGCCCCTGGGGCCCAAGTGCTGGGGTGCACTCGTGGAGGAGTTGGGGCACAGAGGGAAAATGGAATATCCAGAGGGTTTTCAAAAGTAATTGTCTTTACGTTTGTGTAGAGTTTCATGACACACAAATAACTTCCACTTACCCCTTTTCCCATTGTCCCTCTAGGCCTCGGTTTTCTCATCTATAAAATGATGACCATGATGGTGCCCTCTTCCCAGGGTGCCTGTGAAAATTCAGGGAGTTGATGCACATACAGGGCTTAGCCTGGTACATTATCAGTTGCCAACAACTTCCTCTTGAGTAGTCCTGTGAAGCAGGGAAGCAGGCCTGCCCGACCCCAGTTAGCGGATGCAGAAAGGGAAGCTTAAGGGACTTCAAAGGACAGTCAGTGTCAGGGACGAGAACCTGGGTCACCTGACTCAGAAATCCACGACTGAGCTCATCACTACCTTGTTGGGGGGCCCAGCAAAGGATACAGGCTGGCTCTGCAAGGCGGGCTGGGCCTGTGCCGTGGTCTGCCCCCTACCGCAGGCCCCTCCGAGGTGGGGACGAGAACAGCCCTGCAGCCTGACTTTTCCCCGTCTTCCCCAGTGACAGCTATAAAGAGGGAGGTTGGGCTTTGGAATCTCCAACCTCTTTGACCCCTTCAGCTCTCTGGATGGTTCCATTTCCGCTCACTCTCCCAGCCCTTCTCAAGAGCTGCTCAGGTGAGGCAGGCAGTGCAGGACCTGGGCACAGTGGGAACTATGGAGCGCACAGACCTGGGCATGAATTCCAACCCTAACCCTCATTCACCCGGTGTGACCATGGCTAAAAAGCAAGGTGCCCCTTCCAGGGATGTTTGCATGGAGATGGCTGGGGTAGAAGAGGGGAGTCCAGGGCTGCGGCTTGGCCACTGCCTATGGGGTGGGGGCGGTGAGACTTGCTGGTGTCCCTCAGTCCCCTGCATGTCCCCCCTCTGCCTGGGGATAACCTCACTGGTGGCTTCAGGCTGAGCCCAGCCCCTGCCAGGGATCCTGAGTGGAACCTCCTCCTCCTCTTCTGCCATACCCATGAAGCTGGGGAAAGGTGAAAGGGCCCAGGAGCCCTCTGGGGACATAACCTGTCTTGTCCTAACCAGGACAAGTCTCTGCAGGACGCTCCTCCCGGACTAGGCCACTGGCTCCTCTCCCTCCCCGCCCCAAAGTTGATCTGCAAGGGAAGGTACCTCAGCTCGGGGAAGCATAAACTTACATCGAGTGCCTGTGGTGTGCCAGCTCTGCTGGGGCTGTTCTGGGGCTGGAGAGTAAGGCAGGAGATCAGAGTCTTGACCACGTAGGCCTTGAAGACTGATGAGGGGTGGCCGATGGGCTGGTCAGGACACCTCTCCTGCTAAAGCAGGGCAACAAGACAGTGTTGCCACTTGGACTACCCTGGCTATGAATGCCCAGCTTGGGGATTTCAGGGGAGGCGGGAACTGGGGGAAAGAATAATGGTACTGCTTTTCCCTGAACCTTCTGCCTGGAGCTGGATTCTCTGGGCCTCTTAGAGAGGCCTCACCCAGGGCGGGGGACAGAAAGCTGCCCTGTTTTGAGAACCATGCATGTTCCAGCAGGATGGAGGCATCTCTCGCAGTCCGGTCCCTGTTTTACGGGAGATTCTGGGGACGGCCAGTGACTTGCCAGGAGGTCACATGGCAAGTTCAGTGCCCAGAAGGAGCAGTCGTCTGCCTCCCTGTGCTCCTGCCTGGTATTTCCACCCCACTTGGACCTCTGGATTTCCATCCACTCACCCAGGATGGCACTACCGTGCTCCCTGGGCATCAGCTCCAGGCCGTTGCATGTGCCGTCTAGGCAGATGGGCTGGAGTACATGACATGGATGTGAGCTGGGCCAAAGTCCAGATCCTAGCACCACGTGGGCATTTTGATACCTTCCTGTGGCTGCAGGCTGCCCTCCTAGCCAGGCCCACCTTGTGGGTCCTGTTATCAGAACACACTGAGTAGCAGTTGGCAGTGGCTACATGCCGCCCCTCCCCATCACTTGGTGGTGGAGGGTGGAAATCCTGCAAAGCATCGATTCTACTGACCAGTGTCACTAGGTTCTAATCTTCCCACACCAAGAACTGCATATAAGAGCTTCCCTGGTGGTGGCTCAGATGGTAAAGAATTCACTTGCAATGCGGGAGACCTGGGTTCAATCCCTGGGTTGGAAAGATCCCCTGGAGGAGGGGCATGGCAACCCACTCCAGTATTCTTGCCTGGAGAATCCCCATGGACAGAGGAGCCTGGCGGGCTACAGTCCCGGAGGTTGCAAAGAGTTGGACACAACTGAGCAACTAAGCACAGCGCATCTGCAGGCTCTGTTCTAAGTATTAGGTCCTTAACCCCTGTGATGACCTTAAGAGGCAGGCACTGTCGCTACTTCTGAGACTGTCGCTATTTCAGAGACAACAAAACCAAGAACAGGGACTTCGCTGGTGGTTCAGTGATTAAGACTCTGCAGTTCCACTGCAGCGGGCACGGGATTCTATCCTTGGTTGGGGAAACTAAGATCCCATAGGTTCTATGGCCAAAAAATGTTTGTTTTCTAAGAAAAAAACCAAGAATGAAGGAGGTAAGTCACTTGTCCGGAGACACGGCTAGCAGGTGGCAGAGCCAGGATGTGAACCCAAGGCTGCTCACTCCGCACCCACTCTGCCCTGCTGGGGGTGGGGCCCTGGGTGGGGGCCTCCGTGGGGCAGGGGTGGAGGTGAGCCGTCTGACCCAGCCCATCCCGCAGGTGCCCGTGTCGGTGGCCATGATGTCGCCCCAGATGCTCACCCCCCAGCAGATGCAGCAGATCCTGTCTCCCCCCCAGCTGCAGGCCTTGCTCCAGCAGCAGCAAGCGCTCATGATCCAGCAGGTGAGTCTGCCCCCGGGGCTGAGGGAAGGGCAGGGAGGGGAGGACGGGGTGTTCCAGCCTCCCTACTCCCACCCTGTTTACTAGCAACATCACCAAGAGCCACAGCAGTGGCGGAAACCAGAGAGACTGCTCAGGCCAGACTGACCTGCCTTCCTCCAGGACAGCTGGGGAGAGGTCAGAGGTCAGGCCTCTCCCACAGCAGACCCCCCACACCCTACACCCTCACAGCCTGCTGGCCCCACCTGTATCTCCAAACCCCAAGGGAGGGACAGAGACCATCCCCCACCTTTTCCTGACCTACTAAGGGAGAGGGAGGGCGCGGAGTGTGGGGGAACCTCCCCTTGCCCCTCTTGGTCCTGGCTCTATTCAGGGAAGAACCTCTCTCCACGCAGACTGCAGACCGGGGAGGGCAGGGCAGCCCTCCCTGCTGGGCCATCTGTCTCTCAGCAGCCCAGTCCTGAGAGGGCTGGTGCTGCCTTGGGGTCAGCAGTCCGGCCAATGCTAACCCCCTCCCGCCCTGCTATCCACCCCCAGCTGCAGGAATATTACAAGAAGCAGCAAGAACAGCTCCACCTCCAGCTCCTCACCCAACAGCAGGCCGGGAAGCAGCAACCCAAAGAGGTGAGGGGCTTGGGCAGGGCGGGACATGCCCTTCAAAGGACGCCTGCCCTTCACCCGCCACTTCAATTCCGTCCTGGCTGGAGGCTGGGCATCCCAGAGTGGTTGGGAGAGAATTGCTTTGTGGGAGCAGTAGAAAAATCAGGAGAGGCTGGGGAGGGGGTTATGGGTTGGGGGGCGGGGGGTGGAGGCACATTCCTCTATCTCCCCTCAACCCCATTCAGTCCGCATCTCCTTGCCTCGTGTTGTGGGATGAGGAGAGCAGAAGCACCGAGCCCTGGGGTATCTGAGCACACACGTGTTGATGTGTGAGTGTTCTCATTCAGGACAGGCTGCCTAGTGGTCCTGCCCTCTTCCCGCCTCCTCATCTCAGTGACCCAGCACCTCAGCCCTCCAGGCCTGGTCCTGAGAATCTTTCAGTCCCTTTAGCTCTATCCCAACTCCTGTCACGTCCTGTAGCATCCTGTGCTGCCTCTCCAGGGCACCCCGCAGCCCCCATCACTCTCCCTCTCTGTGCCACAGTGCCTCCTAAGCTTCCACACCAGGCCCTGTACCACCCCCCACCCCCTGCCCCTGCCCCATGCCCCGCTTCTGCCACCCACATACAGCCATGTTCTGAGTTGCCTCTTCCCAGAAGCTGCCTTGCTGTCGTCCAGTCATTCCCTCCCAGCCTCAGCCTCCCCGTTGGAGGTGTTGTATTTGTTACATTCTCTGCATTGTCTCTAGAGTGGGTTTACTGAGAAGCCACCCGCCCTCATCCTCCCACCTCCAGGGTGGTGGGCCCAGCCATCCCTGCCTCCTAAGCACGCAGGACTTGCTTGGTTCCTGGGGCTTTAGAAAAGACTTACTGACAGACTGACTCGCCAATGCTTGCGTGAAGTACTGAATCGGGGGGCAGGGGTGCTGGTAGGGAGATCAGGGGCCAGGGGCAGGGAAGAGAGAGCCAGCAAGAGCAGAACGAGCAAGTGCGGGCGGGCGCCGGGCACCTGGGCAGTAGCGATGTGTCTGTTCCCCTGTCTGGTGACCTGTCAATGCTGATCTGTTAAAGTCCCATCAGACTCCTGGATTCTCTGTATCTAAGAGGCAAGAGAGGAGAGGAGCTGGAGGGGAGAAGGCCCCCTCCTCAGAGCAGAAGGGGGGCACCCCAGGCATGTGGGAAGGGTGCCCGCCAAGCAGGAGTGGCCCCCCGGGTCTGACAGGCTCATCCATCATTGTGATGAGAGCCCCCTGCCCCCCCAAGGCGAGCACAGCTGTGGTGCGGGAGCTGAAGCCGCAGAAGGAGGGAGGCGGGAGCAGGGAGGGCGTCGTGCTGCGTGTCTGGGTCTGGCTGTGTGTGTGTGTGTGCGCGCCTGCGTGCGTGCGTGCAGGCGTGTTTACCGCGAGGCGGCATGCAGCCCTATGGAAGCTGGGCCGGGAGCAGGGAGGCTGCAGCGGCGGACGCCACCACGACAGCTCCGGGGGCCGACAGGCCCTGGGAGGGGGTGGCTGCGGGATGGGGGCCAGATGGCACACCCGAGGCTGAGGGGACCCCTCTCTGCCCGCCCCCGCGGGCCCCCCACCAGGCCCTGGGGAACAAGCAGCTGGCCTTTCAGCAGCAGCTCCTGCAGATGCAACAGTTGCAGCAGCAGCACCTGCTCAACCTACAGAGACAGGGGCTGGTCAGCCTGCAGCCCAGCCAAGCCTCGGGGCCCCTGCAGACCCTCCCGCAAGGTGAGTGCCCAGCCCCCACCCAGCCCCAACCCCACCGCCCTCTCTTGCCCCCAAGGGCTCCCAGGAGCCAGCTGCAGCAGGGGGCCGCCTGTGTTCCTGGGGCCCCACCAGCCTCCCCTCTCTGCCTCGCAGCAGCTGTGTGCCCCACGGACCTGCCCCAGCTGTGGAAGGGCGAGGGTGCCCCCGGGCAGCCCGCCGAGGACAGCGTCAAGCAGGAGGGGCTGGACCTCACCGGCACGGCCACCACCGCTACCTCGTTCGCCGCCCCCCCCAAAGTCTCACCCCCCCTCTCCCACCACACCCTGCCCAACGGACAGCCCACTGTGCTCACACCTCGGAGAGACAGGTATGGGGCTCGGGCCGGGAGGAGGCACTGCACACCTGCCTGGGGGCTGGCCTTGACCCCGAGGGCTGCCATAGTGGGGGCTGGGGGTTTACTTTTCCCGGGGCACACAAAACTGTGCTCAGCCTGTGGGGAACCTGTATTAGGGACTGAAACCTCATCCGTAAAGGAGCTGGGACTGCGCAGGACCCCAGGCTGCTGGGGTGTTCAGGGTCCCTGATCCCTCTCTCCCTCCTGTTCTTGCAGTTCCTCCCACGAGGAGACGCCTGGCTCCCACCCCCTGTACGGACACGGAGAGTGCAAGTGGCCAGGCTGTGAGACCCTGTGTGAAGACCTGGGCCAGTTTATCAAGTAGGTGTCACCACCCCTCTCCTTTGTCCCC
>NW_011495047.1:9442937-9444914 GCF_000754665.1 Bison bison bison | reverse complement strand
CCCCACCCCCGCCCCGCCACAATCTGTGTTCCTGGTCCAGCAGCCTCCCCTCCCTGTCCCCTGTTCCCAGTCCCCAGTCGCCAGGCAGCTGAAGGCCAGTAGGGTGCGGGTGTGAGGAGGAAGAGACCTTCTCCCACCGCCCTCCCCAGCTTCCCCCAGGCCCAGCCCCAAGAGTGACGGCCTAGAGACGGCCTCCGGGCCTGGCGGACAGGCGGCTGGCAGCAGGCGGCCAGCTGCCACAGCCGTGCCAGGCTCTGTCACTGACTGATTAACTCCGCTGTCTCCCAGACCCTTGCAGCATCAGGGTCAAACAAATTGTTTTCACGCTTCGTCAGAGGTTTACTTAATTAGTTCATTTGCAATTAGATCTCTCTGTAGCTAGGATTTTAGCAAAGACATCAAAGGAGGCTGACGAGAAGGCGGCTTCCTCCGTGGCCCTGTTTTTTTTTTTTTGTCTGGCTCCCTTCTTTGTATGTCATGGTCTGTCTGCTCTCCAGGCTGTGGGCGGGATTAGAGGAGGGGAGGGGAGGGTGGTGACAGCAGGGCGACCAGGGCCAACTTTCTCTTGTCCGCCCCCTCCTCCCCACCGGAAGACACCTCAACACAGAACACGCTCTGGACGACCGGAGCACGGCCCAGTGCCGTGTGCAGATGCAGGTGGTGCAGCAGCTGGAGATCCAGGTGTGGCCCCAGGCTGTGGGGGCAGGGCGCGGGGGGGCTCCTGCAAGGGTCATCTTAGGCTCTCAAGGTCTGTGAACACAGCTGGATTCTGAGGCGGGAGCCAGGGTTGGGGGCCACTCTGCTGGGAGGTCCCAAAGAGATGCATACTAATAAAAACAACAAAAATAAACAGGAATAGCTAACATATTCAGCACCTGTTTGTGCTATGCTAAACATCTAGGTGACTCAAGGAATCCTCTGAATGACCTTATATGGTGGGTACTATTATTATGCCCGCTTTGTGTGTGCGCAGTCGTGACCAACTCTCTGCAACCCCATGGACTGTAGGCCACCAGAGTCCTGGCCCATGGAATTTTCCAGGCAAGAATACTGGAGTGGGTAGCCATTTCCTACTCCAGGGCATCTTCCCAACTCAGGGATCAAACCTGTGTCCCTTTGCATTTGCTGCGTTGGCAGGCAGATTCTTTACCAGTGCGCCACCTGGGAAGATGCTATACCCACTTTACAGACATAAACAGAGGCACACAGAGGTGCAGCCTCTGGTCACTCAGCCAGTGGGTAGCAGAGCTGGGATTAGAACCAGAGCAGTCTGGCTCCAGAGTCCACGCTCTACAGCCTGGAATACTTCGGAGGCTACTCGGGACAGTCCCTGAAGCAGCCAACCAATGTTTACCCACTGCCTTCCAGTACCCAGCAGAGCACCTTGGCGTGAGAGGGTGGTTGTGAAAGATCCGTTGAATTTATGAATAGGGGTGAATGAATCATCCGTCCATTCCTGTATCCCCATTCAGTGTGTGAGGGCACTCACACACAAGTGCTGCTGAACTTCAGCCACGGCCTCTGCCCTTGACGGGGAGAAAAGGCGTGTGCTGTTGGGGAGAAGTGGGCACTGACGGGCAGTGGCTGTGCTGGGCTCCAGGCCGGGGACAGAGTCAGGATAAGTGGGGAGGGTTTCACGGAGCAGGAGACGGAGGGAGACACCGGGGGGCAGGGATGAGAGGTGCTAGAGATGGGGGTTTGGGATGTGGAAGGGGAAGAGGGCCCGGCTGCCCCTAGCACAGGTCCCCGCTCACCGCCGGCCTCTCCACAGCTCGCCAAGGAGAGCGAGCGGCTGCAGGCCATGATGACCCATCTGCACATGCGGCCCTCGGAACCCAAGCCCTTCAGCCAGCCAGTGAGTGACTCTCCCCTCCCTGCGGCTCTCAGAACCGCACGCCCCCGGCCCCTCACTGGGGGCCCCCGGCTCAGCACCCTGCCCCGTTGCTCACAGCTGAACCCAGTCCCCGGCTCCTCCTC
>NW_011495047.1:9426175-9442837 GCF_000754665.1 Bison bison bison | reverse complement strand
ACCCCGCTGAGGCCCCCCGGCCTGGGCTCCGCGTCCCTGCACAGCGGGGGCCCCGCCCGGCGGAGGAGCAGCGACAAGTTCTGCTCTCCCATCTCCTCAGGTAAGGGCCGCCGTGGGGAGGCGCGTCTTCCGCCACAGCCGGAGCCCCCGCTTCCGGTTACCTCCTCATGCCCTGCCTGTCTCCCCCCAGAGCTGGCCCAGAACCATGAGTTCTACAAGAACGCTGACGTCCGGCCGCCCTTCACCTACGCCTCCCTGATCCGCCAGGTGAGCCAGCCGTGGGGAGGCACAGGGAGTGGGTGGAGGGCAGCACACTGGCTGCGCACCTCCCTCAGGGTCCCGGCCCCCAGGGGATCCTGGGAGCAGAGAGCATCACGGGAGTCCCGTCCCGCTCGCACCCGCGATTTTCTCAACCAGTGGCCTCTCCAATGGGACCTCGGCTGATCCAGCCTGCTGGTCAGGTGGACCTGTCTCTGAGAGCACACTCGCTGTTTTTTGCTGCTCATACCCACCGTGTCATCCATTCTCTCTTTTCCACATACAGGTTACTCCCGTGAGACTACTTTTTAGTAGACTTACGGTCACTCATCTGTGTCCTTTTCTCTGTCTTTCTCATACACACACTCCATCTCATGCTTGGGGTGCCCTTTGCCAGAACCAGGATAAATTCCAAATGGCCTGCTCTACTTTCTCTCAAGAATGCTGCTTTCCTTCCCAGTTGAGGGCAGGGGCTGTTTGAGCCATGTTCTCTCCAGCAGAAATTCACACGCTCCTCCAACAAGTGCATGGCCCTTGAGACTTGTGTCCCCTTTAGCCTCTGGTTGGACTGCAACCAGCCTGCCCCTCTCAGGGGACCAGAGAGCACCCCCAGGCTTGTCCATGCGCTTCCTCTGTGGGTATCTTCTGCCCTCAGACGAGTTAAGGGCCCTAGAGGAGAGCTAGGGAGAGCACACAGGCCTGTGACCCTTGGAGGCCCAGACTGAGGGTCCCTGTACTTCTTCCTTGTCCACAGGCCATCCTGGAAACCCCCGACAGGCAGCTGACCTTGAACGAGATCTATAACTGGTTCACCAGGATGTTCGCCTATTTCCGCAGGAACACAGCCACCTGGAAGGTAAGGCATGCCCCTTCCTCCTCACCAGGGCCCTGGGCAACCTTGCACATTGCCACATCCCTTTGAAACCAAAGCTGGCTAACAGGCCCCTTGGAGAGGCAGTTCTATACAAAAGACTCAGCAGGCCCCAGGCTGGGCCCTGGGCCCCGCCACCCCCACCTCCACTTCTCTAGAGGGCCCCCGCTTGGCCCCAAAGACCCCAGCCCCCTGAAGTAGGGCCTCCAGGAGTCAGTAGTGCCCGAACCTGGTAGGGAGGCCTGGGTCCCATTCACAGGAGACCTTGAAGGTCCAGATTCCTTGCCAAAGTGCACACTCTGAAGCCTAGAATGGGTATGGGGGTTGGGGGGATGGGTGATTGCAGGCCTGGACGTGTGTGTAGACCGAAATCCTGGGCTGTACTGTGGGGCACAAACACAGACACTCATACTCTCCCCAGCTCCGCCATCAGTGGCAGGAAGATAATTGTCTTCATTCAGTTAGTCATTTTAACACCTTCAGCTGTAGAGTTTTCCTGGGGGACCAGAAAGAGGCAAGGGAGGGACCCTAGAAAAATGGGGTGCAGAAATGTGAGCTGGGACACTAAGCTGTTTATTTTTCTAGAGCCAGCATGAGGGGGTGTGCGTCTGTCTGTCTGTCTGTCTGACGGGTGAAAGTATTACATTCTGTGCAGCAGGGTGGGAGCGGCTGAGGGGAAAGAAGGAACTGTCCGCGCCCTGTGGGAAAGGATGGATACCAGGGCCCAGTGTCGCAGGACCTGAATCGGATCCCTGGCTCTTGAGTCCCTCTGCTGGCCAGAGCAGAAGCTACAGTTAAGCAGCCTACCTCCCCTGGCCCACCAGGTTTCCACAAGTGTCACAGGGACCCCCCTCCCCACCAGTGATCAGGACAGGTAGAGTCTGTACAGAGCCCAGCCTTCTCTTCCTTGAGAGTGCTAAGTTCAGCAGGAGAGACTGCTTCGTGACCTTCTGTATCTCTATGCCCAATTCCCAATGCTTGCCAAAGATGCAGCGAGGCTGGGACAGCTGCTCTCATTGGCTGTGAGTGATGTCATTTCCTGCCAACCACAGTCCTGCCCTCTCTCTGAGCCAGCAGGGCCTTCTGGGGGCCACCTGGTTCAGTCTCCAACCTGCAAGCCGGTTTGGATACCAGGTTTCATAAAGGACAGAGTCCTATACAAATGTCGGGATCATTACAGTTGTTATGTAACATTTGCTTTACTATATTAATCCGCTACCTTTAGGGGAATCAGTGTGGAGCCTCACTGCTACAGACAGCCTCCTTCTTGGGGGCCAAGTGCCTCTCACCCACCTATCCTCCTTTCCTGTCCTCTCTTAACTATATCACCTCTACAGTCCCTCTTGAGGTCAGGAGGAGCTGGTTTAGGTGACTCCTTAAACCCCTCGATGACCATCAGGAAGCCACCCCTCCCATAGCTCAACCCCCTGGGCCTTCATACCAACCACCTTTGACTGGTGGCCCAGCCTTTGTCGTCTCAGCAGTGTGTCTCCCTCCGTGGAGGTCTTCACCCCTACCTCCCCTCACCTCTTTTAGGTCCCAGCAAGAAGCCCACTCAGTGAGTGAGTCCCATTGAGCTGTGCTCTGCTGGTGCTTCTGCCACGTGTAGGGCAGCACCTGTGCCCTCCCTGTGGCACAACAGAAACCATCTCAGCTTGTGGTCCACTCTGACTTTCAGGATTTTTGCCGCCAAGCTGCCACTCATGTCACTTGGGAAATGCACCCTGCGTACACACCTGACTCATCTGTTTCCTTTCCACCGGTTCGTCTGCTCCTTGAGGTCCCTCCTCTTCTCAACTTCCTTCTCAACTTCCATTTCAGCTTCCTCTCCTCCCTCCTCCTTTCCTTTCTCGGGCCCCCCAGCCTGGGATGCTGTCCGCCTCAGACCAGGGCAGAAGGGTCGGGAGCTGGAGTGGGCCAGGCCAGCTGCCGTTCATCCGGGGACAGAGCAGCCATCTGCCAAGCTGACGGTCCTTGCTGGCCCTCCCCCTGTGTCCGTCCCCTCCCAGGGCCCATGTTGTGGGCCAGTCCTTTTGTTTACGCAGCCCCCGCCAGACCCCTTAAATTGCCGTTAATGTTTCAGCGTAACGAATTAGTCTCTCATCACGAATCAGGCTTCGAAATGAGGGAAAAAAGCCCCGGTGAGGCCATCCTCGGAAATTGGGGTCATTCTCATTTGCAAAGCGGAGGATCGGAGCCCCGTAATGCGGGCAAATTTATTCCAAGGCAGGAGCCCCGGCGTGATTAGGCCCTTTGTAATTATCGCTCCAAGAGATTCCACTCCAGCCGCCCGCCTCCCTCGTGGATTAGCAAGCGAGTTGGAAAAATACACAGGATTTAATTAGAGGCAAATTAAAATTGGTAATGAAATCGGGCCAGTTGCAAGTGGCAAGAGTTGGAAGGGAGAGAGGGAGAGGGGATCTCCAGGGGCACGGGCTGCCCGCCCAGCCTGCTTTCTTCCCCGTTTAGAAATGTAAAGAGGAGACAAGTATGGAGATGAGGTGGGGGGAGGCTGGGGGGGACAGGTAACAGGGGCAGGGATGGCTGGGGGTGTGAAGCTGAAAGAGGAGAGCGGGGGACAGGAGTGAGGGACGTGGCGGGTGGGGGCAGATGGATTAGGGCCCTAGACCAGGCTCCCAGGGGGCGATTTGGGCCAAGCACCCTGCCCCCACCCAAGTGTCCTACAAACCAGATGACCTCAATTCCTGAAGTTATCCTGCTGGGAGGAGGTGGGACTGCCAAGGTGACTTTTCTTCTTTTCCCTCCTTTTCCTGCTGTACAGCCACTAAACTCAGAGGCTCCTTTCTCCCAGCTTCTTTATGTTAACAAGCATGCAGTAGGCCCCTACTGTATACCTCGTGCTCTAAATAAGCTATGTGTTCTGAGCCAGAGGGCTTCTCTGGTACCCCAGTGGTAGAGGATCCACCTGCCAATGCAGGAGAATGCATGTTCGATCTCTGGGTGGGGAAGATCCCCTGGAGAAGGAAATGGCAACCCACTCCAGTATTCTTAACTGGAAAATCCCATGAACCTGAGGAGCCTGGCGGGTAACAGTCCATGGGGTCACACAACTGAGTGGCTAAACAATAACAGTCTAAGCCACAGCCCAGAGTCAAGGCTCCCATGCTCCAGGGGGATAGAGGAAGTTGCAGCAAGGCTTCCTGAGTTATTCCTAAGACTTTTGAGGCTTAATGGAGACTGTGTGTGTGCCTGAGCTACGATGTCCCAGGCTCACTGAGGGGCCAGGGCCTGAATGGGCTCTTGTGTTCTTCAGAAGCCCCAACGACTGCATGCATCTGCTTGATGATGGTGGGAAAATGGGTTATTGCTAATGAGGTGTCAGTCACCTGGTAGACAGAGTTTTCTAAAATGTGGTGGGGAGCAGACGATACAGCGGGCCGGCGGCAGCGAGGGGTACCGGGGACCCCCGGCTCCAAGGGCAGAAAGGGGCCTTCCCTCCGCTCCGGCTGCGTCGTCTCCTCCTGCCCACCCGCTGCTGCTTGTCACTGGGCCGGGGAAGGTGGGACCTGAGAACCCTCCTGCCTGTGCTCCCCCGCATGGAGGAGGGGCCCCCTCTGAGCATCTGCTTCCTGTCCCTGTACCCCCAGAATGCAGTGCGACACAACCTCAGCCTGCACAAGTGCTTCGTGCGCGTGGAGAACGTCAAGGGTGCTGTGTGGACTGTGGACGAGCGGGAGTACCAGAAACGAAGACCGCCAAAGATGACGGGGTGCGTGGGCCACCCCCCATACCTCCCCAGGGCGCCTCCACGCACCAGAGCCTTCCTGCCGTGGGGGAGGGCGGGGAGAAATGAGGCCACAGGGGCCCAGGAGAGCCCGGAGTCTGGAAGTGACAGGTGATTCAGGGAGAGGACATTTCAGTCTTCTGCTTCTGACCAAGGGAGGAGCTGAGAGGAACCGGGGATCAGGGTGTGGGCAGGTGGCAACCAGCGTGGCCATTGACAAAGGGGCTGCCATCCCCAGAGCCACTCTTGTCACAAGATGAGCCAAACCTGTGAGATCCCTGGGCCCCACTTCTTCATTTTTTACAGGGAGAGGAGGCCCAGAGAGAGCAAGGGGCTGGAAGGCAGTCGCCCAGCAGATCCCTGGCAGAGCTGGGTCTCTGATCTCTCCCACGTAGCGCTCTGAGTGGAGACTGAGGAGCCTGGGAGAGGGTCAGAGCTTCCTCTTTCAGCTTCCCTTCCAGCACCGCCACCTTCCACCCCAGACATCTCACGTGGGCCTTCCTGTGCTTCTTGGGCCAGAGGCCTATGGGGAGGCAGAGAGAGGTGTGAAGCAAGTTAGATATATATCTGTGGGTGCCTGTACCCCTCAAAGATTTCTTCTCCCAGACAAGAGCCTCTTTACCTTCAGGCGGAAGTGGGGGCTGGGGCAGGGTTGGGATTCAAAAATGAACCACACCCCTTCTGAGTGCCCTCACGTGCCAGTCCCAACACTTGAAATCTTTATGTCCCATTTTCACCCTGGAATCAGAAGACCTAGGCTCTAATTATACCTCTATTTCTCCCCAGCTCTGTGACACTGGGCCAGTTTCTTAACCTCTCTGAGACACTCTAAACTGGGGGTAGTCACTGTGGAAGGATGGCCTTAAGCCATTGCTTTTCCTGACCCAACTCTTGGAGCACTTTTTTGTATAGAAAAGCCTGTGGTGTAGAGCATGTGGGGACAGGCTGAGCACACAGCATACTAGATGTCCCCAAATTCAGGATGGCAGGAAAGTGGATTTTACAGAAAGGGGTCTGTGGAGGCTATCACTCAGACCTTGTCGGACAGCAGGAAATCTAAACTGAGGAGAAAAGCTACTGGGCTGCCTGGCATGGAGAAAGACAGGGAAGAATCTCTGTCCCACTCATCAGCTCGGAGGCTCTGGGCGTGTTCCAGGGTCCCTAAGAGCACGGGCAGCTCTCCTGTGAAGGCGGCTCTTGGTTCCTGCTGCTTCAGGTCAGCAGGAGGGCTGAACAAGATGGGCACGGCCGACTATGACCTCCAGGATAGTGAACGGGACCTCCCCTGGCACAGAGCAGGCCCTCAGTTAGGGTCAAGGCCTGAGTGAGGAGTAAGCCAATGAATGAAGCAGACATGCCTTCTCTCTCCTCCAGGAGCCCTACCTTGGTGAAGAACATGATCTCGGGCCTCAGTTACGGAACACTTAACGCCAGCTACCAGGTAGTGGACTGGTCCCCAACCAGTGCCCTCCAGCCCCGTCACCTTCCCTCCAGCTCGCTGGCCTCAGAAGAGAGCCTCCCCCATCCTCTCTGGCAGAGACATGGGGCACAGGGCAGGGAGGTTGGCATAGATAGGCAATGGAGTCTCCTGCCCTGGCTTGTCCCTGTGTTGCGGGGGGGGTCCTCTGTCTCCCTGGAGGGTAATACGTCAAGCCCGGGTTCTCCGCAAAGCTGAGAGGCAGGTCAGGGTCAGAGGTAGGAGCACCGGAGATCTGCCAGGGCGCAGATCTCCCAAGGGCTGGGGAAGGGACATCACCTGACCAGGTGGAGCCCACTGACGGGCCTCCACTTCTGTACCCTCCAGGCTGCCCTGGCCGAGAGCAGTTTTCCCCTCCTCAACAGCCCCGGCATGCTGAACCCTGGCTCCGCCAGCAGCCTCCTGCCCCTCGGCCACGACGACGCGGGTGCCCCCGTGGAGCCGCTGCCTAGCAACGGCAGCAGCAGCCCGCCTCGCCTCTCCCCACCCCAGTACAGGTGAGGCTGCGGCGCGGACCCCAGCCCATCCCAGTGCCCCCTCAAACCTTGGGAAGGTGTGATCTTGTTCCTCTGCAGCTGGGATCCCCATCTTGTCGCCTCTGGTCCAGCTCTTCCCAGGACCGGTGGCCCCACGCTCTCCTCATGACTCCCCACCCCCATCCTCTTTTTTATTTCCTTCCCTCCTCCATCCTTTCTCATCTCCCTTCCTCTCTCCTTCTCAACCAAGGACCGTCTCTGTCCATCCCGACACCTCCTTTCCTTTGAAGAGAGCCCTGGGGGAGACCAGACTGATGTCAGCCCTCAGTCGCTCAGAAATGAGGAGCTCCTGGGGAGACACCCAGATTCTGGATGCATTTGGGGTGGGAGCGGGCAGGGGAAGGCCCCCCGGGTGTCCACATCACCCCTCCCATCACAGCCACCAGGTACAGGTGAAAGAGGAGCCGGCTGAGGCCGAGGAGGACAGACGGCCCGGGCCCCCCATGGGGCCCCCCAACCCCAGCACCGCGGGGCCTCCAGAAGACAGGGACCTGGAGGAGGAGCTGCCGGGAGAAGAACTGTCCTAAGGGCCTCCAGGGGCAGGGGTGAGACCCCGCCTTCGGGAACAGGCCCCACTTACCCCCACGCCCCGCCCCGCCCAACCTCAAGGCACTTCCGGGACTCAGATGGGGGGGCTGGGCCAGCAACTCCCAAGGTGACCTGACTGACCTACGACACTCGGGGGCAGGGACGGTCCGCCCCGCACCCCGAGGGGACACAGAATCCCTGGTCTGGGACCGGCAGAGGACACGGAGGGCCCAGACCCCTCCTCAGACCCCCCCCCAACATCTGAATTTCACGCCCCTTGCCCCCAACCACCAGCAGCATCAGGGCCCTCCTCCCCCACCAGCTCGCCCCTACAGGGCTGCTCAGCGCCTTGGAGACCCGCAGGCGGGGCTAAGCCACCCTCTCAAACCCAGGGCACTGCACCCCTGGCTCTGGCTGTGTGGTCTGGCCAGAGGCCCCCACCTCCTCCCTCTGTGCTCCCTTCCACCATCTTGTCCGTACTGTGAAGAACTCACTCCATCCCGACTCCTTCCCCTGCCCTGGCCTGGGTCAGAGCGGCTAAATCTCAGAGCAGCCCCAGGAGAAACCAGCCCCCTCAGCTCTGCCTGTTCAGAAGCCACAGCTAGTCGGGGGGGCGGGGTGGACAAGTTCCGGGGTGGAGGGAGAGAACCCGGATTGGGGGCGGGTCCGTGGAAGCAGGGCGCCCGGCTCCAGGCTGAAGCAGGCCTCCATCCCTGTTGGCTGGCTGCTGCCCCTCACGCCAGGAAGCACAGGAAGAGGCCTGTGCCCGGTGGACTCATGGAGGTGGAGCCGAGCTACCTTTGAGGCTGGAGTCAGGCCTAGGTGTTGCCGGGGCTGCAGGAAAGCATCTGCCTCCGTCCCGGGAAAAGGCCAGGCTGAAAGCGGGTGGGCAGGCGGGCGGGATGAATATGGTGGCTGCTGTGACCCAACCGGTCACTCCCACCCCAGCCTTCAGGTCCCCCATTGCAGTCTTCCCTCACCCACCCCCCACCCTGCACCCCTCAGTTACACGGATGACCAAAGACCTTTCTTATGCCGGAAGCAAAAACCAAAACTTTTTGTTGGCTTTTTCCTTTGTCGCCTCCCACATCCCCTGCTCCTCATGCCCACCCCAGCCCCAGGCTGGAAGCCCTCCCCGATTTAAGTTATTGTTTTAAACCAAAGTTTACAGTGTCTGTTGGTGGCCAAGACCCCCTCTCTCCACCCCCGCCCCGAGGACCCTGGGACTCAGTAGAAGCTGGCGGCCCTGCGCACCTCCCCTCTGCTCCAGTCCAGCAGAGGGGAGGAGACTTCCGCCCTCAGCTCCCCCTGCAGGGTTCTCGTCCCCTTGGGCCATGGGCACGGGGAGCCCTCCTCCCAACCCTGGGCTGCTTCCTGGGGGCTCTCCTGACCCCCCTCTCCAGGACCAAGTTCCGCATCACACTGGGAGTGTGGATTCCAGCGAAGGAGCTGGAAAAAAAAGTGAGACTCTCTCCACAGACCCCCTATGGGGGACCCCAACTTAAGGCCAAGGACTGGGTGTGTTTGATGCTTACACAACACCCCAGGCCAGGCCCCTTTGCTGAGAAGACTCCGTGGACTATTTCCCAAGAAACCCCCACATACACCCCTTCACAAGCCACCCTTCCCAAGAGGCAGGGGGCCCTCTGCCCCCTCCCCTATGTACTCCCCACCTGTGTTCTGTTTGACCAGCACAGAAATATTAAACGTCCTCTCTTCACCGGGCCCTGCGTGTGTCAGCAAGGGAGGGGAGGACGCTCTGGGCAGCGGGGGCTCCTGGAGGGGCGCTTGCTGCAAGTGCGGAAGTGGACCGAGCCCCAGCACCAGCGTCTCCGCCTCCATGATCGTTGACAGCTTTGTTCCAGCTCCTCTCCGCTCCACCTGGCTCCCTTTTCATCTGGGGAATTTTCTCCGAAACCAGGTCTCCATCATTATGTTTTCTCCCAAAGTCACGACTACTGGGCCTGGTTCCTTCATGGGTTTGAAATCCAAGTTTTCCTGCCTGGATGTTTTCACTGGGCAGTAGATTTCCTCCGGGGATCCAGAGGGTTCTTGCTGCAGAAGCACTTGCCTGGGAAGCCCTCTGGGCCCATCACCCATGGGTGGAGGCTACCTGGATAGGTGTGTGTAGGGGAGGGAGTGGCATTGAGATGTTTGTCCACCACTGTGCCGTGTAGGCGCTTGTAAGTGTAGACTCGGGTCAAAAAAGGGGTTATTGCAGCCCATGGAAAAGGACCCCGGACAGCTGGGGGAGGGAAGGAAGAGGTTCAGACTGTTAAGGGCAGAGCAGGGTAGGGGGTACCACCACTGGCCCACACCAAATCCTGACTCCCCACCCACTACCCATCTGCAGTAGGGGAGCCCTCCCCACCTCAGACCCCAGCTCCCTTCCAGCACCAGGGGCACTTCACAGCAGAGCCCAGGAAGGAGTGTGTGCGCTTGGGGAAAGTGTGGAGAGAGGACGGAAGGTGTTGAGAAAGCAGACCTGGCATTAGTAACCCCACAAAGAATCAAAATGCTGGAACTTTCCAAAAGCCAAGTTTGAGGGAAGTAGCGGGGGAAAGAGCCGGCAGGATCTGGAGGTTGAGTCTCCACTGACTTCCTGTCTCAGGCCTTTCCTGCTCCTTTCAACCATTATCTGTGTCCTCCACTTTCTGTCCAGCCCCATCTACCTTGCCTCCTTCCCCTGCCCTAATCCTCTGGACCCTGGTGCAGAGCCCTGGGTGAATCCCCTGTCCCTGCCTAGAGAGGGCATCTCAGGAGGGGCCAGGCCAGGGGAGCTCTGCCCACTTGCCCACCGGGCGCTATGAAGTAGCACTGCTCAAATTGTAATCTGCCCCCATCACCCTCCATGGTGGCCGCCAGGGTTCTGCACAGTAGGACTAGGGGCAAGTAATCTGTGTAGAAATGGGCATTCTTGACAATGCAGCAAAGCAGTTACCCTCAATTTCACTCTGGCCGCTTCCCTTTCCCCCTGCTTTCCCGTGGAACCCACCAGCCTTCTAGAGAATCCAGAGGTGTTAGCTGCCAGCTCCCAACTCCACCCACAGGAGGTTTGTTCCCTGGTTGGCCCTAGGAGCACTCTTCCCACATGGGAGACTCTAAAGGGACAAGACACCTAGCCTCAGTGTCAGGACAGCCCTTCCAGTGGTCCAACTTCAGTTTCTCCTGCTTCAAACTAGTCTTTTTTATTCCTTCCCCCAGGGATATGGCAAATGTCTGATTGGTACATTTGGACGTGGGGTGAGACCTATCCCAGGTATTGGCAGAGAGGAAGGTCTTAAAATGCAAGAAACAGGAGGCTGCTGTGGACCTCCGTCTTCTGAGTTAGACTCAATCATTAATGTCCTTACTGTTCTGACATATCCCATGTAGCCCCCTCCCCCATCATTTGGTGTTCAGATGCTGTTGTGTCCAACTTTTTGCCACCGCATGGACCGTAGCCCACCAGGCTGGTTTGTCTGTCCACGGGATTTCATTACCTATTAAATAAGAATCCCCTCCCCCACCTCACCCCCAGTCTTGTTTTGCTGTCAGGAAGTTCTGCATGCTGTCTAGCCTCTCTCCCTACTGTTATCGGGAGCAGGTTGTTAGCTCTGGCTGGCTGTTTGTCCAGGTCTGAATATTTCTGCATTTACTGTGTTAGAAGCTGTTCTCAGGCTGGCAACCAAAAAAAAAAAAAGGGGCGGGGGGGATACTCCAAGCCAGACATTTTGAGGGTGAGAAGGTAACACAGTGGCCTCCCAGGCGGCCCAGGGGTAAAGAATCCGCCTGCCAATGCAGGAGATACCGGTTTGGTCCCTGGGTTGGGAAG
Source organism: Bison bison bison (assembly GCF_000754665.1). Taxonomy (NCBI): domain Eukaryota; kingdom Metazoa; phylum Chordata; class Mammalia; order Artiodactyla; family Bovidae; genus Bison; species Bison bison. Next base: position 9,431,608 of record NW_011495047.1, on the reverse strand, counting down.
ATCCCTTGGAGTGGGAAATGGCAACCTGCTCCAGTATTCTTGCCTGGACAGTTCCATGCACAGAGGAGCCTGGTGGGCGGCAGTCTATGTGGTCGCAGAATCGGACACGACTGAGCACACACACTGGTGATTCTGTGGACTCTGCACTGGGCAGACATTCCCTTCCCCTCACACTCAGGAGGCTCCTTTCCCCCTACTCGCCACCCTCGACCAAGGCCTTTGCCAGTGGCCAGCAGAGGGCGCTTTACACAAAGCTGAGCTGCTGCTCCTCTTGGGGCAAACTTGCCCTCCAGGGAAGGACTGGAGGTGGAATGTGGGAGGGAGTGCTCAACCTCCTGTGAGAACTACAGCCCTGTGACCCCATGTCCCAGAGAGCGGTCTCTAGCCCAGGGCAGAAAAGTGTTCCTCCTGCTGTTTGGGGGCTTCTAGAGCCATCCATGGCAACCCACTCCAGTACTCTTGCCTGGAAAATCCCATGGACGGGAGGAGCCTGGTGGGCGGCAGTCCATGGGGTCATGAAGAGTCGGACACTTACTGAGCAACTTCACTTTCACTTTTCACTTTCATGTATTGGAGAAGGAAATGGCAACCCACTCCAGTGTTCTTGCCTGGAGAATCCCAGGGATGGCGGAGCCTGGTGGGCTGCTGTCTATGGGGTCGCACAGAGTCGGACACGACTGAAGCGACTTAGCAGCAGCAGACCCATCCAACTTTGACCTATGAAGCACCTTGAACAAAAACGAGAGATGAGAGTAATCTGGAGAGAAGACGCCTCTGGAGCCTAGTACACTGGGCACCGTAAAGGGCTCAGTAAAGATTTTTAATGGTAACAGTAATTACTAACATTTAATGAGCTCTTACCACATACCACATCCTATTATAGAAGCCTTATATTTTGTCTACGCAGCTCTGCTGTTTGTTGTTCAGTCGCTAAATTGTGTCTGATTCTTTGAGACCCCATGGACTGCAGCATTCCAGGCTTCCCTATCCTCCACTATCTCCAGAGGTTGCTCAAACTTGTCCATTGAGTGAGTGATGCCACCTAACTCTGAGTTAGATACTATTATTATCCCCATCTCACAGATGAGGAAACTGAGGCTCGGGATCAGAGACTAACAGGTGAAGCATTAAAAGAATGAGGAATCTGGTTGAATCTAGGGGAAGAGAAGAGAGCAGGTTGGTGGCTTAGTCTCAGCTTTCTTGTGACACTGTTCACTGTGGCTTCCTCCCCCCCTTCTCCTTGGAGACTCCAAAAGGGGAAACTGAAGTGCAGAGTACTTTAGAGCTAGGAATCAGGCCCTGGCTTCAGAGTGCTCTAGGCAGAATCAGGTAAGTTGACGCTTGAAATGTCACTGAGGGACAGAAGGAGCCTGAGAAAGAAGCCTGAAATGCCCCTTAAAAATAATCACACAGGGAGAAGGAGGTAGTGGCGGGGGGCAGCTTCTGCTGGAATAGAGTCTGAGCAGTGAGGGCAGAGAGGCCGCTGGGCAGGGGAGAGGGGTGGAGAGGATTCACAAGGACTGCACACACACACAGACTCACACCTGAGCACGTGCACAGACACATGGGCACACACGTGATGCTAATCAGCTACATTTACACCAAGAGGTCCCTTCCATGCTGAAAACCTGCAATTATCCTGTGGCCACCCTGGGCAAGGACACAAACCACACGGCAGTGACTGTGACATCCCATCACACAGGCCTGGGTCGCCCGCACACCTGCAGTCTGTCTCCACCTCAGGTTCAGAAGTTTAGAAAAACAACCCCTCCCAAGAAAGTGGTCATGGTGGCAGCCAAGGCTGAAAGGCCCTCTGTCCTACCCAAGAGGGGCTGGGAAGGGGGCGTTGGCGACCTTTGAAAGACAGGTTGAATTAACAGGAGTGGTACGGGGTGGGGTGGGCATGCTGGAGTTCCTGGTCCTGTGTAGGACCCTTTCACCCCTGCTAAGGGTCAGGGCCCCTCCTGCTCTCAGATTGGAACTCAGACTGTCTCCATCGGCCGCTGCCTGGGGTCAAGAGTAGCCAAGCGTGGTAATGGGTGGGTGGACAGCAGAGAAGCCCCGGACTCAGCTCTCAGCTGATTCTCTGGCTGGGAAACTGACAGCAATCAGTGCCAAGGACTGCAGGGGAGAAAACTCAGGCCCTGCAGGGGTCCAGATCCTGCCTCTGCTACTTGCTAGCTCTGTGGTCTTGGGAAAACTTCTTGACCTCTCTGGGCTTTGGTTTCCTCATCTGTAAATTGGGATAGGGTGATCATCACTGGCTTGTTGAAAAGATTAATGATACACATATAAAAATGTGTCATGCATATTAGGTGCACATTAGGTCCACAGCACATACTAGCTGTTAATGAAATGTAATCTTGGCTGCCAATTACCATGGGGCTCAGGGGCCCCCTGTGCTCTTGAAGGACTTCCTGGAAGAGAGGCCACAGCTGGGAAGGGAAAACTGACAGGGAGCAGTGAGAGAAAAAAAACTTTCTCGACTTGTAGAGGGGCCTAGATGGAGCTTCAGGGAGGTTCATGTGGCAGAAAACAAAGGTCTGTGTGGAGTGGCAGGTGTGAGGAAGACAGTGGGCTGACAGAAGCCTGGCCCACCACTGTCACTGCTGAACGATATTTACATCCTCTGGCACAGGCTGGGCCTCAGGCAAGTGACTTTCGGAGCAGTCTCCTTATCTATAAAGTGATGATAAGAATTCCTGACTCTCGGACTTCCTGGTGGTCCAGTGGTTAAGACTTCACCTTCTAATCCAGGGGTATGGGTTCGATCCCTAGTCAGGGAGCTAAAATCCCACGTGCCTCATGGCCAAAAAAAACAAAAACAGAAGCAATATTGTAACAAATTCAATGAAAACTTAAAAAATGATCCACATCCCTGTCTCTAAATATTTAAAGAGAAAAAAGAGTCCCTGACTCCTCAGATCGAGGGGAGAACTCACGAAGCCTGCACACGGGGCCCATACTGGCTGATGCCCCATCAGCAGCAATGCTGCTGGTACTGCCGATGAGATTCAGAGTTGTGACCCATGTCACTGAGTTTGCATCAGAGGGGACAGTCTGATTCTTCAGGTGAGCTTTATTGTGATCATCGTTCAGTCACCAAGTCGTGTCCAGCTCTCTGTGACCCCATGGACTACAGCCGCAAGTGAGCTTAGTGAAAGTGAAGTCGCTCAGTCGTGTCAGACTCTTTGCAACCCCATGCACTGTAGCCTACCATGCTCCTCAGTCCATGGAATTTTCCAGGCAAGAATACTGGAGTGGTCTGCCATTTCCTTCTCCAGAGGATCTTCCCAACCCAGGGGTTGAACCCGGGTCTCCCGCATTGCAGGCAGACGCTTTACCGTCTGAGCCACCAGGTGAGCTTGGCAGGGGCTAAATCTGGTTCCATCACCCTGGGCTGTGGCCTCCAGAGGTGTTCAGAGCAGGCTTCTCACAGAAGATGTGGTAGTGGAGGAGCCTCGAAGGAAAGCTAAGACTCAGCAGGAGAGCTTGGTAAGTGCAACAATAGCTGAGAGAAGGCAGGATTGGGGAGGGTTAGAATGTTTAGAGCTCCGGCTGCAGTAGTGGGAGCTGATACGGGAAATGAGGGAGTCAGGTTGTGAAGAGTCCAAGGGCCAGCTGGGGGTCCCAGCCAGGGGTGGGAGGCAGTGCCCAGGAGAGGGTTTAGAGCAGAGGCTACCCAACTGATATCAGCTGTGGGGAAAAAGTAGCCGTGGGGCGGGTAGGCTAAGCTGGGGCTGTGGGGGCCAGTTAGGTGGCTACTGGGGCTATCTGGGTGACAGGTAATGGAGTCCTAAAAAGGGAGGTTGCTTTGGGAAAGGATATCAGGAAGCTTTTTGAACAGAATAGAAGCTGAGACCAGGTAGCTGCATGAGAGAAGAAAGGTCCAAAATGACCTCAGCTGGTGTATCTGAAATGCCTATTTATGGGAGAGTGAGGAGGTCAAGTGTGGCCCATTTTCACAGTGGAATATTCGACTGTGGAGAAAAGGAGTCCACAGTGCAACTTGTCATAAGCAGGGTACATCTGAGGGGGAAATGGAAGAAAGATACACAGAGCACTGCTGGTTACAGAGCTTTGAAGCCATGCATGTGTAAGCCACACATACATGTCATGAACATTGAAAGAATTTGTAGGAATGATAAATACAAATTCAGGATGGTAGTTGCCTCTCTGGGGAAGGGAAGATGCCATGAGAAGGGGTACTCAAGGGGCTTCAAGTATATCGATAATGTTTATTCCTGAGCCAGCTGGTAGGAACACAGGGGTTCATCCCATTATTCCTGATACCTTTGTGTGGCTGGAATATTTCACTTAAAAACAAAATAAGAATGATTCCAAGGTTTGGGTCCTGGGCCAAAGAAAGAAATCTCACTCCTTCAGCCCCTCTGGGCTCAAGACAGGGCCAAGGAAGAGGTCTGTCGTTCAGCTGGGCCTGCAGGGAGGGCCAGGACAAGCAAGCTGGCCCTATGCAGAGGGGCTGGAGAGATTAACCTTGCTGAAATACTGATACATCTGGGCCCACATCTGGTTGTGGGCCAAGAAACATGACTGTGAAGGAAGGCAGAGATGGAGGAGGCAATCAGGGAAGAGAGCCAGGTGAGAAGGCAGCCTGAGGCCAAGGCAGGGGTTCTGCAGGGCGCGGCTGAGGTGCTTACGGAGGGCAAAGCCTGGAAGAACCACCCCTCCTCAACCACTACCATCACCACCATGGACTTGGCAACAGGAAGCCCCTGGCACCCGAGGATAGCATCTACTCTGAGAGAAGGGAGTTGTGTTAAGCAGGCCATGTACACAGCAGAAAGTGAGGCAGGGGTGTAAACTCTCTCACCAAGTTTAGCAGCAAAGGGAGAGAGCAAGTGAGGACCCCAGCGGGGGAGGGGAAGGGGATACCCTTGGAATGTCAAGAAAAGGTTTTACTATCCGTATTTTTCTCTGTACTGATGTTGTAGGTTTTGATACATGTTTAAGTGGGGGTAGGAGAGGACAGCAGAGATTCAGCGTGATGCTCCCATGAGGACCCACCCTTGTCCATCAAACTAGGCACCTCTCACATCCCCGTCCTTGTTATCTCCCCCAAGGCTCAGGCTCAGCTGCTCAGGAAGAGGGGTGGGGTCCGCTCTGTGAGGGAGAGTCTGGACACATTCATGGAACTTGCAAATGGCCAAGGGGAGGGAGGGAGGCAGGACGCGAGGCGAGACGCCATCCGGGAGCAGAGGCCCCGGCCTGGACCTGGTGAAGCTGATTCAAGGGAGGGGAGACCCAGCCTGGTGAGGGTGAAGGTGAAGTTGGCTCTGACACCCGAAGTGGAGGTGAAAGAGAAGTAGGGAAGTGGAGGTAGGGCAGGGGGCTGGTCAGCCCCTGGAGCCAAGACATCGCCCTGAGGTCTTGACCCTGGAGGCCTGCCCACCCTCTTCGTCCCTGCCCCAC